>NC_048595.1:361596163-361904020 GCF_003668045.3 Cricetulus griseus | reverse complement strand
TACCTCTGCATATCTTACTTTCACTGCTTCTCTGTGTCTGGCTGGCGTCTGCTTGGCTTCTTGCCCCGGGAGTGTTCCTCGTTCTCTCCTCCTTCTCTCATTCTTCTCTTGAGGCCAGATTTCTCCTCCTATTTATTCTCTCTGTCTGATAGCTCCACCCATCCTTTCTCCTGGCTAGCTATTGGCCATTCAGCTTTTTATTAGACCCATCACGTGCCTTAGGCAAACATGATGAAACAAATGTAACACATCTTTTCATAATTAAACAAATGCAGCATAAACAAAAGTAACACACCTCTACACAGTTAAAGTAATATTCTGCAGCATAAACAAATGTAACACATCTTTGCCTAGTTAAAATAATATTCTACAACAGAGGGGCTGATGGCAATCCACAATAACTTTCCGTGTATTTTATGACCACCTAGCTCAAAAGTTCCAAATGTAGAGATATGGCAAAGAGATGGGAATACACGAGTAGTTATCTTGATTTATCAGATACACACATTAAATAATCACGCCATACCCTATAAAAAGGTGTGATTATTGCATGTCAATTTTATAATAATAATAATAATAATAATAATAATAATAATAATAATAATAATAATCCATTAAGAAATTCACCATGGGTGAATATAATAGCGCCTAAATTATGTGGCTAGGTAAATACTTGAGTCACAGTCCCTCTACTTCATGACAAGATAAACAATGAACCAGGAAAAACACTTGATGTCTTAAAGAGCCCATAAAAGAGGTATCAAATTTAGAGAAAATTACCCTGGAGATTCAACCACATTTGCTTCCTGTTACCTTCTCTACAGGGTGGTTGACCCTTCACCTGACAGAGAACACTGAAGAATTATAAAGATCCGAGACATTGTAGATGCAATGATCTCTGCTTGGCTATTCTGAAAGGCATACATATCTCAAAGCATCATGCGGTACCCAATAAACAAATGTAATTGTTATTTGTCTGTTTTACTTAATTAGTTTCTTTTAAAATGGAGGCCGGGAACCACACTGATCTCAGAGGCTTGACTGGATGTGCTCACTAGTGTCCAGATGGGAGAGTGCAGCCTGGTTTGCAATCTGCTTTGTTTACAGGCTGGGTGGGTGAGCAATTGTCACTCACCCAAAAGAAACAGTCTGAGGAAATGCAACCAGGAGTGCACAGCATAACATGGAATGCCTGCACGTTACCAGTACAGAACAAGCTGCGTGTGTGTTGGGGATTTAAACGCTTGGAAATAATTTGACCTATCAAAACCAACAGATTAGCATTTCGATCCCATTAAAACTTGTGATTTATTTTTGACTTGAGATTTTTAAGCTGGGAGGTTTAAGAAACTTTGGCTAGGCTTCAAATAGCATTGAGTGGCTTAGGAGGCCTTGAGATTTACTATATTCATAAGTTTAATTTATTATATTAACTACAGAGGAGAAATCAAATATATTATATTTATAAATGCGGTAAAAATGTTTAAAAGGATTTAATTAAACAAGTTGTAAATGTGGATGATTATTTAAGGTGGATCTATTTAAGGTGGATCTGCCTGTTCAACTGGAACAGCAATCAAGGCACCTGGAACTGAATGAGTGAGATTCTTTGGATTTATGCAAAGAACAATAAGATTTGTAAGTGGGGTATAGATTGCTTTAAATAAAACTGGATCCTTTAGTGTTTTATTTGAGGAAATTGAATATTAGTTTGAAGCCCCAAATAAACAGGCTGTGTATTTGAGGGGAGGGAGAGAGGCAACCTAATGATTAAAAGAAACACAGAAACACGGCACATCCCTGAGTCACTTCAGTGTCCTCACACAGAAAGAACCACAGGCTTCTGTGACAGTTGTTGCAGTTTCTTTAGGGGGTATCCCCACGAACAGAGCTCATGTGAAAGTGGATCCTGAACACATATGTAATAGTGATACACTGGGAGTGCTGCTGGGTGCCCCAGCCTCCTCCAAGCCTGGCTGCTTGGAGACCTTGGTGGTCAGTTTCTGAGGGACATCTGCTCACTGAGAGCCTCCTGGATGGATGCTCTCTCATCCATGCAAGTGTGAAAAGGACTGGCTTCTAGGGCCAGCTCTGAATGATCATTCTGGCTCCTGGGCCCCTGGCTGGTTGGTCCTACATCACAAATCCAGGATATCCATATGCATTCTCCTCTTCCTCTCCTCTTCCCCTCTCTCTGACTGTATACACAAATCTCCCTTTTAACAGTGTTCAATGTTTTTATGATTTCCATGTCTTCTGACTTACAAAGGAAAGCTGGGAGCCACAAATTATGGATAACTGAGAGACTGCCTTGATCATCTGGTTAGTTTGTTATGTTGTTTTGTTTGTGTTGCCTTGATCTTAATCCATTGAAGCTGCTATTAAAAATATTTTGCTGAGCGTGGTGGTTCACCCCTTTAACCCTAGCATTTGGTAGGCAAAATCAGGTGAGGGGGGCAGTCAAGATCATGATAAGGAAACCCACAGAGATAGCTGACCCAAGCTAGCGGGAGCTCATGGACTCTGGACCCACAGCTGGGGAGCCTGCATGGGACTGAACTAGGACCTCTGAATGTGGGTGACAGTTGTGTAGCTTGATCTGTTTGTAGGGCCCCTGGCCTTGGAACCAGGATCTATCCCTGATGCATGAGCTGACGTTTTGGAGCCCATTCCCTATGGTGGGATGCCTTGCTCAGCCGGGATGCAGCCAGGAGAAGCTTGGTCCTGCCTTAATTTGATATGCCAGGCTTAGTTGACTCCTTATGGGAGGCCTTACCTTCTTTGATGAGTGGATGAGGTGAGGGGAGTAGGAGGATTCGGGAGGAGGGAAGGGAGGGGAAACTGTGGTTGGTATGTAAAAATGAATTAAAAATTTAAAGTGAAAAATAAACATTCCATAGAAAAGGAGTACATAGAGAGCCTGAAATGTGGCAGGGACAAGGCAGAGGAGTTGGATGTAAAAAAAGCCACCTCACATAAGTCCATATTGTATTGTTTCACTTATATCATATTCCCAAAATTGAGGAATTTAATGATGGAGAGCAGGTGGAGTGTATCTGGAGGAGGGCACAGTGGGAGCGGGTAGAGGATACACCTGTGAGAAGACAAAAGGGGTCCCTCATGGTGATGGAATTTTTCTCTAACCTCACTACATCGATGTCTATGTTCTGTGATGTGGATGCCCTCTGTATGCTATGTATATGTTTTATTTCCATTGGTTAATAAAGAAGATGATTTGGCCAATAGCCAGGCAGAATAGAGCCAGACAGGAAATCCAAATAAAGATACATGGAAAAAGAAGACAGATTCTGGGAGAAACCAGCAGCCACCAGAGAAGCAAGATGTGAGGTAATGCCATGGCTACATGTCAATATACAAAACAATAGAAATGGGTTAAGTTGTAAGCACTAGTTAATAATAAGCCTGAGCTAATAGGCCAAACAGTTTGCAATTAATATTAAGCCTCAGAGTGATTATCTTATAAGCAGCTTCAGGGACTGGAAGGTGGGAAAGAAACTGGTCCAGCAGGACCAGGCAAGACAGATAAAAGTATCCAGCTACAGTTTTGGTCGTGACGTGATATTCTAATCCTATAAGATAGTCCCACCGGAGGAAACTGGTTAATGCTTATCATGGATGTGTCTATGCTATCTCTTACAACTGCATAGGAAGCTACGGTGATCTCAAAGCTGAAAACATGATTGAAACATCTTCGAGGCAGACATAAGAAACTTATGCAGAAATCCTACAGCATCTTCCTTAACCCTTAGAAGCTGTGTGTTTTCGAAGAGTGGCTGGGAATGGTGAATTGGTTGCATCTTGAGACATTCCGACAATTGCCAGCAAAATTAGTCATCAGAAATGAACTTACCATGAACAATAACCTTTAGCCTTGTTAAGAGTTTGCACAGGACCCTGTTGAGACCCTTGGTGCTGCCCAAACTACACTGGCATAACTAATACTTAACAAATATAAGTGAAGAGGGTGTTTATTCCATTTTGTCCCCATCCTACTTCCTCTCATGCTGTGTTGCAGTGACAAACACAACAAGCATTTGGGGGACAGGAACAAGAAGCTGAGTAAGAGAAGCCGACAATTTGGTTTGGTAGATGCAATTGGATGAGCTTTGTACAACTTGGTCATGTCCACGGCTGAGCAACTGTGAAATGCCATAATAGAATCCCCCTATAGTGCCCCCTGCATGCCACTTCATCTAGAATTATGACAAATGTACATGGACAAAGGTCAGATTTAACCCAATAATGCATATGGTCATGCTATGGACTGTGCCCCCTAAAATACATAGGTTATAGTCTCATGGCCCATTGTAGCTTTATTTATAGGGAGTATGTCTTCATTTATTTATCATTGCTACAAACTAAGTACCTGATACTGTGTACTTTATAAAGAAATGAGGTTGTTCATGGCTTTGTTCTAGAGCACTCCGGATATGTGCTGTGGGTATTTCCTCAGCCTCTGGAGAGGGCTTTTTGGCTACATTACAACATGGCAGATGATGTCATAGAAGTAATGTGTGCCAAAGCAAGAGCTCTCATGGCAAGCCAAGAAGCCAGGAGGATTCAGTATCCAGAGGCCATGCTTGCTCATTTTTATAGCTCATTCTCAAAGGAGCCAACTGAAGTCTCTCGTGATGTCTCCAGTGACCTAATGGCCTTGCCCCAGTCTTCACCTCAGGTACCCCACCATTATAAACCAACACTGCCACACTGCAGTCCCAGCTTCCCACACACAAACCTTGACGGATGCACTCACACCATACCTAAATCACAACAGGAGGTGACTGAGGATGACATAGGCGGGGCCCTGGTTTCAGTGTCAACTGTCTTTATCAGAAGAGATGCCAGGGTGCACGTGCACACAGAATAAAAGCCATGTGAGGGATGCAGACATAAGAACACCATCTACGAGACAAGGGAGAAGCCTTGGGAGAAACAGAAGTTGACCTCAAATCCTGAACCCTCTGAACTGTGGGAAAACAACTTCCAGTTTTGAGTGCTTGGTGATGGCATCTGGAGCAGACTTACTCAGTCCTAGCACCTCAAACATGGGAACACAAAGGAAAAAGGTTGGACACATGTGGAAAAGCTAGTCTGTACAAATTCCTTCCCATCTTCGAACATGTAAAATTATGATAAAAATGTTTATCGTGAATCTATGTGGAAACATAAGGGTGCATCCACGGAGGCGAAAAGCGGTATGTTTACAACTCGTGCTGTTTGTGAAAATAACTCAAATAGAATTTATTAGAATTTCCTTTTAAGAAGTCAGTGTCTATTAGGAACATCGCAGCTGATGATGTCTGTGTATTCCAGCAGGTGCAGTTTCTCTGTGTAATGACAGCATCGTATCCTGATGGGATCCTGCTGCCTCAAATGAAACCGCTACAAGACAAAGCTAACACGGGGAGGCAGTCAGGACACTCGAGGGTTCAATGTCGGAACGGCTCTTCATATTGAACTGTAAGTCAATATATGTACTGCAAAAAGCAATTTAATGATAGTTACATAGTTCAATAAAGCAGGGCAGCTGCAGAGTGTACAGCTCAGAAAAGGAGGGGAAATCATAGTCAGGAGAAGCCATGAAAGTCGTTATGCTATTTTTCAGTATTTTATATTTTATGTTTTTAATTGCAAAAATTAGCTTTGCATCTTTGTATGTGTTTTGTAATATTTGTGTTTCTCATTCTACATTTAAAAAAATCACTACCACACTGAGTGTTTTTGTGTTTATTACTTTTTCTGAAATCACCTCTGAACCCCAAATACCATCAACGTCACCACTTCTGGGTTCTTACAAAGCAGTTTGGCAGTGTTTTTTGTCTTGCTTTGCTTTTTGTTTGCTTGCTTTTCAAGAAATGCTTGTCATCAGTATTCTCATGGCCCAAAGAAAACTCAAAGAAAATGTACACTTTTACTCAAGAAAGTGATTGAGATGACTCAAGAACACATATTGCTCTCCCAGAGGGACCTAAGTTTGGTTCCCAGCGCCCATATTTGGCAGCTCACAACTGCCTGTAATTCCAGCTCTGATACCTTCTTCTGGCTTTCATGGACACACACACACACACACACACACACACACAGAGAGAGAGAGAGAGAGAGAGAGAGAGAGAGAGAGAGAGAGAGAGAGAGAGAGAAATATTTTTAAAAACAAAATTGATTGAAAAGAGTTGTTTTGTTAGACTTGTTTTCAGGAAACCGAACACTTTTTCACTTGTTTTTTCCCCTCTTAATCTAGGAATGTACTCAACCCCTGGTTTAAAAGAAAGAGGAAGAAAACCAGCTCTTTCAATGAGTACTTTTACATGAAAATGCTGAGGCCTCTGGGACTGTTTGCCAGCAGCCTTGTCTCTCATCCTTTGTGAAGTATAAAACAGTGGTGCCCAAGAGTCAGACTCTGACTTTGGTGACTTGACATTGCAAAAATACTAAATAAATAAATAAATGCAAAAATCCATATTGTTGTACAAGTAATAGCATCTCGGAGTCAGTAAAATACACACATTTTATTCTCCAGCCAGTGAGTGGGTCACTGTATTTTCTACACCCCAGTCTCAGATCTCACTCCAGCAGCTGGTGAGGAGCCTCTTAGGACCCTTGCAGAACCCAACAGACAACCAGAGCCCTCAGAACCAAATGGAAAGATTTGCCAATGAGCACAGAAGATGGCAGAACTACTGTTGGTGAAATAGTGCTGAGAGTGTGTGAGATGGATAACAGCATCTTTCAGGTCCCCCTTCCGGGTATGGACAGGGAACAGAAGGAATCTTCTGGCAGTCTAACGTGTGGCATTTAGATGAGGACTTATGCCACAAAAGGCCTAAACTGATTCTGTTGTCTATCAAAGGGGTTGGGGACAAAGAGCTGGGATTCCCCACAAGCTTCCAAGACTCAGTTTTGGACCCCTTGATAAATAGAGCTCATCTGGGGACTGGCTGAGCTCTCTTTCACTGTCCACTCTTGCAAGTGAGTCACCTCTGCCTCTGCACATGGAAGGTAACCTACATCCACGAAAATGACCACAGAAAGGCCCCTGTGGTCTTCCCCAGTAGCAAACCTGACAGCCAGTCACATGATCAGCCTACCCACAAACTGCCAACAGAGGAGCAATGAATGAACTGTGTCACAAGTCATGAGCACTCATAATCATAAAAATGTCTCTCCTTAGCAAAATACAAGAATACAAGAATAGATGACATTGGCCCAAGTTTAGCTTTTTTGGAGATTCATTTAATTTTGTCTCAAGTAATTAGTTTATTTATCCTCAAAAGTGACCCTAATCTTATCCATTTTGGAGTCTCTATTACTAACAGACATATAATGGTTGCTAAGCAACATCACGTATTATTATTTCTTCATCTAATTTAAAATTCTCAATTCACAGTAAAGGTCTTCAGAGAGAAGTTATTGTTCAGGGTGGGCCAAGGACCATTTTTCACTGTAGCCCATTCAATTTAGAAAAGAAATTACAGCACACTGCTTAATCATCATAAAATGATTTGTACAGAGCATTTCCCATCTTCCTGAAGTATAGCTGTCTTCCTTTGCTAATCAGATCTACTTAATTTATTTTAAACTTTCCCAAACGGATTTCCTTTCTCCTTCAATCCTTGCCCCTTCCTCCATACTCCTAGCACTCAAAAAAATTTATAGACATTCCTTTGCTTGGGAGCCAGGAGACATGAAAAGGGAGATTTGGGAATATAAGATATACTCCTGTCATCACACAATTTAGTCCTGGGAAAGGGGCCTCGGTAGAAGGATGATCATTCCAGTTAACCACTTGCCCAAAATCCCAACTTCTTTCGGAAGAAGATGCCTTTTCCATTGTAGTCCCTGCTAGGAATGCTGTGGAATCAGCCATCTGTTCTAATAATAGTCTGGCTTCATTTCAAGTGTCGTGGGAGAGCATTGCTGAGGTATGCTCCCAGAGGACGGCCGTGTCATGTTTTCTCATTCACCCGATAATGTTTCTTGACATAAGATTAATTTCTTGGCAAAATTTGTTGGCAGGAGGTATGTTCCCATAAAACAGGGAAATCATTTGTGCACCGCGACCCCCTCAACGTGTATTGAAACATCAAGTGAATCAAAATAGACTATAATAAGTTCTTCATTTATCATGATTGCCTAGAGTCTGGAACAGCCTCCACTACAAGCTCACAACTTTTGGACTAATGAAAGAAACGAACTCTAAATGTAGAATATTTTAAAGGAAATGTAATTTGGTTACCATAACAATATGGGGGAATCTGATTTTCTTAGCACTGAAGGCTCTCTCAGGACAAGATGGATTTTTTTTTCTTAAAACCTTATTAGATATCTTGGTTTGTATGGGGGTAGGGATACTCCCCAGAGAATGTGTTTAAATTACAACTGAATCCAAGGCCAATAAGTGATTGGGGTGGGGTCAGTTTATTCCTGGTACTTGTGATTTATTTTCAGTGTGAAGGCTGTGAATTGGGGTCCAAGATCTAGAAACAGCTAGTCACAACTAGAAAAGAACGTGGAGAAAGTCCAGACTTTAACAGAGTGCTCCATCAGGATGTGTGGTAGTCACCTGACCCACACACGCCTCACTAAGGAGACAACCGAGCACACTGCAAAAGAACCAAGGATGTCAGAGTTCAAATCTTAGCTGTGCTGTTTTCACTCCGTGTCTGTGGATTTCATACCTCTATCCTTCGATACCTCAATACTCATATTCAAGCAGGCTTGGAACAAGACCTCAAGATGTTGCCATGAGGATTAAAGAGCTTAAAGCGACCAGGGAAAACTCCTGGATCCCACAGATTGTCAGCAAGTCACTAAATCCATGTAGCATTTAGAATAAAGTTTGGCTTGTCAATAGTGTCAATTGTTTTTGTTTTTCTTTTTGTTTTTTTTATTGCTCTCCACTGGCCAAAGAAGTTGGAGAAAACTTTGAGAATCCAGAGCTGGTGGTAAAACTGGAATGTGTGGGGAATAAGGTAGAGTTTGGTACAGGAGTGGACCTAGTACATAGGTCCTAATCCTGGAATGTCTTATGATTGAGGCAGGGGGAGAGGAAGGACTGCCTGAGGAGAGCCAGCCAAATTTGCTATCCTCCAAATTCAGACAGAAACATATAGGCCTGTTAAACACCCACAGAGTTCTTTCGGAATCCGTGAGTAGCCGGTAGTATGTGAGGGGCACATCAATTATTTATAAACAAATATGTACTGTAAAGTGCAAGAGAGAATGTGAAAATACTTTGCCTTTTTGAGTATTTAAAATATCATACCCAGTCTCATCATTCCTTGGGGCAAAAGAAACATGCAGGCCCACGTGTCTTCACTTCTCAAGCCAATGAACTTCTTTCTAGGTTAATCAGAGTCTGTTCAATTACTTTTTCAAATCCAGTTTTAAATGACCAGGAAGGTCAAACTCAAGACACAAGAGATTATCTAAGAGCTGTGTATGTACATGTCTGTGGACACTCCTACCCTCCTCCTATTCCTTCTATAAACATCAGCCACCTCTAGGAGCTAGGGATGCAGCACTGCAGGGATGAGCGTCCTCCAGAGGACAACTTGGGGATGACACCTTATACTAACCTGGGATGCAGAGGCTCTGTGAACAGGAAATACCAAGGCCTCCCCACCTCTCAGAATGAGACCCAAAAGGTGTAGCAGAGGTGAAAGATGAGTATGACCCTTCCCCACAGAGTCCTCACCTGGGGAGAAGAGATGGCTGAAGGGGCTCAGGCCCTCCAACCACAGCTCACTCCTGAGATCATGACTCTGGGTCTGTTTGCTCACGTCAGCATAAGTGAAATTGAGCTTTGTCAGAATCTATTATGCACTCACAGGCTCCAAATTACTCTGTCTCCGTGCACAAAACCACATGAAGTTTCTAGAGTCAAATTTATGTCTCTAGCTATGCTCCAATTACATCCTCCAGTTCTTGCACAACCCTCTAGCCATCGCTCATTAACTCCACCCTATACATACACATATACATACACACACATACACACACATATATACACACATACACACTCATGCATACACACACACATATACATACACACACATACATATACACACATACACACATATTCATACACACACATACACGCACATATACTTACACATACATGCACACACGCGCACACACACACACACACACACACACACACACACACACACAATGTCAGCTCTGTCTCCCTCAAGTCCTCACAGAACATTCCAGACATGCTGTGTTTACAGTCACTTTCCAGTGATGGAATCATGGTACTTCTCCAGAAACAAGTGGGTTAATGTATGCTTTATCTAAGACAAAAATATTAGCGTGTATCTACTACAAATATGAAGGTCACTACACAAGGGAGGGAGATGTCATAATGGTAAATGGAACCCACAAATATTCTAAATATAGCCTTAGTGAGGACTGGCACTAATAGTCTGGGGGCCTTTTAGAAAGCCACTTTTTCGCATGCTGCCCTTTGTATCTGACAAATATTGATTTGAATTGTGTTTTTGAATAAACAATGGAAACAATGTCTTATATAAAAATTGGATTTCACTGTTCAGCAACAGAGAAAGTTCGAAGGAGCCTGGACTTACAGTTGCTTAGTACCTTTTGGTGGCTGAGGGAGTCTCGGGTGAGCCCCTGGAACCTTCTCTCCTATACTGAGAAGGAGCATGGAAGCTGAGAACATTTGTAATGAGCACCATGTTTAATGTTCCAGTTCCACACTTGAGGACACAGATTGGAGAGATCCCATAACATCCCAACATCACAGGATCATTGCAGAGGTTTAGCGATTCCCTTATAAGTAACTTGACTATTCACATCTTAGGCCTGAAAGTCTCCACTTATTATGAAAACACTTCAGTAATCTAGCTGCTCCATCTGAGCAAGCAGCTCACTATGAAATTCTTCTGAAGAACAATAGGCATGAAAAAATCATTTTGTAATTAATTAGGAAATCAACATGATAACAGTAAGAAAGAACTTAATGATGGCCAAGGAAGCAGCCTGGAGAACTGGGTCCTGAGCTCTGTTCCAGAGCATTCCTTAGTAGTCCTTAGACAGGAATTGCCAAATGACCTCAACAATCTGGCTGTTTATATCTGTCAACAAACTTGAAGAGTGCCAGCCATGACAAAAGTCCTTGAGAGGCTGAGATAAAGACAGTAAAAGTCCTTCTGGTATACCCTTTTAGAAATGTTCAACTGCTATGCACTGAAATAAAAAGTATACATGTGGAGTTAGAGAGATGTCTGGCAGTCGAGAGCACTCTTGTACAATACAGTACCAAGTTCAATTCCCAGCACCCACATCAGGAAGCCCAGATCTTCCTGTAGCTCCAGCCCCAGAGAATTTGACACCTTCTTCTGGCTTCCATGGTTGTCTGTACTCACATGCACATATCCTTACTCACTCAGACACACATACACATAAATTAAAATAATAACAAAATTAAGCACTAAAAATAATGTGTATATATTTATATGCAGAGTACCAGGTGGTATATGGTGCATGTATACTTTGTGAAAACATTCAAAATATTTTCACTTAACTTTTTAAAATATACCGTGTCCATCTGTGGCCTCTGGTTCCTAGTAACCCCCACCCCCAACTAACTCACTTCCTCTCCTTGTCATTCCCTTTCCAAATCCCACTTTCAACATCCAGTATTTTCCCACAAGCAAAATTTGGAAGGCTTTATTTCAATGCAAAGAAAGCTGGTAAATTATACAGCAAAGAACCATAAGCACGAAACACCATCTCACATACATTCCTGATACACACCACAAAAGGATGCCATGATCAGTCAGCTGACATTTCACCACAAGGGAGCAGCTTCAGCTCACGGTCTCTGCTGACACCTTCCAAGACAGACCTTCCAGAAAAAGTGTTCAGTGATTCACTGCTAATGTTTTTTTAACTTTTTAATTAGTATATCAGGTACTATTTAGAGAATCTGTTTAATTAAGAATGCTTGGTAATATTAAATCCATGTCTGAGATGTCTATAATACTAAACATCAGGGCAAAGGCTGGCCCTTGTGTTGTTAGCGTAGAGCACGGGCTATAGAGTAGAATTTCTATCATCAGCTGTTAGCCACAGACTCCAGATGCCTGAAGATAAATGACCTTTTCTGTCTGAATCACACATGTCCTGCCTTCAACATGGCCAGGGCTGGTAGATTCCAGTCACCCCTAGGCAAACCACATGGGACATCTTCAAACCTGCACCCTCCCACTGGCCCCTTACACAGAGGAAGGAAAGCAGCAGCCTGCTGGCTTGTGAGATTCTCTAAGGTCATGCTTCCATGGCAAGGACTGAACCTAAGTCACCCCTGATCCTAAGGATCTGCCAGAAGACACTGGGTGGTAGGATTCTAGGAACACTTGACACCTGAGTACATAGTACAGTAGCAATTTCGGGTACAAGAGTGAAGGTGACGCCATTTCCTTTTATTTCTAGCAACTGTGTAGCTGCTCAAACTAACTCATTCAGTGCAGTTTATAAAAGGATGCTTCACTCAGATTTCTCAGGAATCATAGCTTGGAACCAGGAAATACTCAAGGGCTGTGTGAGAAAGTAGGATGAGCTAATTTAATGTGCCAGACATTTTGGTTGTATTTACTTATGCATCCAAAAGCATGTAGTTCCTTTGAAAAAAGTCTCCAGAAAATTATTGACATTATGGGGAGCTGGGCTAGGTTTAAGGGAGAGTTGTGCAAAACATGAGCACCCAGGAAGAATTCAACATGACCTAAAGCAGAAGGATTCAGAGACTACCAGTGTTCACTATACTAGTCCCTGGTACACACAAATGCCCACAGTCATTGTCATTGTCTCCTCCTCCTTTTCCTCCTCCTCCTCCTTCCCTTCCTCTCCCTCTCCCTCCCCCTCTCTCTCTCCCCCTCCCATGTGGCCACCTAGAAGTCCATATGTTGTGAATAGAGCACTTAAGATGACCAAAACCTGCATGGTAGTGTGTACTTACAATCTCACATTCAAGGGGTCAGGAACCCTTGAACCCAAGAATTCAAGACCAGCATTGGCAAGATAGTGAGATGTCATCTTAAAAAATAAAACACAGTTCCATCATCCTAGCTCACAAATGAAAGTATCTGTCCACACTGTCTTATGCTGGGGTTGTTTCTGGCCTCAGTAAAAAAGCCATCTATCCTAATTAAAACATTTAGTATCTTCTATTAAATTTAAGAGTAAATACCAAGGCAAAACTGGCCTTTGACATTGGCCTCTCACAATTAGCAGGATTTTTTGGTTCTTCAAGATTTGGGCAAGCAAGTGCCATGACCAATCAGATTATAAGAGCATAATTCTCAGGGAGTTGAGACCCAGCCAGTTTAGGGCTGGAAGACCAAACCATGACTAATCAGCCCAGAAAATACCAGGCCATTGTCTTGAACACTGGCAAGAAATACCATCACCATCAGATAAGTGGGCCATGGTGCCAAATCATTTCTCTGAGACAACACACACACACACACACACACACACACAACACACACACACACACACACACACACACACACACACACACACACTCACGCATGCCTACTTCATATGCATAATGTGTACAAGCCAGGGGTCAATGACAGAATGTCTTCCTTACTTATTTTTGAGATGGAATTTCTCAATGAACCAAGAGCTCCCATCCCTCTGGATGGCTGGATAGCAAGACCCAGGGATCCACCATTTAGAGATGTATGGCTCTGGGCCCAGCTTTCCATGGCTGCTTCAGATCCAAACTCCAGTCTTTATTTTTGGACATCAAGTACTTTCCCCACAAGCCATCTCTGTAGGCCTCAGACAATGACACAAAATTACGTTCCCACTTCTCTGCTCTAAACTGCTTGTTGTTGTAAGCTAATTTACTACAATTTTATTTCTAGCCACTTTTTACCCTCAAACGGCCTTATAATTGTGATAATTAAGAGCATGAGAGCAGACAGAAGTTTGTAATGGAAATTAGACCCATTTGGGTATTGCCCTACCCAATTAGAGAAATTATCGTGAAATCCAAATACCACAACCAGAATTCAGAGCATCCCACATATAGCCAAGTCATTCTTCATTGTACACAGTGTGTTGTCCATTATCATCGAATGTCACTGAAAATATGAGCATGCACTCAGTCAGATAAGTAGAAGTGACAAAGATGTTTTGTCCTTTTCCTTTTTTTTAATTCACATCCACATAGACATGGCTGCTGAGACACTTTGGAAATCAGCAATTGCCTTAGCCTATTGTGCTAATCACCCTTCTCCACCTCCACCCTGGGGAGTTGTCCTTGAAGTGTTCTTCTTTGTGTTGGTAATAGAACCAGCTCATGGCTTTCCTCCTGTCCTCATGACCACTCCTCCTTGGTAATGTTAATGGATGCTACCTCTTCTATGTCTTCTTACTGACATTTCTACAGGGTCTACCACTGCCCCCACTAACTATTGTACATTGTTTCCTTGCATAGTAAAGCCCATGCATAGCTATCAAATATATACCAGTGATGCTAAGGGCCTCCCTCAGCTCTCACCTCATACATCTTCATGGATCTCTGTGTATCTATCTCATGCCCCACAACCCAGGTTCCACACACCTGAAATTACACTCATGACTTCTCCTCCTTCAGACATGTATGAACAAAACTGAGTGGTATCCTATGGTGTTCTTCCCTCTAGATGATGTGACCAGCCGGAATGTCAGACTGTGACCATCACTTGAAATCACATCTTTAAAATAGAATTACATGAAGAATATAAAAAGGAGGATCATCCTAAATTTAGGGTAAGCTCTAAGACTGGAGATGCCCTTTTCAGAGAAAGACAGAGGGAGATCTGAAAAGCAGACATACCCAGGAGGGAAGGCTGTGTGAAAACAGAGGAAGGGACTGGAAAGATTTGTCTCCAAGTCAAAGGAGATGCCCCAGATGAAAAAGCAAGAGCACAGAACAAATTCTACTGCAGGCCAAAAAAAAAAAAAAAACTAATCCTGTTGACACTGATGTTGGAGCTTCTGGCCCCCAGAATCATGTGACGATAACAAATTGTTGATGGCAATTTGTTAGCATAGCACTGAGCACTAATAGGAATGCCATCCTGCAGGTATTTAACCCCTGCAGATGCCTTCTTCTCTCGTTTCCCATTTCTCAGCCATCACTTAACCTTGATGACTATCCCTACACAAAACCCCACAGATCTGACCCCCACCACCTTCCTTTCACCTGGAAGTACTTGAGAGCCTCCACAGGGACCTCCTGGCTTCCCTCTCTTTCAGAACTGGACTTCACAAAGTACCACAGATGCCTTTCCAAATACGCAAGGGAGTTGAGCTCAGTTGCTGAAACATTAAAAGTCCCCAGGGTGTGCTTACAGCGCTTCTTGCTCAGCCCTGTGCATATATCTCCAGCTCCTCATGGTCCATCACTGGCTTTGCACCACCTGACTAGCTCCTAGCTGCACATCTGAAGATAGTCTTGCAGGTATCACCTTCCCTGGTAATCGCATTCCTAAGGCTAGAACTTTAACAAACCCAGCGGCTCAGTTGAAATACTAATTAGGCACAGTGGCCCACATCTGTAATTCTAGCCACCACTTCAAGAGGCTAAAGCAGGAGAATTGCCTAAAATTCATGGCCAGCCTGGGCCATGTAGCAAAATGCTGTCTCAACCACACTCCCTGTCAATGCTTATAACTTAGCCATCAATCAAGTAGTTCTCATAGTAGCCACAGCAACTAGGCCATCATCCTAAAGCAATGTCCACCCCTACACCCCCACTACTTTCACGGGTTTGACCCTATAATCACTAGTCCTTAAGGACTGGAATAACTGGAGCAGCACCAATGAGGGACATCCCCACTAGCAGCCAGGAGTCCATCCTCAGAGGCAGCAATAAACGATATGTTGGGTCCACGTGGAATTGCTGTGACTTCCTTCCTACTGTGATAATATAGCCACTGATGGCAGTAACACTTGGGTAACACTGAGCCCATCTGGTTAACATCTCCCGCTGTTCATTAGCAACTTGCATTCCATCTGTGACTTTAACTCCTGTTTTTCCATGTAACCTATTTACAGGTTCCTGGCAGATAGGACATCCCTTTGTGTGATACTTCCCATGGTGTTATACTTCCACACATGACCCGCAGAAGTCGGTGTTGGGAAATCAGAAGGAGAAATCAGTGAGAATCGAGAGGAGGAACAGTTGGCAGCAGGACTCCAAGTATCAGAGAGAAACTTAAGAATCTAGAATGACCATCCAAGAACGAAGCAAAGTAGCAATCAAGCTCAGGAGACCTGCTGTTTTAGTCTTGCTCTTCAGAGGGACAGAACCAAAGGGATGGGGGGGAGAATTGTGTGTGTTGGATATATGTGTGCATGTGTCAAAATTAATGAAGTGATTCTTAAAATAATAATGCTAGACAAATCAGCCCTGAGATTCTGAGGAACCCTGCACTAGGTCCTTGAGGCTGGGTACCTTAACAGTCAACACAGTCCCACAATGGCTGTCTCTAACTGGGGGGTTGACAACTGGTAGTTGCCCAATCAACAAGGTGGGATGTCTCAGTGGTCCCAATATGGCACTGAGAGCCCAGAAAGTTCCTGGAGAGCAACTGGCCCCTGTCTACCATGTCATCTTGGAGATGCTGATTCTGCTATCAAGGATCTTCAGAGGCAACAACAACAGAGTAAATCAGCTTGGGTGGCAAGAGAGAGGCCAAGCCTCTAAATGAGATCAACTTCCTTCTAAAATGCCCTCAGAGTCCAAACTGCTACCTGGAGGTGCTGCCCACAGTCGGGATGGGTCTTCCTATATCAATCAAGGCGATCAGGACTCTTCTTCAGGTTAAGGCTCTGTGCCCCGATGGTTCTAAGTTGTGTTGAGTTGGCATCAAAACCAACCATAATACCTGCATCAAATGGTGTGCTATCATAGCAAAAATGGGGTCCCAGGAAAACAATCAAGGTCTAAGAGGAAACCACGACCCCAGAACTGGTAAAAGGATTTCTACCTTTGGCAAGATGAGAACAACACTTCTGGCAAGAAGGAAGAAATATATAGCTGCCTGAGAACTTGAGGGATTCTCAGGACATCTTCAGATTCCTATGATTTTGAAGCAGCATAATTTACAGTTGGATGCTGTCTTAGATAATTTTCTATTACTGTGAAGAGACACCACAACCAAGGTAACCTAAAAAAAAAAAAAGAAAAGAAAAGAAAAGAAAGAAAGCATTTGATTGGGGGCTTGCTTACAGTTTCAGAGAGTAAGTCCATGACCATCACAGTGGGAAACACAGCAACAGGCAGGCAGGTGTAGCACTAGAGTAATGGCTGAGGCAGAGAGAAGGAGAGAATAGGCCTGGCCTGAGCCTTTGAAACTGGTGATACACTTCCTCCAACAAGGCCACACCTCCATCTTTCCCAAACAGTTCCACCAACTGGAGACCAAGTGTTCAAACATACGAGCCAATGACGGCCATTCTCATGTAACCACCATAGGACTTTTCACAAAACAGCCATGGTTACTTGAAAGAGCAGAAGGCTGTCGGGAGTAAAACTCAGCCAATGGGGTGATGAGAGGAGGAGGGGGACTCAGGACACACATGAAGCCAAACGAGGAGATGGACCAGTTCACAGGGCCTGCTTGCCAAGGGGCTGAACAGACAGCAACTTCTCAGCTCCCTGGCTCCTCCTCCGCTGACTGAGCACACGCACTGCCAGCCAACACTGGTCCAGAAGACAGGAAAAGTGTAGAGGGGTCATGTTGGGACTGGACAGCAAAGGCTGTTAACAAGTCTGTCCAAAGGAACTTTGCTTCAGACTCGCCTGTAAAGCCAGGTCGTGAAGTCAGAAGCCAAAGAGCCCTCTCATTAATGCATGGTCAGACCACAGAGGCCTAGGGGTGCTTGGAGACACCAAGTCCCGCTGCGCAGTCAACATGGGGAAGAACATAGCCACCATGCATGTTCCCTATCAGGAGGAACACAACCATAACATGGTGTCCGTCTTTGCAAGAGAAGCCTTGGTTGCACAAGTCAAATAGCAGAGGGCATAAAAGGGAGCCTGTCCCTCCCTCACCCCCATTTGACTCTCCCTTTGCTCTTAGATTCTATTTATTTGCTAAGAGACCAGAGGGCATTGTTTTAAGATGCTGAAAGCCCAGCTGTCCTGGGTTGTAATTAGTTTTAGCCATCAGCAGAAAGCACCTTTGTCTTATTTCTGGAAAGTCAAAGCCAATCGATACCCCCTACATTTATGCCTCCCCTGGCTAATCAGAAGGTCAGCTGACCCTGGGGACTGGGGAAGTCCTAAAGACTATCAAAGGAGCATAGCCCAGACTGCCTCCCTGTGAGAAGTCAACAGAGGTGAACCGAAGGGCACCAACCAAGCGTGGTGTCCTGGGTTGACCTCAGAGAGCAGGAGGCAGGACCCAGATAAAACACAAATACGCAATTTTGAGTTAGTGTTTTTCCATAACCTTGGGTCCCACTATTTAAAATGAATATGTTAATTGGACCACAGCTAGCCCTTTTAACCAGAAGTTTCCAATTTGCAGTTTAATAAACTCCTGCCACAGTGAGTAGCAAATGAAAACTAAGGCACTACAACTCTGTTCAAATTCCCCTAGCATCCCAATATCCCAAGTATAGCCCACTTCCCATCTCAAACACAGACACTTCCATTTCAGAAAACCTCAAGATCACAAATGTTTGAGGAGTAAGAATTATGCTTGCAAAATGACTCTGAATCTGCTTAGAAAGAATATCCCTGATTATGTCTAAAACTGAATGCCATTTTTACTCTCCTGCTTACCAGGGAAACTCACAGGCCCCTGGAATTCCTATCAAATAAAATGGAAGCCAAAAGCAGAATGGCTGAAGTGCCTGGGCGGCATCTGGACCACTGTGGGAGCTTGTGACACAGAAGGAAATATCTCCTTCTGTCATCCTTATACAAGTGGAAAGATAACAAAAGGAAATGGGTTGTGGGGACTAGTGCCTGCCCCTGCATTAATTTCAGGCTTCAGTCTGGAGTCACTTGTCATGTGTTCTTTAGGTGTGAGAAAAAGCTTTAATTACACACCCCTTTCCGGACAGGTCCCGTGGCTTGGAGCTGTTTGGTAGAGGTATGCATCTCTGTGGAATCCCCACCCTAAAGGGCCCAGGTGGCATCACATCCAACCCTGACTTTCACTGTTGCAGAGCCAGAGAGGCAAGGCAGGTGTGTGTGCTTGGCACCTGAGTTCATTTCAGCCACATTCAGCCTCAAGGGGATTTGTGCTAACACTTTTCAGGTGACTGGCTGAGGTGAGAGCTGATAGCACTTAGTGGTGCTGATGAATTATGGCCTTCCATCTTGTCAAAAAGGTCCTCCAGGTGACTTTCAAGGCTCTTTGGCCTGGAGTACAGATTCTCTCCTCCTAACCATTCTCACACAGATTCCCATTCCTTTCCTGATCACCCTTTCCAAGTGCCTTAGGATCCACAAGTCAGTTCAAGCCGAGTTCCCAAACCCTAAGGTCCCTGGGTACCCTACACCCAATTGGACTGAGGAAGACCTCCCTCTGTATCATTGCACACTCACAGTCACACACACAAACACACAGAGTCTGTGGCATGCACACATACAGTCTGTGGCATGCATGCACACAAACACACACACACACACACAGAGTCTGTGACATGCACACACAGAGTCAATGGCGTGCACACACATTCTGTGGCATGCAGACATACAGTCTGTGACATAAATGCACACAAATACACATACACACACACACACATACAGAGAGAGAGAGAGAGAGAGAGAGAAAGAGAGAGAGAGAGAGAGAGTATGACCCTACAGTGCAAGGTTGTGGTTAAGAGGCTTGCAAAGTGGGTAACATCCATCACTAACCTATCAGAACAGAATGAGAAGTATTTGAAATGGGTGCAGGATCTTTAATAATTACCAAGTCCTCAAGTATTTCTCCCAGTTAATATACACCCATCCCCACACTAACAGGTGCCCAAGGTCAGTGTGGCAGCATATTGATTCCTGGTGAAGGCTCTCTGAAAAAGAAAGTTAAGATTTCAGCACAGTGGTGATGCATGAGCAGAGTCCTGAGGCTAGGCGGGTGCATATCCCACCACAGCAAAGAGGACGGGTTCTGCAGACCAAGAAGCCATGGAGCCTAAATGTTCCTGAGCTTCCCAGTTTCCTGGGAACTTGATTAAAATGCTGTGTACTCCTAGAATCTGCCTCAGGGGGTGTGGGCAAGGAGAGCCCAGTGTTTGCATGACACCCCCATCCCTCCCTTTCCCAGACTTGCAATGAGGGCAGAAGTCAGGCAGCATAAACAGTGACACTGAAGAATTAGCTACATCTAACACCTTTGAGAAGCTCAGGGTGTGGGAGCACCACTGTGGAGAAGCATGCTTGCCACTTCTTCTCTTCCAGGGTGGGGCTCAACAGTATGGTGCGTATTAGTCATGCTCAAGCTGTTTCTGGTTTGGATGAGAATAACCTCAGAGGCTCGTATGTAAATGCCCACTCACCATTAGTAGAACTGTTTGGAAAGGATTAGGAGGTGTGGCCATGTTGGAGGAGGCATGCCACTGAGCATGGGCTTTAAGGTTTCAACCAGGCCAGGCCAGTCTCTCTCTGCCTCCAACTTGGGTATCAGATATGATGTCTCAGCTACTGCTCCAGCACCACACTTGCCTTCTTCCTGCCATGATGGCCATTGACTGACCCTCTGAAACTGTAGGCAAGTCTCTGATTCAATGCTTTCTCCTATAGGTTGCCTTGGTCATGATGTTTCATCACAACAATAGGACAGTGACTAAGACACTGCTGTAAGGAAATGCCATAGACTACAGACAAAAGCAACAAACTCATTTCTCACAGTTCTGGATATTACAAGTCGGAATGGCCTCAGTGCCAACAGACCTGATTCCTAGTAAGGGCTCTCTCCTAGCTTGCTGTTATCTTCATGTGACACAGAGACATCTCATGGCTTCATATAACCTAACACTCACCTGCTGAAGGCACAGCCTACCGGGAGTCAGAACTTGACTGTGCAAATTTGGAGGTTCACACTCCTTTCCTAATGCTCCATTTATACTAATGTGGCAAAGCATTAGCTCAAAGTGCTGTTCAGGTGGACACCTTTGTAATGTTGAACATCTCTCTGCCTGCCCCGCCTGCTTCCTCTTTCTTCCTTCTAAGAAACCTCTTCCAACACTTTCTGACCTTGCTTCTATGATGCTTAATGTGACCACCATCTATGGAACCAACATAAAATGATATCTGAATTGTCATGACTTATTTTAGGGGTAGAAATGCATATAGATTATCCAAATGAAGAGGGAACAGGAAAACTTTGGCTGGGGTTATTTGATAATCAGATTTTTATTATACAACAAAATATCAAACATACTGAATTTGATAAGCAATTTCCATCAAATAAACTATTACAGAATTTTGATATCTGAGACCAAGCCTTGTTCCACAGTTGTTTCTCCAGTGTACTAAAACAGTCAAGGGAAACTTCAGTATCTAAGAATTCTAACTCATCTCTCAGAAACAATCCCACTAAGTACAACATTAATCATTTGCCATGTCTTCACAGCTACTATGCTCTGTCAAAACACATCCTAGAGTCTGATGTTAAACAGCCTGAAACATTCCTAACAATGTAGCATATACATGCTGGTGGAATGGCTGCTTCACCTTCTAGTCATTTTCTCTTCTGGAGAACATAGTTGCTCATGCATGTGCTTCAGAATTGCTTGAATTCTTTAGTTCATTATTGCAGGAAATGGAATTAATATTTAACGACAGTAACAGCATCATTTAAAGTGCATCATAGTAATAACCAGAGCTCCCATAACATAAATTATTCTACCCTGTTAGTCATATTTTCTCCTCCATGTCACATAATTGAGACAAGATGGGGGAAAATAGTCTGGATTCCATTAAACCTCCCTGAAAGACTTAGATTTGCTGAACCAATATGAAAAGTCAGCACACACAAAGACACAAGGGCAATCCCAACTATCGCCAGTTGCTAGTGCTTTGTAGATTTCTACGTTACTAGAAATGTAGTAAAGTGCTTTGTAGTTGCTGGTAGACTTCATACCACATGGGTGAAATAGTATAAGGTAAAGAAGTATCATGGGTAACAAAAAAAAAAATCACACAACTTCCCACAGATGTCAGACTTCATAATCACTGCTTCTTCCACTGGCGTTTTGCAGACAAAAGAAAGTCACTCAATGCATGACTTACGATCTCTAGGAACATGAGACCTCTCTATCATGAGAGAGCATTTTTTCCTCAAGGAGTTCAATTTTGATCTCTCTCCAAAAGACCTTGAATAGAAAAACAAGGCACACAGACACAGAATACATAAAAAGATATGTTTGTATAATGCCGTGGGCCATTTCCTGTTGCTATAACAAAATACCTAAGCCTATATAATGTAAAAAGAAGTATATTTAACTCACAGTTTTGGAGACTGAAGGTCCAGTATCAGATGGCCCAGGTCTCTGGCTTCTGCTGAAGGCCTTTTGGTAGATGCTCTACCAGGTGAGAGCACTACCAGAAAAGTCACATACTATGATGGGAAGCCAATGAGATGGAGGAACTAGCCTTGCTCTTTTATGACTCGCTCTTGCAGAGAACAACCCAGAGTCTTCCAAGAGATGTATTAATCTTCCCAAGAGCCACACCTACAATTAGCTAACCTTCATGGACACATGACCTTCACCTTTACTCCTTAAGTGTTCTCCTACCAGTCTGCTCTGCCTCATCTTCCACTAAATGAACCCTTGAGGAATGAACCACATCTGTGATGCAACACCATCAGAAATACTTAGTTCTGCAGTTGCTAAAACCAGTCAGCACTGACTTTCTCCATTAAAGCAGAAGCACTGCTTAGCCAGAGGGGTGTTCACGATGACTACCCACAGCCCTGGTGTCAGGCCCAGTCTCACCAGGTCTCTTGTCTTAAGCCCTAATACCTGCACAAGTTGCCCAGGCCTTGGTAGGACAGAGGATAAAAGACAAGGAGAACTTTCATCTTTGAGTATAGACAAACAGGCTTAGAAGGAAATGAAAAGTTCTGGAAAGAGAGAAAAGGGAAAGGCACATATCTGCATAAAGAGGTGGCAGCCACAGTCCTCAGGAGTGAGTACCAATACCCTGACGCATAGTGAACCTGGAGATAGAAGGAGCCATAGCCAGAGAGTGGGCTGAGGAGGGCAAGGAGGAAGCTGGAGTTCTGCTGCCGTGAGAGACTGGCAGCCACCAAGAACTGCAAAGAACAAGACAAGGTTTCTCCGGAGAGCCTTTAGGGGATGCTCTGCAGCTTAGTATGCTCTGTTGGGCCCCAGTGATGCTGACTCAGACCTTTGACCTAAACACCTGTGGGAGAACAAATGCCTGTTGGGTTAAGGTATCAAGTTATTCATTACAGCCGCCACAGGAAATTCACAGCAAGAGGATGGAATTGTCAATATGAAAAGGGACAGTATATTCTGGAGCCTGAGAACAGTCTTAGCTTATTCCACATTCAGTGTTCCAATAAGGTAACCATTTTAGTGAGTTTGTACATGTCTTAGTTAGGATTCTATTGTGGTAAAGAGACTCCATGACCATGGCAACTCTTATAAAGAAAACATTTAATCAGGGTGGATCACTTACTGTTTCAGAGATTCAGTCCATTGTCATCATGATGGGGAGCATGGGGGCATACAGGCAGACGTGGTGCTGGAGGAGCTAAGAGTCCTACACCTTGCAGGCAACAGGAACTTGACTGATACTCTTGAGGGAAGCTGGAGCAAAAGAGACCTCAAAGCACATCCCCACAGTGACACACTTCCTCTATCAAGGCCACACCTCCTAACAGTGCCTCTCCCTTTGGGGTCCATTGTCTTTCAAACCACCACACTGTAGTAGAAGAACAAATGCAGTCATAGATCAAGGCACTTTTAAATTGTTGGAAATGTCACATAAGTGAGTCAGTAAAGTAGGGGAACTCTACAGTTGGCCTTGGATACTATCTGATGACATTCTTAGCTTTGAAGTTAGTGAGAGCTAGAAACCTGTTGGTACATTTCAAAGGAATTTTCCTAGTGGCCACAAGAATGTTAGGCCACACACATGAGTGGGCAAAGTGGCTAATTGGGGGCTAAGATAACCCAAGAGAATTTGGTCCTCAACCAGCTACATCACAACCTCTCCATGGTTAGTGAAGTTCTCATCAGCTCATCAGCCTCTTGAGAAGCCTGTTGTAGTGGTGGCTTTTTTTTTCTGGAAATTACAGTCAATGGGATAAATATTTTCAAGGTAATGATAAAGATATATAACTATTAAAATGAGAGAAATAAAGCAAACATACTATCAAATTAAGTTGAAACTATTAATGGAAACTCCTGAATTCACAATGATTTATTGCACTGAATTTAACATTAGCCTTTTTCTAGGATTAAGATCTCTAAAACTCTTGCAATCAAAGACAATTTGTATGTGAAGTTGTTATGATTTCTTTTTAGTGATACATTTAAAAAATTGGTATCCATTAAGTAAAAGAAAAAATACCTTAGAGTTTCTAGGATGCTGACCTAATTTTGAGGCCAGCCCTCTATCCAAGTTTTTGAACAATCAAAAATAATGTTGATTAAAGAGGATCAAAGCAGTGAAAATACACCCATTCATTATAACACTTCAGAATGAGGATAGAAAGAAATTTCCTGACACTATTTGCCATATATTAATTTTAAAATTAGTGACTACAATGAAAGAATTTAGCTTCTGCCAAGTATTTGCCAGTATAAAGTGCCCCAGAGAAATCAGCCATCTGGTTGTGAGGAAAGATCAAGTTTACAGAAGGCTGCCAGCTAATCATAAGAGGGGATCTTAGAATCAGGAAGTTGGCCTTCTATGCATTCTTAAGAAACCATCACACAGGCAAAGACTTCCAAATCATGCATAAGCTCTCGGGTACATGGCTGATGAGAACTGGATATTCATATAATACCAGAGTTGCACCATGCAGATGATCTTCTAATAAGGATAAACTCAATAGGTGAGTCATAGAGGGAATCAATTAGGGTGTGATTATTACAACCTACCAATCAAACTCATGAATGATGTCATCAAAATATTATGTGTCCCAATGCAACATATATCATGTCAGAAAGACTTCTAGTGAAAAATGGGTAATTTGCAACTATTTGTCCTGTAGAAGCAACTTCTGATTAAGAAGATAGAGTGGGGAGAGGAGATTGAGTTAAATGACACCACAGGAACAAATCTGAGAGCCTCAGAAAGGGAAGCATCGTGCAGACAGCCTGGCCTGAGTTTCTCCACAACTCAATGGAGTCAACCTGGCCTTGAACTGAGGACTCCACAGCCAGAACCCTGTGTAGTGAAGCCTGAGGTGCAGCTAAAACAAGCCAAGTAAACTGGGATTTCAGGGTTGGCTAGAAAAATCCAGAATGATCAAATATGAAAAAGCTGGTACTAATGACAGCACCTGACTGGCTAGCACAGTCTCTCTCTCTCTCTCTCTCTCTCTCTCTCTCTCTCTCTCTTCTCTCTCTTAGCTCTGTTGTGTGTGTGTGTGTGTGTGTGGTGTGTGTGTGTGTGTGTGTGTGTGTGTGTGTGTGGACTGTGGAAGTGCTTTAGGTACTGCTTAATGGGACATACTAGTAGAAGCATTGAAGACTTGGTGCTGAGAATAATTTGAACGGTGGGGATTATGGCTCAAGAGGTTTCAGAGAAGAATTTTAGAATGCTGCCTAGAAATCATTCTTGTGATATTTTCTGGAGTGTGGCTGCTTTTGCCCTTGTCCAAAAAGTTTGCCTGAGGCTAAAGTGAAGAGTATTGGATTAATTCTCTTGGCAGAGGAAATCTAAAAACAGCCTAGAATAGACTCCACTGTGTGGTTACTAGTGTTAACTCTAATGAAGCTATGTAACAAAAAGGAACAAGCTGAACAAGGAAAAATATTTGAAGAAAAAAGAAGACCAGAAAGTGGAATGAAGCTAAGTCCTCTATTCATGGAGATAAATAGATTAAGAAATGGAATAAAGGGAGTGGAAAGATCACACCCAGCTAAGTTTCCAATTTGTGAAAAGTAATTAAAGTTTAGAGATTGTTGTAGTGGTACATCCCTTTAATCCCAGACTGGAAGATATCTGAATTTGAAGCCAGCCTGGCCTATAGAGGAAGTTCCAAAACAGCCAAGCTTAGACAGTGAAGAAATTCATTGAAAACAGAAAGCTGATGAAGATGTATTGAAAGAGTTCAAAGCCAGCCTGATCTACAGATCCAGTTTCAGGACAACCAAGATTAGACAGTGCAGAAAACCACTGAGTTCTACATCTTGCAGACAACAGGAAGCAAACTGAGATGCTGGGTGTCACTTGAGCATATGAGACCTAAAAGCCTGTGTCCACAATGACATGCTTCCTCCAATAAGGCCACACCTTCTCCAACAATGCCACATCTAATAGTGCCATTTCCTTTAGGGGCCATTTTCTTTCAAGCCACCACAGTCTTCTACTCTGATGTTCACTTCTACCAAGTGAACATCAGACCCCATGATGCCAAATCAGATCCAGACAATGGAGAATTGGATATTTAATGGATATTTACCCAGGGTCTGTCAAGAGAAGAGACCCATGTCCCAGCCTGCCCAGTGCTAAAGGGCCAGGGAAAGCTGGTTTGTATAGGAAATACAAGAGATATTTTAATGTGGTTAAATAAAAAGAAAATTGAGGAGTGGCTGAGAACACCTCCTGTGACAAAGAAAGAAAAATGGCACTCCAAAAGAAATCTCTCAAGCCTAATGGTAAATCCAAAGCATGTGGCAGTCCAAGCATTGCACAAGATGCATACAAAGTATTTTGGAATGTGGTGGGGGGGACTACTATGTCAATATCATTGCAACACTCAAAGGCAAGTGTGTTGTTGTTGGCAAGTGTGTTTTTTTAATATTGATGTTATTATTTCATTGTGATGAAGAAGGAAAAACAAGGGAGGGAAAGGGCAAAAACATCAACAGGCAATACCAGAAAGAAACAGTGAAAAGCTGATGAACCTATGCAAGAAATGTGTTTATCCTCACAATAACCCAAGCATCAAACATTAGAACAATAGCAGAACAATTTTCCTAGATGCTATGCAGAATTGTATAAATAATATCTGGTGATTCAGTAAAAGCACAGAGTACAAATCTGACATGTTCTGATATATCAAAGATCTTCCAAGAAGATATTCTGTTATTCAATAAGCATTATTATGATTTATTCCAAGTCACACACCAAATTCTAAAGACATTTGCAGCTATGAAGTGTACAGACCTCCAGACTTCTATGGTTAGTTAGTGGCAAGCTTCATTCTCTGACCCCCAGATCAGCTTTATTAGTTCAAGCAAGATATCACCACATCCAAGTCTGTCAATTCCAGCAACAATGGGTCTACCAAGCACAGACCCATTTTCAATCTATTGGCAAATGGGATGGCTACCATTTCTACTGTTTCTGATAAAGCCATGATTAATCTGCAGAATACCCAAGATCTGAGCCAGGTGAGATGATCCACTGAAAATTGAAAACACACATGTGATCCACGTCGCAAGGATGTATTTAGCAAGGTTATCTTAACAAGAAACTTCCCAACATTCAAATGGATGAGTATATGTGCACTTCGGAACAGATTCAAGATTCTTGCCGTATAAGTCTGCTAAAAGGAGTTTTAACTTGAGACACAAAACACCAATGACCTTGCAGACATAGGCTTAAGAAATTGGGCATTACTATGAAAGCCTTTGTAAAGCCTTTGTTGTACAAGCAAACAAAAAGACAAGTACAGCATTCCAGGGTCCCAGCCCCAGCCTGCCATCAGCGCACTGCCAGGAGATTTTTACAAGGTTAGTTGCCAACATGGACAAGAGGACGCTGATTTGAGCTGCTCTCTTGGAATTAATACATTTGGAAGTGGAGAGCCAGGCAAGTGGCAACGCTAATCAAGCAAGTGACAGCATTAATCTCCTTTGGCTCGGCTCAAAATAGGATATGCCACCAGTGACCCCAAGTCCTTCCCTCCCCTTCTCAAGCCATTAGCTGAACATCATATTTCTTTCTGCTGCCAGCACCGGCGCCACCAGCCGCACAGTCCTAACAGCAGGAAGAACACAGATGATGAGGGCAGCTTATTAACTTTGCCTGTGAGCTCCTGCACTCACCTAAGGCTGCATTCGAGGTGTTCTCTTAATTTGCCAACTGTAATGAGGAGATAGCCCTCAGCCAATTACCCTCCACACTTCACAGGAGAACAAAGAACTAAAAATGTGAAGATTCAAATTCAAGTTGTGTGTTACAATGACCAGCAGACAGAGGAAATTTCGGGAAGTGACCCGAATAGGAGTGAACACAGGTGTCACTCATTTGTGGTAGCATGACAACCACAACAGAACACCATAAGAGAACCAGAGGGGAGTCTGACAAGTATTGGATCTGCTTATGCCTGGCAAAGCACTACCTTGAAGGGATGGTTTAAAGAACAATCTGGTGTTGAGCAAATATGCAAGTGTCTACAAACTAGGGTTCAGCGCAGAGCGCAGCAGACAAACCAAAGGACTGGAATCGTCTATACAAACAAGAATACCTCTCCCTGGCAAATACCTCTCCATTTATAGCCAAAAGGCAGAAATTTCTCTTTGAAAAGTTCTTTGCTGTTGTGCACAAGTGCAAAATTAATTCCCATAGTTGTTCCCTCTCGTCACCTTGTAGTCCAGTGATGGTTTTAGGGAGGTGCACCCATCAGTTCTGCTGTCAAGCCTAAGTCACTGCTCACATAGATCACACGTATAACCTTTGCATCCAGGAGGAGGATACAGGAGCATCGCTATGGGTTTGAGGCAAGCCTGAGCTCCAGATTGAGATTCTATCTTCCTGTTCATCAAGCTGAAAACCTGAGTCTGCATCCTAGAAAACAAGCATGGCCATGTGTGCCGGTACCCCTTAATTGAGGAAGTGGAGACAGGCAGATCCTGGGCGCTCTCTGACAGCCAACCTAGCCAGAAGTCAGGACAGAAAGTACCTCAGGAGCACATTGGGAAAACCTCAGGTTGGATCCAAAAGGCAAACCCAAATGAGGACCCGAGCCTATAAAAGGGATAGCCTGAAGGAACAAAACCAAAGTTCCACAGCTTGTAAGGTCAGATGTCAACACCTAACTCAAGGACCAATCAGCAAGTCAAAGTGGCCTGCTGACAGATTTACAATGGCAAGGATCTTGAGAGGTTGTGAAATTAGTAAAATGGTATTGGGAGAGATGTTGGGAGATGGTGGGCCCTAGCCCCCATGGGGTCTCTGTGAGTTGCTTGTCAGCCAATAATCACAGGTGCATCCAGTTTTCTAGTCCTATATTGCAGCCTGGGCCTTGCCCTGCTGACACCACAAACACAAGCTCTTAAACCTGGATCTTTTCCACTGTGCCCTAAGTCTGTATATAAGGCTGCTCCCTTCCTGGAAAAAAGGCAGATGCACACACATTCTCTTAGCACAAAAGACTGGACAGCTCTGCTTTTAACTAAATCTCCAGGCTTCCGCCCAATACTCGGACTTAGTCGTGGCGCAGATCCCACAAGTAGAGGTTCCATTACACTTACGTTGTGCAGGCACCACAAGATGGAATGTAGAGGAATCAAGTAGGTGATGTTCACTCTCCCTCCTCTCCTCCAAGTCCATCCCCCAGTCTCATCCCCAGCCCTGGAGCAGCCCACCTCCCAGGTCTCTCCTTTCTTTCTGCCCCCATTCCCAGAGGACTCCACAGATCTTCTCTGAATTCACCCCTCCTCTCTCACACCATCTCTTTGCCTCCGTTACCAACACCTGGAGGCATACTCTGCCTGGATTCTTGCTGGCCGTGCCAGCTTGGGAATCAGATACTCCGCAGATCCTCTTGTTGGACCCAGCTTCCTTCCCCTCCTCCAGCCTGGGAATTAGATAGGATTTTCCATCTCCTTCCTGTCCTCCAATTCCCCAGTATCATCCCCAACACTCCAGCAGACCACGTGCAGGGCCTGTCCTCTGACTCCCTGAGTACTCTACTCTGCCAAACCTCATGGCAGACCCAATTTCCTCCTCCCATGGACCCTTTTAGACTCTACTGCCTGTATCCCATCCCCAGGGTGTCAGCCCCTATTACCTAGAAATACTTTATAGCTAGGGCCACCAGTGGCCACACCTGGGGACTTAGGAGCACTCCCCACCTTACAAGCCACAGTTGGCACAAGTTCCTAAAATCTACAGAGGGCAGCAAAACAAGGAATAGAGCACACACCCAACAAAAACAAGACATCAACACCTGGAATCAAAATCACTCCAAACACAGATGGCTACACATCAGCCCAAAAGCACAGTAACAACCAAAGACAATCTACCTCCACCTTACAACAACCTTACACAACCACCTTACACAGTAAGTCCTGGGAAATGCAATATAATTGAAGCCCAAGACAAGGATTTCAAAATAGCTACTGTGAATATGTTCAAGAACCTTAAAGAGGAAACCCATGAGTGAAATCTATAAAGACACAGACAAACAGTGGAATGAAATGAATAAAATGGTCCAAGACATAAAAGAAGAAATAGAAATCACTAAAGAAAACCCAAAGCTGATGAATACTGGAAATGAAAATGTTAGGAAGTCAAACAAACAAACAAAAACTCAAAGGTAAATCTTTCCAACAGAATTCAAAGAATGTTAAATATAAACAAAAAATCCAGGCACAAAATATCCAGGAAGTCTGGGACACCAAGGAAAGACCAAGACTGCAAATAATAGGAATAGAGAAAGGAGAAAAAAAATCCAGGCCAAAGGCATAGAAAATATTTTCAACAAAATGATACAAGAATATTTCCCTATTCTAGAGACGGACAGGCCCATCAAGGGACAAGAAGCACCAAGTAGACTGGAACCTACCCAGCTAAGCTTTCAATCTGTGAAAAGGACTAAAGGAAATTTTAAGCAACAAATGGACCCCCCCCTCCCTGCTTCTCTCCTCTCCTTTCCCCCTCCCCCCTCTCTCTCTCTTTCTCTATCTCTTTCTATCTCTCTCTCACCCTCCCTTCTCCTGCTACTGCTGCCTAGGAATCAGAATGTAGAACACTCAGGTCCTTCTATAGCACCATGACCTCCATGTTCCCCAACATGCTCCCCACCACGATGATAAAGAACTGATTGATTTCTGAACTGTAAGCAAGCCCCCAATTAAATGTTGCCCAAGGTCATGGAATCTTTTCACAGCAATAGAACTCTGATTAAGGCAATGGGTAACTTTATTATCAGTTTCACCAACAGACAGGTCATGCAGGCAAAACTAGGCAGAGAAATGCTGTAGGTAACCTATTAACCAAACAGCAGATGTTTACAAATTAAATTAACAGATATTTACAGAACATTTCACCCAGAAACAATATCTATATACATATATATTGTTTTCAGCACCTCATGGAACTTTCTCAAAAATTGACTGCATACTTAGACACAAAGCAAGCCTCAACAAATACAAGAAAATTGAAATAACACCCAGCATCCTATTGCATGAGCTAAAGCTCAATATCAAGAAAACAGAAAACTTACAAATTCATGGAAACTAAACAACTCACTGCTAAATGAAAAATGTGTCAAGAAATAAAACCTTTTTAGACTTAGATGAAAATGAAAACACAATGTACCCAAACTTATGGGACACAATGAAGATTAATCTAAGACACAAGTCCATAGCACCAAGTGCCTACATTAAAAAAAAATAGAAATATCTCATATTGGTATCTTATTGGCCTGCCTGAAAATTCCAAAAAGAAGAAATAACACCCAAATGGAGTAGACAGCAACAAAGAATCAAATTCAGGGCTGAAAGCAATAAAATGGAAAAAAAACAAAAAATACAAAGAATCAAAAAAGTTGGTTCTTTGAGAAAATCAACAAGGTTGACATCCCTTATCCAGATTAACTAAAAGGTGGAGATAGAAGATCCAAGTGAACAAAATTAGAAGCTAGAAGAAATCCAGAGAATCATAAGGATACACTTTAAAGCCTGTACTCCAAACTGGAAAATCTGAAAGAAACTGATGTTTATCTTGATGTATACCACATAACAAAGTTAAATGAAAATAAGAAAAGAAACTTCAACAGACCTATAACCCCTAATGATATAGAAACAGTTATTAAAATCTCCCAAACAAAATTAGCCCAGATCCAGATGGGGTTTGGGGTTTGGAGTTGGGGGGTTGTATTTTCCATTTTACTTAAATATTGCCAATGATTTTTTATTTTTAATATTTTTTATTTTTAAAATTGTAATTAGATCAATTTTAAATTAGAAACAAGCTTCTTTTACATGTCAATCCCAGTTCACTCCCCTCCCTCCTCCCCTGCCTCCCACCCCTATCCCAAAATCTTTCTGCTCTCCAGGGAGAGTGAGGCCTTCCATGGGGATCTTCTAAGTCTGACATATCATTTGGAGCAGGGTCTAGACCCTCCCCTGTGTGTCTGGGCTGAGAGAGTATCCCTCTATGTGGATTTGGCTCCCAAAGTCCATTTGTCTACTAGGGATACACACTGATCCACAACCAGAAACCCCATAGATTTCCCAGACCTCCAAAATGACATCCTCCTTCAGGGGGTCTGGAACAGTCCTATGCTGGTTTCCCAGCTATCAGTCTGGGGTCCATGAACAACCCCTTGTTCAGGTCAGCTGTTTCTGTGGCTCTCTCCACCCTGACCTTGACCCCTTTGCTCATCACTCCTCCCTCCCTGCAACTGATTCCAGAGTTTAGCTCAGTGTTTAGCTGTGGGTGTCTGCTTCAGCTTCCATCAGCTACTAGATGAAGGCTCATTTTGTCTTTTTTGTGACTGGGTTACCTCACTCAGGATGGTTTCTTCTGGTTCCATCCATTTGCCTTCGAATTTCAAGATTACATTGGTTTTTTTTTCCCCCACTGAGTAGTACTCCATTGTGTAAATGTGCCACATTTTCTCTATCCATTCTTCAGTTGAGGGGCATCTAGGTTGCTTCCAAGTTCTGCCTATTACAAATAATGCTGCTATGAACATCGTTGAACAGATGTCCTTGCTGTATGACTGTGCATCTTTTGGGTATATGCCTAAGAGTGGAATTGCTGCATCTTGTGGTAGACTGATTCCCATTTTCCTGAGGAACCGCCATACTGATTTCCATAGTGGCTGTAAGAGTTGGCACTCCTACTAGCAGTGGAGGAGTGTTCCCCTTTCTCCACATCATCTCCAGCATAAACTGTCATAGGTGTTTTTTATTTTAGCCATTCTGACAGGAGTCAGATGGTATCTCAGAGTTGTTTTGATTTTCATTTCCCTGATGGCTAAGGATGCTGAGCACTTTCTTATGTGTCTTTTGGCCATTTTTGATTCCTCCATTGAGAATTTTCTATTTAGTTCTGTACCCCACTTTTTAATTGGATTAGTTGGTGTTTTGGTGACTAGCTTCTTAAGTTCTTTGTATATTTTGGAAATCAGCCCTCTGTCAGATGTAGGGTTGGTGAAGATCTTTTCCCAGCCTATGGGCTGCCGTTTTGTCTTGCTGACTGTGTCCTTTGCCTTACAGAAGCTTCTCAGTTTCAGGAGGTTCCATTTATTAATTCTCAATCTCAGTGTCTGTGCTACTGGTGTTATGTTCAGGAAGCAGTCTCCTGTACCAATTCATTTGAGGGCACCACCCACCTTTTCTTCTAAGAGGTTCAGTGTGGCTGAATTTATGTTGAGGTCTTTGATCCATTTGGACTTAAGTTTTGTGCATGGTGATAGATATGGATCTGTCTGGGCTGTCCACCCTGTCCATACCTCTTCAATATTTGTACTTGAAGTTCTAGCTAGAGAAATTAGACAAAGAAGAAGTCAAACTTTCACTATTTGTAGATGGTATAATAGTTTACATAAGTGACCCAAAAAACTCTACCAGGGAACTCCTACAGCTGATAAACACCTTCAGCAAAGTCAAAAAATACAAGATTAACTCAAAAAAATCAGTAACCCTACTATATACAGACAATAAATGGGCTTAGAAGGAAATCAGAGAAATATCACCCTTTACAATTGCCACAAACAACATAAAATACCTTGGGGTAATGCTAACCAAACAAGTGAAAGACCTGTATAGTAAGAATTTTGAGTCTTTAAAGAAAGAAATTAAAGAAGATACCAGAAAATGGAAAGATCTCCCATGTTCTTGGATAGGTAGGATCAACATAGTAAAAGTGGCAATTTTGTCAAAAACAATCCACAGATTCAATGCAATCCCCATCAAAATCCCAGTACAAGCCAGGCGTTGGTGGCGCAAGCCTTTAATCCTAGCACTCGGGAGGCAGACACAGGCGGATCTCTGTGAGTTTGAGGCCAGCCTGATCTACAGAGTGAGTGCAAGGATAGGATCCAATGCTACACAAAGAAACCCTGTCTCAAAAAAAAATCTCAGTAAAATTCTTCACTGACCTTGAAAGAACAATTCTCAACTTTATATGGAAAAACAAAAGACCCAGTATAACCAAAACAATCCTGTACAATAAAGGAACTTTCGGAGGCATCACTGTCCCTGACTTCAAGCTCTATTATAGAGCTATAGTCCTGAAAACAGCTTGGTATTGTCACAAAAATAGACAAGTGGGCCAATGGAATTGAATTCAAAACCCTGATATTAACCCACACACCTACGAACATCTGATTTTTGACAAAGAAGCTAAAATTATACAATGGAAAAAAGAAAGCATCTTCAACAAATGGTGCTGGCACAACTGGATGCTGGATCCAGATGGTTTTAATGCAGAATTTTAAGAAGTATTAACACCAATACTCCTCAAATTACTCCACAAAATAGAAACAGAAAGAACATTGACCAATTTTTATGAGGCCGTAGTTACTCTGATACCCAAACAATGTAGAGACCCAACAAAGAGTGTTACAGATGAGATTCCCTTATAAACACAAATGCAAAAATACTCAATAAAATATTTATAAAACAAATCAACAACATATCAAAAAGATCATCCACCATGATCAAGAAGTCTTTAACCCAGTGATGCAGGGATGGTTCGACATATGTAAATCAATATATGTGATCATCATATAAACAAAATAAAAGGCAAACCCACATGAGTATCTCATTAGATTCATAAAAGGCCTTTGACAAAGTTCAACGGCCCTTCAGGATAAAAACAATTTACACCAAGCCCACGGCCAACATCAACCTAAACAGGGAAATTCAAAGCATTTTCACTGAAATCAGGAACAAGACAAGGTTGTCCACTCTCTATTTATTCAGTATATACTTGAAGTATTAGCTAGAACAATAAGACAAGTGAAGGATATCAAGGGGATGCAAGGAAGGGAAGAAGTCAAAGTATCTTTATTTGCAGATGAGATGACTGCACACATAAATTACCCTAAAAATTCTACCAGGAAACTCCTACAGCTAGTAAACACTTTCAGCAAAGTAGCAGTATACAAAATTCACAAAAATCAATAGTCTTCCTGTACCTAAATGACAAATTGATTAAGAAAGAAATAAGAGGAAAAAACACCGTTCATAATAGCCTCAAATAATATAAAATTGTCTTGATGTATCCCTAACCAAACCAGTGAAAGATTTGTATAATGAAAACTTTAAGATATTGAAGAAAGAAATGGAAGAAGATATCAGAAGATGGAAAGATCTCCCATGCTCATGGAATGATAGGATTAGTATAGTAAAAGCAGCCATCCTACCCAAAGCAATCCATAGAATTAATGCAATTCCCATAAAACTTCCAACACAATTCTTCATAGAAGTCGAAAGGACAATTTGCAACTTCATATGGAAACACACACATACAAAAAAACCCACAAAGGTTAACTAACACAATCCTGAATAATAAAAGAATTGCTGAAGTTATCATTCCCATTCTCAAATTGTACTACAGTTATAGTGATTTAAAAAAAAAAAAAGCCTGGTATTGCAAAAAAAAACAAAAACAGATACAGATACATTGATCAATACAATGGGAATTGAAGACCCAGACATAAATCAGCATACCTATGGACACCAGATTTTTTTATAAAGAGGACAGAAATACACACTAGAAATAAGACACCATCTTCAATAAATGGTGCTGGTCAAACTGAATGTATGCACATAGAAGAATGAAAATAGACCCATACTTATCTAACATCCTGAACAAAAGTTGTCCAAATGGATCAAAGATCTCAACATAAAACCAAATACACTAAATAACCAGAAACTGGAAGCAGCCTAGAAGAATGGATGGAGAAAATGTGGTACATTTACACAATGGAGTACTATTCAGCAGAAAAAAAAAATGGAATCCTGAAATTTGCAGAAAATAGATGGAACTCAAAGAAACCATTCTGAGTGAGGTAACCCAATCACAAAAAGACAATCATGATATGTACTCACTCATATATGGATTTTAGACATAGAGAAAGGGATTACTAGCCTACAATCCACAGTGCCAGAGAAATTAGTAAACAAGGAGAACCCTAAAAGAGACAAACTTTGTACCCTGGAGAAGGGGAAAGGGTCACAATCCCCTGAGCAAATTGAGAGCATGGGAAGAGGGGGGAGGGAGCTACAAGAATGAGAAGGGAAGAAGAGGAAGGATGCAGAGGTCATGAGGGAGCAGAAAGGTTGAATCAGGTGTAGATTAGAAGAAAGGATATGTGATAGGTAGGGTTTTAAATGGGGGGGTGGTGAGGGAGGAAGGGAGGGAGAAGAGAACTGAGATTGTCATGTAATTCAATCTTGTTTGTAATTCAAATAAAAATGATTTTAAAAAACAGATTCACTAAATCTCACAGAAGAGAAAAATGGGAAACAGTCTTGAACTCATTGGCACAGGAAAAGACTTTCTGAACAAAGTACCTACAGCACAAGCTCAAAGAATAATAATTAATAAATGGGACCTCATGAAATTAAAAGGCTTCCTATGACAAAGGACACCATCATTTAAATGAAGTGGCAGCAACAGCCTACAGAATGAGAAAAGATTTCTATGAAGTACACAGCTGATATAGGGGTAATATCTAAAATAAATAAAGAACTCAATAACTGGACAACAAAAGAAAACCAAATAATACAATTTTAAAAGGGGATACATATCTAAACAGAGAATCCTCAAAAGAGTAATTCAAATGTAAGCTTAAAGAAATACTCAACATCCTTAATTATCAGGAAAAGGCAAATCAAAACTAAGTTGAGATTTCATCTTACACCAAAGAGAATGACCAAGACCAACAAAATAAATGACAGCTCAATCTGTCGAGGATGTGCAGCAAAACTCATCCATTGCTGGTGGGAGCACAAACTTGTACAACCACTGTGAAAATCAGTGTGACAGTTCCTCAGGAAGATGAGGCTCGATCTACCTCAAGATCCAGCTATACCACTCTTGACCACATACCCAAAGGACTCTACATCCTACAACAGAGACATTTGCCCAGGCATGTTCATTGCTGCTCTATTTCTAACAGCCAGAAATTGGAAACAGCCTAGATGTCCATCAACAACAGATGTACAGATTTTTTAAAGTGATAGTTACATAATAAAATATTACTCAGCTGCTTTTATAAAAGCATAAAATTTGCAAATGGATGGAACTAGAAAAAAAATCATCCTGAGTGAGGTAACCCAGATCCAAAAAGAAGACAAATATGGTATATAATTACTTATATGTGGGTGTTAGCTGTTAAGTCTTCAATAAACAAGCTACAACCTGCATAACCACAGGGGCTAGGTATAGAGTAGGGAGGGTGGATCTCCCTAGGAAGGGAAAATAAGGAGGAATAGCCAAAACCAAGTTCCATTTGAGGGTCATATGGAAACTTGGTATAGTAGAAACTTCAATATATACATATATGAAAGAGATATAATTTGGAATCACCAAATAATAGTAGAGACAAAGCCTCAACTAGATATTTTTGGCTACCAAAGGAAACCTCTAGTTGCAGGAATGGGTTGCATTTAGTAGAGTTATTGGCCTAAAGGGCTCCATGAAGACCACCAAACAACCCAGGCTACTGTCAAGATTATTCTCCAGAAGCTGACAGCAATGCTCTCTTGCTGAAGACAACACCTATGCAACTCATTGAACATGAGGTCAAGCTAGTGTCTGCCTAGAGCCCTCACACCTGCTGACTAGTGTTTGTGGTACTAGAGGGTACTCTGTACGCTACCAGAGAAGAAAGGTAAACACCAACACAGCTACAAGCCCTTGGAACTACAATGGTGACCTGCCTGTATGATAGGTTAGTACAATAGTGACATAAAGCTTATGAACTCAGCCAGCCAACACTGAATTGGATTTAAGGCCCACTCCACGGAATTGAACCCATTCCCAATACTGATCAGGTGACCAAGAATCTGAGACAGAGCAGAGACCCCAGGGAAAACCCAAATGCTGCTGTTGTGCTAAAGGAATGTAGCAGTAAAATGACTCCTAATGGCATTCTACTATACCCAGAGATGTATAAGATGACCAGGACTTAATTAATAACTCACAGATACCTTAATTTTTCCCTCTTATTTTCAAATCAGGGCCTTCTGGAAAACACCAAAGGTACTTCAGTAATAGGCCATATAGGCTGCCCAGATTCTAGCTAATGCCTTCAAATTCTTGACACCCCTAGTCCCCCAGCCAATGATCCAGTCCGCTGGAGGCCGCTGCTTTTAACTGTGGAGCTTGACATTCCACTGCATGCTGAGTTTTACCAAAAGCAAATGCTGGTGGAAATCCCCTTGCAACCAACTCAGTGGAAACAGTCTTGGTAAAATACCTAAATACTAACAAGGGTTACTATTGGTGTGATGAAACACCATGACCAAAAGCAAATTCAGAAGGGTCTATTTGACTTATGCCTCCACATCCATGCATAGTCTGTCATGGAAGGAAGTCAGGACAGGAACTCAGAGCAAGAACCTGGAGGTAGGAGCTGATGTAGAGTCCGTGGAGGGGTGCTGCTTACTGTCTTGCTTCTCCTGGCTTGCTCAGCCTGCTTTCTTATAGATCCTGGGCCACCAGGCCAGGGATGGTCTCACCCACAATGGGCTGAAGCCTCCCCAACCAATAACTAAGAAAATGCTCTACAGGCTTGCCTACAGCCCAACCTCTAGAGGAATTTTCCCAGATGGGGTTCCCTCCTCTCAGATGACTACAACCTGTGTCAAGTTACCATAAAATTAGTGAGTACAATGTTCATGTCCCAGTATATCTTAGGGGGGACATTACCTTCAAGAAGTGAACAAGGAAGAGACGCCACAAAGGAGTTACCCTAGAGTAACTGAAGTGATGAGAATTCGTTTTCCTTTGTGATGCGGCAGATCCAATCCAAGCCACTTCCCTGGTGCATGCCAGCAACATGCTCGACTACTGAGCTCTACACACACACACACACACAGAGAGAGAGAGAGAGAGAGAGAGAGAGAGAGAGAGAGAGAGAGAGAGAGAGAGAGAGAGAGACTCAAAAAGAAAAGTAACAAAAAAATGAAATGAGTTTCTTCTTCACAGGCCTCATAGGAAGAAGTACCTGACACGGGGAGACTCCAGGCCAGAAATCAGCAAAACAAGCAGCAGCCTATGCAAGGAAAAGGAACAAAAAGAGCAGGCTGACTGCAAATGTTTGTGCAGCCATAACTCAATGACCCAGGAGCCCAGCTAGTTAAAAGTGAAACATGCCTGTCCTTGGTATTCCTCTCCGATCTCCTTCTACCGAGAGCTCACAATACTCCCCAAACCTGTCTGCAAGAATTACCCGAGGAACAGTAAGAGGCATTTTTAAACTTCAGTGACACATTAATGAACAAGCTAATCTTCTTGGCAGATACAGACAAAGACTCACCACAGGAAACAAAGCAAGAACTCAGATCAAAACACAAGGCAGATAACCGGCCTTGGCAGGCCTGTCGTGCATCAAGGCTCCATTTCAGACAGTCAGAGCCCCTTCAGACACCTCGAAGCCACTAGCAGATTTAGCACCTTTATTTTCTCTGACAGCTGCTTGGCAGATGCCTCATCTCAGAAGACTCCAACCTGTCTTCGAGTCAAGGGTTAATAGGACCCTTAATTGCAGTATCAGTTACAAGGTCCTACCTTTTGTAGGAGGAATGCCTTCTGCAGGCTCAGTGAGGTAATTGATGCTCAAGCTGCAGATAGTATGATCTCAGCACAATGCCTTGAAGTACGAAGTCAGAACACGCAGGAAAGTGGAAGGGAGTGTATGTATCACTGGGCGCATTGGAAGACAGCCGCAGATGCTAACAGACCCAGGTGACTCTCCTCAAGACTCCTATGGGCTCCTCGGGATGGCCAGGTCTCCTGAAAGCAGCTTGACCAGTGACAAAGTGCAAGGTCTCTGCTACAGGATACTAGTACGCAGCTCAAAACTTCATTTGTTATAGCTGGGAAAGTGTATTGGATACTGCTAAGCCCTGCTCTGGAGAGCTGGAGACAAGAGGGTTGGGAATTTAAGGCTAGCCTTAGATACAGAGTGAGTTCTGGACCAGTCTGTCTGGGCTACATATCAACTTCCTGACTCAAAAACCCAAGGTCTGAGGGCACAGCTCCTTTGTATGCCCCTTACCCATCATGCACAAGACCTGGGTTTGGCCCCCAGTATCCTCTGCAAAAGGAATTAATAAGCTAGTATATTTGTCTTAGTTAGGATTTCTATTGCTGTGAAAAACACCATGATCAAAGCAACCTGGGGAGGAAAGGGCCTCTTTGGCTTATACTGCCACTTTGTAGTCCATCACTGAAGGAAGTCAGGAAAGGAACTCAAGCAGAGTAGGAGCCCAGAGGCAGGAGCTGATGAAGAGGCCACAGAGGAGATCTTCTTACTGGTTTGTTCCTCAAGGCTTGCGCAGCCTTCTTTCTTATAGAACCCAGGACCACCAAACCAGGAGTGGCTCCTCCCATAATGGGCTGGGCCCTCCCACATGCCCTTCAGGTTTGCCTGTACCCTGATCTTATGGAGGCATTTTCTCAATTGAGGTTCCCTCCTGTCTGGTGATTCTAGCTCGTATCAAGTTGATATAGCACTAGCCAGCACAATTGACCCCTTGTCATCTTGACACACAAACATCACTTTCCACTTAGAACCATTCATTTCTCCTTTCTCCCCAGAGATGACATGCTAATATTGATACCATAATATCAAACATAAATAAAACTTTAAACTCCCCACAGTCTTTATAAATTCAAACACATTGAAAGTTCTTTTAAAACTCTCCAGTCTCTAAAAATCCACAATCTCTTTTTTCTTTTTTTTCTTTAAATTAGAAACAAGCTTGTTTTACTTGTCAATCCCCAGTTCCCTCTCCCTCCCCTCCTCCCCAGACCCCCTATTCCATCCCCTTTCTGCTCCCTATGGAGGGTGAGGCCTTCCATGGGGGAATCTTCAAAGTCTGTCATATCATTTGGAGCAGGGCCTAGACCTTCCCCCATGTGTCTAGGCTGAGAGAGTATCTCTCTGTGTGGAATAGGCTCCCAAAATCCATTCATGTACTAGGGGTAAATACTGATCCATTACCAGAAGCCCCATAGATTGCCCAAGCCTCCTAACTGACATCCTCATTCAGGGGGTCTGGAACAGTCCTATGCTTGTTTCCCAGCTATCAGTCTGGGGATCCATGAGCTCCCCATTGTTCAGGTCAGCTGTTTCTGTGGGTTTCTCCAGCCTGGTCTTGACCCCTTTGCTCATCACTCCTCCCTCTCTGGAACTGGATTCCAGGAGTTCAGCTCGGTGTTTAGCTGAAAATCCACAATCTCTTAAAAGTTCAAAGCTTCTCAGCTGTGGGCTCCTGTACAATCAAATTTAATTTAAATATTGTTTTACTTCAAGAAGGAAGAGCCAGAGCACAGTCGCAATCTGAACAAAGCAAAACCAGTTCCAGCAGTGTAAATAACTCAGTGTCCAAGATCTGGATTCACTCATGATCTCCCAGGTTCCTCCAAGGGGCTTGGGTCACTTCTCTGGCTCTTGCATCTGCAGCACACACAATTCATCTTCCAGGCTCTGGCTGTGGCTCCACTCCAAAGCTGCTGCTGCTCTTGGTGGCCATCCCATGGTCCTGGCATCTCCAAAATGCTGGGGTCTCCTGCTGCAACTAGGCTGTGCTCTCACAATGCCAAGCCTCAGCATTCCTGATGGCTATTCATGCTTGTCCACTGGACTACATCTGGAATTAACAAAAAATAAAATAAAATAAAATAATGGGGTGCACTTGTGAGGAATTTTTGCCTAATTTGACATTGGAAGATCACTTTTAATCTGGACCTTTGAGGTGGGAAAACACACCTTTAATCCAGATGTTTGGAGTGGGAAGACCTGCCTCTACTCAGGGCCACACCTTCAGCTGGAGCCCATATGAGGACATGAAAGAAGGAAGTTTTGCTTTTTGCCTGCTTGCGCTTGCCTCGCTAGCAAGTCCATTCCTTCACTGGCATTAGAGCCTACTTCCTTGGGATTCCAGTGTATCCTGAAGACCTGCTGAGACATCCAGCCTTGTGGACTGAACAATTATTAGATTCTTAGATCTTCATTAACAGGCGTTGTTAGATTAGCTTAACACTGCAGTTCATTCTGCTAAACACCCTCTCTATACAGAGACATTCATTTTACAAGTTCTGTTTCTCCAGAGAACCCTGACTAATACCCTTCATACCTTCAAAACCAGTACCACCTGGGAGACTCTTACATTACCAACTTGGGCTGCCAGCATGAAGGCACAACTTTGGCCACCTGTGGAACACAGCTTGGTTTGCTGACTCTGAGGAAACACTTCCCAGAAGATTTCACCTCAGTGATGCTGGTCTCTTCTCAATCACAGCTAAGTCCTCAGCCCCAGCTGACCAGTGTCAATTGTCCCAGTAAAGCAAAGGTTTCACTTTAGTGATTCTGGTCTTGTGTTAATCACAGCCGATTCTTCAACTCTGAAAAAGTCTCCCAAGCCTCTGAAATGGCTGTGACCCTTATATACAATCATAAAATTATAAAGAAGAAAAAAGAAGTTAGCGCCGGACACGGTGGCGTCACCTGTAGTCCCTGCTACTCTGGAGGCTGAGACAGAGGATCACTTGAGTCCAGGAATTCTGGGCTATAGTGTACTGTGCTCATTGGGTGTCCTCACTAAGTTCGGCATCAATATGGTGACCTCCTGGGAGCAGGGGGACCACCAGGTTGCCTAAGGAGGGGTGAACTGGACCAGGTCAGAAAAAAAGAAGTTAGCTTTCTGTTCTAAATCAAAACTCAAAGATGCAGCAGCCTTGCCCTGCTCTCTACTAAATGTTTGCCTCGCCCCCTTCTCCCCACATCTCATGTTTTGCAGGATAGAGATGTCTCCGCTGAGGGATAAAGCAAACTGAGCCAAGTTCTGCCTGATTCAGGAAAAGAAGAGGTGCAAAACACAAAATGGGATAAGTTAATTTAAAAGTTGCACTGCATTTATCTGATGGGTTCTTTTCTGAAAGGATTTATTATAAGCCTTCTTTAAAAATCTGTGTTCACCTGGGGTGTTTCCTATCTGGTTTGATTTACTTCAAAACCACCTTCTACCTCCTGTTGCCTTCAAGCCTGAGCTTTCTTTTCGGTGTGGTTTAGCCACACCCTCTTTCCAATCCTCCTCCCTCCCATCTCTCCCTGCCCCAAGTCACACAGCTATTCATCTATCAGCTCACCCCACATTCTTCCTTCATTGTCTCCTCTCTGGAATAATGGATCATCATCCCCCCCAACTGTCTAGCATTATAAAGATATAATCAACAAATAAAACTATATACAGTTAAAGAGTGTAACGATTTCCACGTGTGGGGTAAGATATTAAGATCCAAGGTCTTAATAAACACAAAGCATACAGTGTGGTAATGATAACCACAGTAGCATTGGGATCTTAGACCTCTGTAAGGAAAACTCTATACCACTTGACCAACATTCACCTGCCCACTAAGTCCCTGGCAACTGCTCCTCTACTCTCTGTCTCTCTGTGAGTTTGACAGTCACAGACTCCACAGGGAGATTAGCCCCTTGGCGTAGTGTCCTGGCTCACCTATGATGTGTCACGTGGTAGAACTCGCTTCTTCAGGCTGAGTGGTACTCTGTTGTGTCTGTACATTGTTTTAATGCAGTCAGTCAATGGGAAATTATTTTCTTATCTTGAAAATGCTTCCCCGCATCTTGCCCCTTCCTCTCCTGTTGCCATGGACAACCTTTCTCCACTAAGTGACATCACCCTTCCCACCCTTTATGTTCTCCTCTGCCATCCCTTGAGCCTTCTCCATTCCATCCAGACCTTGAGGCCTCTCTTCTGAGCTTCCACCATCCTTGCCAAGGCCTGCCTTCACTTGCCCAAGGTCTTGTACTCCGTCCTCTGGGCGATTATCTGTACTTTCAGGTTCCTTCCCTGGCCACTGCCCCGTGGAAGGCATTTCCATCATCTCTCCCCAGCAGCCTGCAATGATTCTGTAGATTCAGAACCTGAGCAGACTCAGCTGAGAAGCAGCAAGATGAATGTCCCTTTCCTATCTCTCCTGGGAGTTTCCCATACATATCTCAGCCGTCAATTGGAACGGCTGGACGTCTTACCTCTCCCAGGTCACACTTGGCCTCAGGGAAGCACACAGAACGATCCCAGCAGCAGATAATCCACACACCCAGTTGGAAAGGTTGTGTGACCTGCCTGGATTCGAAAGTTTTAAAAATCCAATTCTGTCTCAGCTGCCCCTAATGAATTGTGTAGCCTGGAGCATTGTTATCTCCTCTCTGGCCAATGCTCTGGCCATAGGATGACTCCAGCTTGTTCTTAACAGGATCAGCTAAAAGGCTTAACACTGCAACCAACCTCAGTATAATCTGAATAGTATGATTAATCCTCTGCCCTGTCCTCCAAGGGTATCCCTATGATCCTTATATTTTCTAGCACAAGTGACAGGAGCCATCTCTATCTTATTTATAGCTCTAAATAAATTGGTATGAGCACCAACCAAATATATTTATTTTATTCGCCAAGAAATATACCCCCAGAAAATGTCAAGGAAATGATCTTTGAAAAATGCATATCCGAATTCAGCATAAAATATTGAAAGGGATGACTGTACTTACCTTCCATTTTCTGTTAGATTATTCTACAGCCTCTAGTAAAAGCCAAGCCAGTGCTTTTAAAAGCAGAAAATGGCCACAAGGTAAGAACAGTCCTCAGAGTCCCCAGATTCTCCTCAATTTTGCTTTTACTTTCAGCATTTTCCATGAATGACCTGCCTGAAATAATTTAGATATTCAAAGATTGATGAATGGTACTTTGCAAAGTAAGACTCGGACAAAGATGTCGAGAACTCGGCCAGTCTTGAAACCCAGGCTTTTGCTCTGCAGGTCTTTCTGCTCAATGACAGTCAGGGCACCCAAGAGATGGGCAACTGGGACATCAGCAAGCTTACAACTCAGGCTGATGAGCACAGAAGGGCTTGTGGCAAGTTAATACTTCTTTACATGTGGCCAAAGCTGCTGAGAGTGTTGCTGTTACACACCCAGAAGCAGAGTCAGGGGACTAAGCCAGACATTACCTAGCTTAAATGTCTTTAGTTGCGTCTCAACTCTTCCACAAAAGGGAAGGAGGAAGGGAGGGAGGGAGGGAGGAAGGGAGGGAGGGAGGGAAGGAGGGAGGAATGGAGGGAGGGAGGGAGAGATGTGTGTGTAGCATGAATTCTAATTGTTCTTAATAATAAGAACTTGGAGCCAGTTATGGCGTGAAAGCCAAAGATCAGAGAAGCAGAGCAGCCAGCCACTAGAGTTCTTACCTTTACCAATGCTCAGACCAAAGGGGCAATCCTGTCACTATGAATCCTCAGATTACATCTCAGACTGACTGTTCCACATACTGCACTGAGCTCCTGTCTCCTCCCCTCTTATATTCCTCTCTCTGCCCAGCCATATCACTCCTGTCTTCTCCTCCTGGTGTTGGGATTAAAGGTGTGTGATCTAAGTGCTAGGATCACCTTTGTGTTAGCTCTGTTTCTCTTTTAGACTGGATTTCCTTTAGCCCAGGGTGGCCTTGAACTAACAGAGATCCATCTGCCTCTCCCAGCCTCTATTACTAACTAGTGTGGCTAGCTCTGCACTCTGATCTTCAGGCAAGCTTTATTTGTTAGATCATAAACAAAATACCACCATGTGAGCATATATTTATTGTCTTATGTGAATGTGTGTGAATTTGGGTGTGTGTGTGTGTATGTGTATGTGAGGAAGTATGTCAGTGTGTATGTGTGTGTGTGTGTGTGTGTGTGTGTGTGTGTGTGTGTGTTATAACATTGAGGACTGAACCTAAAGACTCATACTGCCAGGCAAGCACTCTATCACTAAGTTATATTCTCATTACTCTTTTCACTTTTAATTTTGATACAGGGTCTCACTCAGTAACTGGAACGGGTCTTGAACTCACTCTGTAGCCCAGCCTGGCTTAGAACATGTAACCCCCCTGCTTCAGCGTTCTAAGGTTACAGCATGAGACACTGGGCCTGGGTGGGGGAAAGAAAAAAACAAATGAATAAATATAAATATATAAATACATGACAGATTTGAGTATGGTGTTAAACCTAACCTCCCCTACACCTCCTTCCCCCCCCCAAAAAAAATAAAAAACGATTTCTTTCCTCAGTCCAGGAAGTTAAATTTTTCCTAAACTCCTTCAAATACCTATCTGCTTCCTGTGCTACCTGCATTACTTTAAACGCTGCAGAGAGCCTCGAATCTCAGCGTGAAGACATTTATCCCTACAGGTCACTTTTTTAAAAAGGTTAGAGCAATTGGAAGAAGTCTTTCCCTTGATATCAAAGCCAAAGACCTAGACGATTTTCTAAGCCTAAAGGAACCCACTGTAAAAATAAAAAAAAATAAAAAATAAAAAATAGACATTTCCTTAAAAGAAAAACACCCGCTGCTTTTTCTTTGCCCAGAAAATTATCAGTTCACAAGGTGAATCTCCCCATGAATAAACTCCAACGCGGAGGGAATAAATCATTTGACTGCCGACATTTTTCCTCTGTGACAGGCATCTTGGAGGAAAAGGCCGTTATTTTTTGTGCTAATGGAAGTGTCTTGCTAGGTAAGACTTATACATTATCTAAAATGTTTAGAAAGTTTCATCTTTTCAGGGAATTTTTCTCCCTTTAGCTAATAATTTTCTGCAGGAGTCTTACAAATTATGCTACAGGTATAAATACCTGCATTCAAAGGGATAGCAAAAAAAGAAAACGCACACAACAACCCTTAAATGACCTTGACATTATGACCTTGAATTCTGCCCTCTCCATACACTGTACCAAGTGGGCCCCCACCCTCTAGAAATGGGATAATAGCTGATAACCATGTGCCCTGAAATATCCATTTTTCCCCAGACTGTATGTTCCACGTACATTTTTATCTGGAAAATATGTCTATCAGAGCAATTGTCAGCTCTGGTGTCTGCCAATCTGGAGCAAGGCTGATGAGCTAGCCCATGTGCCCACCTGGATGCTCATGGCTTCAGCCAACCTCTGACTGGGGTCCTTGTAGTGCTCACTTCTGCAGGCCTTTTCAGCCCACTTCTCCTAGACCTTGACAGCCTGGTTTCCACCCAAAGTGCTCCTTTTGGGCTGTTCTCCCACACTTCCAGGGGCCCGCCTCCACATTCACATAAGCATGGAAGGCTGTTTGTTTATTCCCTTGTTTGTTTGAGTTTTTCTTGAACTATACCTGACTCTGTAGACCTGGCTGTCCTGGAACTCACCCCATCATCCAGGCTGGTCTTGAACTCACAGCCTCCAGAGTACTTGGCTTATAGACGTGAGCAATCACTCCAGGCTATGAAAGAATTTGAGGTGTTCTCTTGAGCAGCCAGCACTCCTTTTTAAAAAATGATTTTATTTATGTGTGTGAGGAAGACAAATGAACACATACTGAGAGGGGGGAGAGAAAGAGAGAGAGGAGAGAATGCACATATGCATGTGGATGGATGCAGAGGCCAAAAGAGGGGATTAGATGCCCTAGGTCTAGAGTTGTAGGTGGTTGTGAGTAGTCTCACATGAGTACAAAGATCCAAACTCCAGTTCTCTGCCGGAGCAGCCAGTGCTCTTAATCCTGAGCCATCATCACTCAACCCTTCCACCCCTTCCTCAACTTTCCTTCTGCTCTGGCTTTGTGTCCACTGCTCTTGCCCCTTCTTTGGGAGCTCCTCCCCTCTCTTATATGCTCAACGGTTGCTATTCCTCAGAGGACTTTTATTCTAGCTTCACTCTGCAGTGTCTTCCACTCTGTGGTTGCCTGATAGTCATCCCCAGTCCAGGTCTTTCTGGGACAGTGGACTACCTCTCAAGGAGCTCAAACTCCAGATTTCCAAAACTGAGCTCTGCATTCCATATAATTCACATAAAAGAGCACCCTATTACACCAGGACACAGCACACCAAAGGGTTTTCCAAAGCAGAAGTATGAGTATTCTTTGAGGCCACCTTACATTTTCTAAGTCCCCTGAATCCCTCTCAACTCTACCATCCCCACTCTCTCCATCCTGTGATCCAGTGTGCTTTCTTGTTCATCCTGCCCCATCAACCTTGATGGTATGTGTGCCCATCTAATCTCTTGCTTCATCTCCACACTGAAGCTCAAGTCCACCTCCCTGAGCTTAAACCAGATCCTGCCATTTCAGCCCTGTGAGACTTAAAAGTCTTAGGTACTCCCCCATTGTCTTTGGGATGAACTCAACCCCAGGCATTCCAAGATTCAGGCTGTGTCTACTTTGGTAGATTCAGCTCAAGGCTTTTGCTTTGCATCTTTGACAGGCATAACTGCCTAAATACTCCATTATCACTCACCTGCAGGCTGTGTGCAAGCTCCTGCCTCAAACAACACCAGAGTTCTGATGTGCTCACTGACCAGCTCCCACTGGCTTCTCAGGTTGTGTCTTAAATATACTTCCATTGAGCAGAACTCTCCTGAATATCTGGCTGGGCTAGGCCTCTGAGTGGTGTGTGGTAGTCTCAATCATTATTATGCTTTAACTTTTTCCTCAAATCTTTGTTTCATTCAAACCCACAAAATCCACAACCATTGGACTAGTTTCATTCATTCTGTACTGTATCTCAGGGTAAAACAGATTCTGGTAAGGAGTGGACACTAAGTATCAGGAAAATACAAGGATGGATAAAAAGGAAGATAGTATTTCACCTCTTCTATAAAGCCCATCTCATCTTTCACCATGAGTGATGATTTCTCCAGCTTAGCACATTCTCATGTTAAGGGAAATGGTTCATTCTGGGAAGGGCTGTTCTGTGTGTTATAGAATGCTTAACATGGTCATTGAGTATCATTAGCACAGGCTTCATGCAAACTGAGACCATCACAGCTGTCTCCAGCCAAGAGACAGGACCACTGTGCCAACCTGGCCTCTCTCTTCCCTCATCACATCCACACTGCTGCTCTTTGACATTAACATCTATTATCACTGGGGCTTTCTTTCCTGGGTCAGGTGAATTAATCTTGTTGAACCAGAGCACTCAAAAGTCAGGTCCCATCTGCTAGTGTCTCCCATATCACTGTATCCAGACTTGACACGTGAACACGTGTGTGTTTCTTAGTGGAAGGAAGGGCAGCCACGCCTTCCACATTGGAGATGGGCTTCTGACTGTAGCTCATGTTCATCTACCTGGCTAGAGTCACGTCACAGCTCAGCATCAATGGAAAGTCCTGCTGACCTCGGAGTTTAGTGCAGACCTGAAAAGATGGTTTGAAGCACTGCACAACTATCATCTCCCCATCTGGAATTCATTAAACTCCCATTCCTGGAGATTCAATGAAGTCAAGCAGAGTGCATGCAGTTTGCTATGCATGTTACATCCGCTCCCTGGAAAATGCTCCCTTCCACGACGTAGAGCTCAGTTCTGCATAGCTTCTGGCACATTCCAAACGTCATCAAAGGGAATGGTGCCAACTTGTCTTTGGACCTTCTGTAACAACATCTGACTTTTCTTAAACTATCTGAGCATACTTAATGCTCTTTTAAATAATAATAATAATAATAATGAATACCAGAAAACATTCAGTGATTAAATTTAATCCTTTTTATTGTTTCAGAGTTTCATATATGCTTATCATGTGTTCTGATCAACTTCCCTCCAGACCCTTCTCCTCTTGTTCCTCATTTTTCTCTCCCAACTTCATGTGCTTTGTTAAAATTGTTTGCATTGAATATTTAGCAAGCTTTTACATACTAACAGTGAATTTAGCATTTAAAGGGTCTTGCTTAAAAAGAACACTAGAATCTTATTTTTATAATTAGAAAAATACTACAATTAAATGACAAACATGTAGTAGAAGCCGCTAGTGAAGGCCTGCATCTTTCCTTTACTTCTGTGTGTGCTCAAACATACAATAAATTGGTAGGTGACAATGAAACATTTGCTATTGCAGCCATGTGCAGAGAACACCCCAAAAGTCATAACCCTGTGTTGTGAGTCTGGCTCTGCTACCAGTCCTGGAGCACTGGGGACATTCCCAGCACAGATGGCATGTTGAAATCATTTTCGATTTAAGATGAGTTTATCAAGACATCATCCCACTGTAAGTCAAGGAGCCTTATAGCTCTCTGCTCCTCAGTGTGCTCATTGTGAAAGTTCAAACAAATATTCTACTTAATGCCCAAAGTCCGTTCCAGAGTTAAAATCTCACAGGTCATGATGGTTGGTGTTGACTACCAACCTGACAGGTCATGGTTCATGTTGACTACCAACCTGACTGATCATGGTTCATGTTGACTACCAACCTGACTGATCATGGTTCATGTTGACTACCAACCTGACTGATCATGGTTCATGTTGACTACCAACCTGACTGGTCATGGTTCATGTTGACTACCAACCTGACTGGTCATGGTTCATGTTGACTACTAACCTGACTGGTCATGGTTCATGTTGACTAACACCCTGACAGGATCTAGCAGAAAGGCCTCTAGATTAGGGTAGTTGATGTAGGCAGCATCGCCCTGCAAGTGGGTGGTAGCATTCTTTGGGCTTGAGTCCTTGACGATGCACAAAAGAGGAAAGTAAGTTGGGCACCAACAGTCATCATGCCTTCTGGACCATGCTGGACTGTACCCTGAACTCTGAACTAGAATAAACCCTTTCTCCCTTAAATTGCTTTCCTTGGGAGATTTTTAATCATAGAAACAGGAAAAGTAACTCAGACAGAGATTTGAAAACAAGTTATAGCACTGTTATTTTTACTAAAATATTTCCTACAGATTTTTATTTGATGAGTAACCAGCATAAATTTGGTTTTAAAAATATCATCTATAGTGTCCTGGAATTAAATGACACAATAGAAAAATACATGATTTGGGGAGTGGATGGCTTTCCTAGACTCAGAAGTCAGAAATGAGAGGGTTGTGTTGTATAGAAATCCTCACAGGACAGAACGCTCCAGATTAACAGCCTTCAAAGAAAGTCTGCACACAGTCAGAGTTCATGGAGTAAAAAGATGGCCTTGAGATGAAAATAAATAACAACAATGAAAATGAGAGAAAATACCCCAAGAAAGGGCCAACTCTGCCAGACACTTTGGGCTCCAGTTTCAGCAATTCACTCTAGGGTCTCCTCCTCTTCCTGGTTGTCTTCAGGGAAAATGACAAAGAACCACAGACCAACTTTAGCTGTATGTGGAAACAAAAGGCAAAAAATACTCCAAAGAGCCAACAAGGGATCAACTGCACATTTCCGTGGTTGCCACGGAGACATTCCATATTTCCATGGCTGCCATGGAGGCACACCATAGAGGTGTGTTATAGGAAGCAGAGGACCTCTAACTAAGCTTACATGACTATGAAGTCATAGATGCCTGTCAAGTTTTAAGTCATTTTTTATAGGATGAAAAGGTGACAAAATAAGGGCAGTCTGTGACTTCATTCATCTGATGAACTGTCTTCTAGCTTCCTGGTAGTGTCAGGTGCTGGGTAAGCCAGGAAGATTCTAAGACAGGCAAGCAGTCATTGTTTCATGAGCCTTGGTTTGAGCACACAGCAAGCTGCAGTTTGAGTCCCCACCACTGCCACCTTCTTACTCCATGACCTTGGGCAAGTCCTTTGTATCTCAACATACCCTTCAGGAGGCTGTCATAAGGGTCAGGTGAGATAATGTGTTACTCTAAGCACATATTAGTCAGTCCTCTCGAGAAACAGAGCTGTGCATCTGGAAAAATAATTACTCTAAAGCTTTTAACTTCATAGCTGGGTTGGGGGAGATGGCAAGTCCAAATGCTGCGGAGTTGGCTGAAGGCTGGAGACAAGAAAGACTCAAGCTATCGCCTGAGAGGGAGGTAGACTGAAGGGGTGACCTGTTCCCTAGGGCATGAATGTTTTTCACTTGGGGGTCTTCAAAGGATTGAGTGAAGTCTTACCACAATTGAAGGGCCACTTTCTTTTTTCTATTTATTTAAAGATTAAGCTTGTACAAAAGCCACCTTCTATGAAACATCTAGACTATAGATTTGACCGAACCAAGTTGACAGTTAAAAATAGCCATCAAAGTCCATTAAGAGTTCTGGGATTAAAGCACATATCTTTAATCCCAGCACTCAGGAGACAGAAGTAGGCAGATCTCTGAGTTCAAGATCAACCTGGTCAACAGAGTTCCAGGACAGTCAGGGCTACACAGAGAAACCTTGTCCCAGAAAAAAAAAGAAGTGTTCAGTAAATAGCTGTGTGTTTAAACTATAGTTAGTATGCTAAAGGAGCTTCCTGGTAGTAAAGACACTTATCACATTGTAGAGTGACCAGGTCTCTGAACAGATTGCAGGGTGCTGTAGGTATTATAAGAGTATATGTGTAGAAAATAAAAGAGAAAAGAGATCTGAGAAGCTTGCACAGTGGCACAAGCCTATAATACCAGCTACTTGAAAGGCTGAGTCAGAAGGATAACAAGTTCAAGACCAGCCTGGGCAAATTAACGATTGCCTATCTAAGTGTTTTAGGTAAAAATGAAGGCTGGAAATGTGACTTAATGATAGAAGGCTTGCCCAACATGTATATGACCCTAGGTTCCATCAATCGGTCCCACAAAATGGGTGGGGCATGTCTAAGAAGTAAAAGGGACATTGAGTGACATAAAAAACATAACACAAAGAACAGACCTGTCCAGTTTCCACTCACCAGAACTGACTACATTAGGATCTAATGAGAACACTTCCCTTGGACATCCTCTTGCTGGCTGAGATGCAGGTGTGTATCCAAGGCAGCCAAAGGCAGCCGAGTCACTATCAGGAATGCAACATGATGGTGTTTAGAACCACAGACCAAGCATTAAACCAAGCAGGGGGAAATAGAAACCAGAAAATAATATCTCTGCCAGCATATGGGAGGCTCATAAGCAGAGGCCAGTAAGGAGTATGGATGAGGAAAAGGGAAACATAGAACTCAAGCTGCGATTGGCAGCATGTGCCACACAGTCCCATCAGCTCCACTTCAAATCAGTCTGTGCATGGCAAGTGTTCCTAGAAGTGGCAACAGAAAGGACACGTGGAACAGACACGGAGCATCATCAGGTCACAAGACCAAATGATTGGGCATAGCTGTGACTTAAGAACTTTGACCAGTATAGTAATTCACAATTATGGACACAGAAACACCAACACTGTTCCTGCTTCCTCACAAAACCACCATCACCTCCCGACTACCTCAATCCAGTTCCCTGGGGGTCACAGATGTCCTCATTTCTAATCACTTCCCCAAGCCTGTTCCATGCCCTGTGAGGCTGATCTTAACATTTAAGTCAAATTTCCTCAGTTGTAGTGCTTGTCTTACATCCTTTAGCTATAAATAGAATGTTTGGCCCTGGTTACATCCTGTGGACTTAGGGCATTCCAGCACCAAAGACTTGCTCCAAATCCCCTAATGTGTTCTTTGGTTGTGAAGATCCCAATAGGTTCTGAATGAGTGAAAAGCATTTGACATCACCCTGAAACTTGAGCCCTATCCGTATGTCCATCATTGACAGCAAGAGACACCAAGAGAAACAAGCAGGATTCGTCTTGAATGACACGTGACAAGGAGGATGCATTGCCTCAGGTTTCTCCCGGAGCCTTGGCACTGACAGTTGTCATGGGGAGAAGAACGACAAGCAACTATATCCCTTAGCAATTGTTTCTAAAAAGCAAACAGACAAAAGGCTGGGCGGATATTGATGTTTTCAAAAGATTGAAAATTTTAAAGCTGAGTAAGCCAAAAGTCTCCTCTTCTGGAAATTTGGGAAGTGGGGGAGGTGTCATTTAAAGCTATTTTGATCTCTTCTCTCTAAACTTCCAATTACACAACCCACGACACAAGGTGGGAAGGGAATTGTAATCAATTTCTTGAGTAAATTCATGTAAAATACATTTAGACCCAGAGGATCTGAATAACAAGGCCATTTCACTCAACCAGGAAATCAGATTTTGACAGCTGAGGCTTCTTGAAAAATGGAATCTATTTTCTAAAGGATTTATTAAAGTACTCACTGCCATCAAGCACCAGAACAAAGCTGTGTGCAAACCAATACTCTCTTGTGGGTTGTATTCATAATTTGAGATTATAAAAAACAAAAGGGTTACATGGGGGTTTTTCCCCTCAGTGTCCACCAAGGAAGCCACTTCTCTAAGCTACCTTAAGTGGGATACTGTGGTTAATACACACTTTGCCAAGTAGGTAGGAAATACTGACCCACTTTGATCCCAGCCTGGGTGTGTGAACTGAGTTGGTAGAATACAAGAGACATAGTCCACTCGTATGAAACTTAGGTTAAGTGCCATTGTATAGTTCCACTTGTTGTCTTATGCTTTTGCTGGGCTCACAGAGAGGATCTCCCAGGGATAACCCACTGACCCAGTGAAGTATGAGGTGTGTGAAGCAGAGCCAAGTCTCTGGGCTCAACCTACCCAGCTGTGAGTGCTAACTTTTACTATCAACTTGATTATGTTTTTTAATATCTATAGTCAAGATGTGCCCACTTGTGCAATAGTGGCACAAATGTCATGGGAACAACCCATAAGGTCAATATATCCATGAAATGGTCAAGAAATATAATGTTGGAAAATATCACACATTAACTTGGACTTTGGGGACTCTGTGTCCCTCTGGTTAAGGTACAGGGCAGGGCAGCTGTTCTGTAAAGTAAGGTAAGAAGAATAAGTGAAATGGAACAGACAGACTGAAATGATGGCTATTTGAAAGGTCTTGCCAAGTGGGGTGATGGTTATGGCATCTTTCCAGCTCCACCCCATTCTCATTCGTCAACACTTGCTGCTGAACAGTCTGTTCCATTACACCATAAGACCCATGAGGTCCCATGCCTGAGTGACCCCACCCTGCATCCCCTGCACCTAAACAATTCTTGTACAAGTGGATACTTGATGGGGGATGTCCTTCTGTATGCTATGAATATATGTTTCTCTAACTGATTCGTGAATAAAGCTGTTTTGGACAATGGACAAGCAGGATGTAGCCAGGCAGGAAGTATAGGTGGGGCTACCAGACTAGGAGAATGCTGGGAAGAGGAAAGCAAAGAGTGGGTTGCCAGAGAGATGCCATGTAGCTACCAGGAAAGTAGGATGCCTGGGCATTCTCCAGTGAGACCATGTGGAGATACACAGATTAATAGAAATGGGTTAAGAATTAAGACAGAGCTAGCCAAATAAGAAGCCTGAGCCATTGTCCAAACAGTTTATAATTAATATATGCCTCTGTGTATTTATTTGGGACTAAGTGACTGCAGAACTAGGCAGGACAGAAACTTCCATCCACGTGTGGCACAGGCATGGTGAGCACATTTGCTAAAAACATACTCCCTCCAAAAGACATGAAATTGAAAAGGAGATATATTAGAGGGTATGAGGAGAATTGGTAGACAGAAATGGGAGTAGGTTGGCTCATATTTCAATATATACACATAAGAAATCATCAAGAATAAATAAAAATTATACTTAAAAAGTAGATACCTCCTCTAGGGCAACCAAGTATGGATTCTCCCACGTACAATAATATTTTCTGGGTACTTATTTAGGATCCAGTTTATCATCTGATAAGTGTCTGTATTGCTTAATTTAACCTACCCCTTCCACACAGTCACCCACACAAGGACAATAGGACATCACACTGTTCACCTCCCGCCTACTGACTGTACTTTATCAAAATAGAAGCATATGGGGAAGATTTCCATTTCAGTTAGATGGGAACCTGAGCAGGACAAAGTTCACTAAACTAGCCTTAAACACTGGTTGAGGTAGCTGAATACTTGCAGGGAATGTGGTTCATGCTAGGCTGATAGGCAGCTTTCTAAAAGTCTGAAGGCCAGCCTTGAGACTGTGAGCTAGATGTTGCAAATGCTATATTTTAAAGCATCACTACATGTGTCAGGCCACCAGGAAGCACTTGTAAGCCTAAGCTGTGGGCCAGGTTTGTCTCTGTGGGAACATTGACAATGTCTGAGCAGTCTGTCTTTCAAGGAGTCTGTGATGCTGGAAGTCAGGTGTCATACCTGTTCATGCTTAGTCGACTAAAGTAAGCCATGTGCCAAATAGATGGAGGTAATCTCCAGCCCTGACCCACCCCCACTACTGAGGAGCTTTTGGCAGAGGACTGTCATTCTTTTTTAAGAGTACGTCTACTGGTAGGTTTCCCATGCTCCAGAGGATATGCACACCCACGCACATAAGGGCAACAGTAAGTGGAATTAGTGGGTTATCGCGAAAGAGAAAGAGAAAAAGAAAAATGAGAAAGAGAAAGATGTGAGGGAGGGAGGGAGGGAGGAAGGGAGGGAGGGAGGAGGAGGAGGGAGGGAGGGAGGGAGGGAGGGAGGGAGGAACAAGGAAAGACAGACATGAGATTGGGAGTGGGCAATGTTGAGGAAGGATATGGGGAAGATAGAGAAAAGGGGAGATAGATGTGATCATATCCCATTGTGTATATGTATGAAATTCTCAAGAATAAATAAAATTATAATTAAAAGATCATGTGCCCAACCTTCTGCTTGATGGATCAGGCATAGATGGGTGTCTTTCAGAGTAGAAACTAAGTTGCCTTCCCCAGACGTCACCATCAGCCCTCTTAAGTTTTCTCAAATGTTGATAGAAAATAGAGGGAATAATCTAATCATGCAAAATAACAGGTAACATGTGTGCTTATTCAGCAAAGACTGTCTGACAGCCTCCTCCAAAAACAACATGGGATCACAGCTGCAAAGAGCCATGATCATGCCACTAGAGGTCTGTATTCCAGTCAGGACTACAGGTCTGTATGAAAGCAAATGAATACTACAGGATCAGGGTGTGATGACTGCCCAAAAGAAAAGGAGAGCAGGACTTGAGGAGGTAGAGCCATGCGCGACCTTGGGAAACAACTTTTTCCGTGGTGGTGTCCCGTCATTTGCTGACAAAATGCACCTTGTGAAATGCAGAGTAAAGCAACATTCCAGGGAAGCAGCAAAATGTGTGAGTGTGACCCCAGCATGGTGTGTGGCCACGGCTGTGTGGATGTGGCTGCATCCGTGGTTGCCTGGCTGTGTGGTCATGGACATTGCTGTGTAGAACCTGTGGTACCTCAGCTTTGAGCAGGTGGCCAAGAGAAGCAGTGGGCACCATGCTGCCTCTGGTGGCCTTCCAATTCTGTTGTGTAGTTGCTGCTGCTGCTGCTGCTGCTGCTACTGCTGTCACAGGCCTACCAGCACTCAAGGGAAGAGAGCATGGAGCCCGTTTCTCTGTGAGGAGAATGCCAAGTTCCTCCTGTAAAAATTAGCTTGTGGATGAAGAGAATGTATAGCCATTTGGGGAGAAAATAACATGTCATGGCATATGTAAACAAAATAACAATCCAGATCCCCCCCCAAAAAAGTGATCAAAACCATAACCAAAAAAACTGCAGTGGAAAGAAAGCACACAGGCAGTGTCACTAAAATAATCTGCATAGGGAAATTTACTACTGGACAAGATTTTACACTGGGAAAGAGGCAACTTCCCGATGAAATTTTACTTGTGCCACGTAGTAAACAATGCTAGAACCTCTCGGCTTAAGCAAGTACCATGTGTTTGCTTAGCACAGGGTTCAACAGACAGGCAATTTGGGGTATGCTCACAGGGACTGTTCCTCACTTGTGATCAGCTGCTCCATACCTGACTAGTGTGGTCAATCCCCAGAAAGGTCAACACAGGAACCAGTGGCTGCTGAGCTGCCTGCGGTGAACTGAGCCCAAGAGCAATGAGAGAGCAAGCCCCAGAAGCAGGACCTTTCAAATCAGTTTTCCTCATATTTACCTGAAAGCTTATCCATCAGGTGACTTAGCATCAAAATAATCTAAACTAAAGCTAAAAGAAATATAAGAAGGTGCCAATAAAAAAATTCGCGTGCATAGTTTTATAACAAATTCTCAATCTTTATATAAGCAATAACCAAGTAAGGAAGCAGGGTTCCAATGTGTAACAAATAAGGCCAACAAATAATAACAACTGTAGCAAACACATAGCCTTTTTCAATGTCTTTGGGGCAGATTTAAAAAGTGTTCGTATTTTGCACCATAAGAGATCATCTTCCTATAACCAAATGAAAACAGAAGCCACATAGGTCATAGTCTCTGGCCAAATACAATAAAAAGGAAGGAATTAATAAAATTATGTATAAGAAAATGCAAGTAGGAAATTAAAACATTTTCCTAGATAACTTTGGGAGGGCTTAATAATTGCAGATTATTTAGAGAATAAAAACAAAGTTACTTATCAGAAGTTATGCAACGCTTTATAATTGGAGGCACCAAGCCTTTCCTGTAAATTGCCATAGTACATATTCAGTCTTATTAGCCATCATAACGACTCTTTGTTCTTCCCCACTGTGCCGCAAAAACACGGAGCAGCCATCAGCGGCGTGCGGGTGGATGAGTATGGGCTCACTCTGACGAGGCTTCATTTACAAGCACAGAATGGATTTGGCCCATAGCCTTGGTTTCCCAACCTCGATAGTAATCGAATGTTAAGTACTTGGAGAGACATTTCTAACTTTGAATGTTTTTAGTACTAAACAAAAAGTAGAAATCAATGAAATAAGCAATGGACTCTGGAAGCTAGAAAAACATCAATAATAGCAAAATAGAACAAGGAGGTAAAAACAATGAAGCTAAACACATAGCAAAATAGAAAAGCAGTCGCGTTGGTAAGTAAATCCAAAGTTTAAAAAACAAATAAGATAAGCAAACCCAAAAAAGAGTAAGTCAAGAAAAATGAGGAGGGAAACGCAAATACACATTATTAAGTATCAAAAATGAATTATAATTATAGATGCAGAAAACTTTTTTTAAATCATTAGATATCAAAAATACCATGTGTAACTCTGTAAGTGTTTCTCTCTAAATTGAAACTGTGTGTTGCTTGCCTAGGAATATTGGAAATATTCTGTTGACTAAAGGGGACATATGGAAAGGGGGGAGTCTGATGACTAGAGAGCAGTGTGGCATCAAGTTCTCCCAGTGTCATCTCCAACAAACTCCTGCAATCTGTCACCATAGGCCCTGTTATTGTGTCTGTTTGTTCACATGAACCCACAAAGGAAAGATTTAAAAGAGCCCCACAGTCTATTAACTGGAATTGAACACATTCACCCAGGCAGCCCAAAGATGCCAAGGCCATTTTGCCTTGGCTCTGCAGAAGAAACTGAACAGTTTGTCAACTATGTCAGAAGTGTAGATGCAAAAATACCATTGTACCAAATCTAGAAATATCCTAGATAATGGCACACTCTAAGTACACAGCTAACAATGGGAATGTGCAGGTGACTGTCGGAGAATTGAACTCCAAGCATGTGTAACCATAATGACAGGTCAAGGGGAGAAAATGAGTCTTCTAAAAGGATGCTAAATTTAATCTCCTTCCTGACTTTTAAAAGAATGTAGACGAACAAAAACTAATACTTTTTAAGATCATAGATGCGTTCTTACCCAACTCAGTATGTTATTTGCTGCTCAAATTCTACAGCAGGATTTTCCAGGTTGTGTTTTATTGAGTATGAGCCTCAAAAGATAGACGTTCTTGTTCAATCTTTTTAAATAAACACAGAATTATTTCACATTGTGTCTCATTTTGAAGGTTCAAACTAGACCTTATTGGACTTAATTAAAAATCATGGGGAAAATAAGACAGCAAATAAATTCAGGAAAAGAAGACACAAAAATCATATTGTATACAATATTAGTAAATGAAGGAATGGTCGTAATAAAACACTCTAAAAAGAGTAAGCTTATGATTTTAGCAATGACAAACAAGCCATTTAAACACAATTAACACAATATTAAGACAGCTGGAGTATATATCCGTGTGTGTGTGTGTGTGTGTGTGTGTGTGTGTGTGTGTGTGTGTGTAGACACCTGGATAGTCACATAGATGAAAATCACCAGAAAGAAGCCGTGTCTGCAAAGACTGGTTGATTAGGCTATGATGACATGATGGCAGAATATTGCAGGTTCAGAAGCTGATTGCCTTATCTCAGATAGCTTTACCCCCTGTACATCCATTCCTTTTCTGCCTCCGTCAGAATAGACTGTGACTAATAGATTTAGAAAAAACTTGTGAGATCTATTAATTTAGCAGACCACTAGCTTCCAACAACCCAAAAGCTGAGAATGTCATCAGATGGCATCTGAAACCTACAGGAGAGCTTCCCCCATCTCACTGGACCTGCCCCTCTGATGTAGCCACCAGTATATCTTAAACCTGCCTTACTTATGACTTTGGTTTGGAAGCTACTAAACTGCTTCTGCATTGGAACATGGAATTTGGGGTAATTTAAGTATGTGTTTCTGGACTATAGTTACTCAAACCAGCTCCTGAATAAACTCTCCTTTTTCCCCTTAGAATTATGGGTTTTTTGCATCAGCAATGATATGCAGTAAATAAATCTATTTTTTATATATACATATATGTGATACATATATATTAGCCCCATATTTATAAAAAGCAATTTCCCGATGGCTTTTTATAGAAGAGTTACATGTCAAATGAAATCATAAAGATTATTTTTAAGTGCAGAGATTTATTTCAAGTGTGAGCATATCCATGCAACCCACATTTCTTGCCTTCTCCTAGAAATTATATGTGCAATAAGAAATATGAAATCATAGAAACTTCACTGTCCATGCAATTTTAAGAAGTTTAATATATAGGTTTTCAAATGTGTAAGATCAGCAAGTGCAGCTACAGCCAAGTGCAAGCCATGTGGAAGGAAAGAAAATCATATAACGTCATCAAAACAGACCGAAAATGCAACCTCCTAAAGGTAAGGAGCCCAGGCAGGCACTGCTGTGACAGGCATTGGCCCCAGCCAATATCCACAGATGGCAAGGGGGCAGCAGGCGGAGTCACTGGCAGAAACTATACAGGTGTCACGGAAAGAAGCCAGAAGCCGAGCAGGCTCCGCAGAGGACCATACTTTATAAAGTCGGGAAGTGCCCATTACTGAAGGCTGCCTCAGCTCCACTCTCAAAACAGAACTGACAACAGGAGCCGTGTGCACACCTTTCAATGCAGCATCAGGAGGCAAGCGAAAGGGGGTCTCTGTGAGTTCAAAGGCCAAGACGGTCAGCATAGTGAGTTCTTGACCAGTGAGACCCTGTCTCAAAAAAAAAAAAAAAAAGGACAAGAAAACAGAAAGGAATTGCAAGGAAAACATGGCAATCAAATGTTGACCAATGAAAGGGACGAGCACGCCTTTCATCCTTTCCATGGAAGACGGCTTAGGACAGTGGTTCTCAACCTCGGGGTTGAGACCCCTCTGGGGGTAGAGCAACTCTTCAAGGGGTGGCTGAAAACAGTCTGCATATCAAATATTTACATTATAATTCATAGCAGCAGCAAAATTATAGTTATGAAGAAGCAATAAAAATAATTTTATGATTGGGGAAGTGGTCACCACAACATGAGGAACTGTGTTAAAAGTTCACAGCGTTAGCAAGGGTGAAGACCCTGGCCTAGGAAATAGCAGGTAAATGCATGTCAGTAGCAGAAACACCACCAGAAAAATCATTATCCCAGGGAACATTTTTAAATTAACTAGACAACAAGAAGAGAGGAGGGGAGAGAAACTGTGGTTGGTGTGCAAAATAAATTGTAAAAATTATGAGTAAAAAAAATTAGCTCGATAAGTCACTGTAGAATTTGGAAGATTCCACAAGGTGCATATCCTGACACTGGAAGTTCAGAGTGTAGCTACCTGGCAGCAAGAGAAACAAAAGCTGAGCTCAATGCAGAGAAAGTCCTGAGCATCCAGACAGACGGCCATGGGACAAGCCTGGAAATGTCCTAAGAAGCACACAGAACGTGAAAAAACATCAAGAATGCTTTAATTAGGAGGAAGCGTGTAGACTAGAAGACGTCAGCATTACGCAGCATTATTCTTAACTGGAATCCCAAACAACAGAGCAAATAACTCAGGAAACTTTTACAAAGCTTTTAAAAACAAGGCAATCTCTATGATTAAACTGCATTCTATACATCAGGGGGAGAGGTTGGCAGATGATGATTAAGTCCTAGACTCAACAGCAGTAAATCTAGCCTTTAAAGGGGAAATCATGGACAAAGAAATCATCTATCTTCAGTTTGTTCACCATTTAACACCAGAGATGATGGGAAAACATCTGTGAGGTATTTACAGAACACACTGTTCCTATGGGAAAGCTATCCCTGGGCTGGTGGTAGGGCTCTGAAGACACAAGGGTACTTGTCAACAAGCCTGACAACCTGAGTTCAACTCCCCAGATCCACACAGTGAAAAGAGAAAACCAATTCCTGTTTGTTTGCCCTTTGACCTGCACAGGCATAAAATGGTGCCCCGATACATAAGTTGTGTGTGTGTGTGTGTGTGTGTGTGTGTGTGTGTGTGTGTGTGTGTGTGTACTTTTAGTTGCATGAACCTGGGAAATGTTATTCAACTATAAACAAAAAGAGCAAGGCCAGATTGTAATATCACTCAAGATGGTGTGCAGAAAGACAAAAGCAGACACTTCACACTAAATTCAATGGTACAATTTCATAATAAAGACAGAAAGCTCTTAGTGTGTGTGACTCTCCCTCTGTCTTCCATAAATGAGCCAAAAATAAACTCCAGAAAGAGTGACCCGAGCTTGTGGACCAACAGCTGGGCAGCCTGCATGGAACCCAGCTAGGACTTCTGCATGTGGGTGACAGTTGTGTAACCTGGTCTGTTTATGGGGGCCCTGGCAGTGGGACCAGGATTTGTCCCTGATACATGCATGGGCTGGCTCTTTGGGACCTATTCCCTATGGTGGGATGCCTTGTTCAGCCTTGATGCAGGGAGAAGGAGCTTGGTCCTACCTCAACTTGACATGCCATGCTTTGTTGACTCCCATGGAAGGCCTTAAATTTTCTGAGGATAGGGGGATGGAGAGGAGGTGGGGGAGGGAGCAAGAAGAGAGAAGGGAGGGCAAACTGTGCTTCTTATGAAAAAAAAAGTTTAAGAAATTAATAAAAAAATATTTATTATTATAAATATAAGACAATGACATGAAGTTGGGAAGGAGTTGTGATGGGGGAGAGGGGAGCTGACGAGGGGAAATTGGGGTGGATATGACCAAGATTTATGTAGGAAGTTTTCAAAGAATAAAAACCAAAACAAAACAAAACAAAGAATACTTAAGCAGCATAATTAATAAGGTGGCTCTGGCTCCTATGTGCATACGAACACTGTATGCTTATTCCCACACAGAACCTGGGATGAAAAACAATGCCTCCATTCAAGTGTCCATGAATGTGCAATAACGATTGTCCATGGTCAGACCGCAAAGGAGCCTCCAGGGAGGAAGAAGATGCAGGAACACTTGTATGCTCATCATGCCATCAGGCTGTGAATTAAAAATCAAATCAAAGTTTAAAATGCCAGCTCCGGATAGAGAAAATGTGGTACATTTACACAATGGAGTACTACTCAGCAGAAAAAAAGCAATGGAATCTTGAAATTTGCAGGAAAATGGATGGAACTAGAAGAAACCATTCTGAGCAAGGTAACCCAATCGCAAAAAGACAAACATGATATGTACTCACTCATATGTGGATTTTAGACAAAGAGCAAAGGATTACCAACCTACTATCCACACTGCCAGAGAAGCTAGTAAACAGAGTGGACCCGAAGAGAGACATACATGGTCCCCTGGAGAAAGGGAAAGGGTCAAGATCTGCTGAGCAAATTGGGAGTTTGGGAAGAAGGGGGAGGGAGCTAGGAGAATGAGAAGGGGAGAAGAGGAGGGATGCAGAGGACATGAGGGTGCAGAAAGTTTGAGTCAGCGGAAGAATAGAAGATAACAAGAATGGAGATACCATAATAGAGGTAAACCTAAACATTTTAGGTTTATAGAGAAATCAGGCACTAGGAAAATGTCTGGAGATCTACAAAGATGACACCAGCTAACAATCTAAGCAACCTTAAATGCCCTCCCCTGATAATGAGATTGATGACTGACTTATATGCCACCTGATAGCCCTCATCCAGCAGCTGGTAGAAGTAGAAGCAGACACCCACAACTAATCACTGAACTGAGCTGGAATTCAGATGCAGAGAAGGATGAGTGAAGAGCAAAGGGGTCCGGACCAGGCTGGTGAAACCCACAGAAACAGCTGACCTGAACATCAGGGAACTCTTGTTCCCCAGACTGATAGCTGGGATACCAGCATGGGACCGATCCAGACCCCAGGAACATGGGTTTCAGTGAGGAAACCTCAGAAATCTACAGGACCTCCTGTAGTAGTTCAGTACCTATCCCTACCATAGGTGTGGACTTTGGGAGCCCATTCCACATAGAGGAATACTCCCTGAGCCAAGACACACGGGGGGGGGGGTGGGCCTAGGCCCTATCCCAAAGGATATGATAGACTCTGATGACACCCTATGGAAGGCCTCACCATCCAGGGGGAGCAGAAAGGATATGTGATAGGTAGGGTTTTAGTTGGGGGGGGGGGGGGGGGTAGGGGAGGATGGGAGGGAGAAGGGAACTGGGATTGTCAATCTTGTTTCTAATTCAAATTTTAAAAAAAATCTGCAAAAAAAAAAATGTCAGCTCCACCCAGGAAAATAAGAAATGTTCATAAACAGTCCTGAATAAAAGAGAATGGATGGGCAGAAATGTATGACATCTAGAAAAAATAACGGATAGTCACACTAAGTACCTATGGGAAATCGAGCACCTGGCCAAGCGCGACAGGAAACACACTGCCTGGGTTAAAAAGGAGAAAGAAGGAAAGGCCAGGGAGGAATCAGTTGATGTCCAGCTCTCAAGAAGTAAGGACAAGCACGACAAAGTGAGGCAGAGAAAACTAAAGGAGGAATTTTCAAAAAGTTACAAATCTAAAGATACAAAAAAAAAAAGTAGAAAATTGGTTTGGCCCAGAGGAAAGTTTCTTTTGGCTGAGTAATTTTCACAGGAGTGCCGGATCACCCTGATGCTCAGTGTTCATCGGTTATGCATTGGGGAAGGCGAAGAGAATATTAAATGACAGGAACTGACCACATAGGAGGAAGCTGCCAGGGCAAAGCCAGGGTGGAGCAGACAGGAATAAATATGAAGTACTTTGTATAACAAGTTAAGAGGTCTTTGCGGGGCTCTGAGACTTCAGAGTAAGGTTTCTAAAGAAAAGAGAGATTAGGAAGTAGAGGAAGCAGACAGACAGACAGGATAGGAGGGTCTAGGAAGACTGAACTATGGGCTAGATCCACCATGACCTACACTGTACATGTACTTTGTTGATTCCATGCTCAGTGAGGCTGGAGCGCGCCCCTTAGTGACTCCCTAACACGGGGGATCATTCGCACTCTCACATGCCTGAAAATGCCTGTGAGTGCACCTACAAATGTATGGACACATCAGATTGAGGTATCTGGTGTGACTCTCCTGTGAAGTCTTTTTCCTTTGGGAGCTTTGTGGTGTTACTCCGTTTGTCTTCACATCCAATCAGGTGGTTTGTGCTAGAGTGGCTAACTCTCCAGGACACTAGTTAAATGGAAACAGCTAAGCTCAGGGGCACGTGGACAGCAGCACAGAGTGTGTTCGGTTATTCATTCAGCAAATATGGTTCCATTTTGATATGATTCCAATGCATCCCCTGGAGATCCAAGCATTGAAAGTTTAATCTTCAATGTGGCAGCGCAAGAGGCTACAACTGGACCTCTAAGAGACAGAGCTTGACAGAATTTGGTTAGGTCACCTGCATTGTGCTCTTGGTGAGAGTAGGGAAGTTCTTGAATCAATAAAAAGTTCTCACAAGAAAAGGTTGCTCCATGGATACTCTCTCAGCCTAGATACACAGGGTTGGGCCTAGGCCCTGCCCCAAATGATGTGACAGACTTTGATGATTCCCCCGTGGAAGGCCTCATTCTCCCTGGGGGGTAGGATAGGGGGTCACTGGGGGAATGGGAGGGAGAGGGAACTGGGATTGATATGTAAAATAAGAATGTTTGTAATTTAAATAAAATTTATATAAAAAAGAATAGGTTGTTATAAATGACTGGTTACAACAGTCTAGCTATGTCATCACCCACACTACTCCCACAAAGTCATCAATCACCATGAGGAACCAAATGGATGGGGCTCCCCAATCTTAAACTTTCAGCCTCCCAAACTGTGAGTTAAGTAAACCTCCTTGTTTCACACAGCATCAAGTATTCTATTATAGCAATGGAAAACAAAAAACTAAGCCCTCCAGTGTTCCACATACTGCTCCCTCCTCTAAGGGAGTATCGGGAGCTGGGGACAACCAATTACCTCTTTTTATACTTCTTTTTATTTCATTTCAAACTCTGAAGCCTTTCCTTTGCATCTTTGTAGTTGAATTATTTTCTCCATCTGTCCTGTGGAGACTTGATTCTTTTGGCTAGTTAGGGGCTGTTGATTCGTCTGTTTAGGTCCCCATTGCTCTGTATCTTTTGACAGTTCTTGGCTTCCCATTGGCCACCACCATTTTGCCCAATGAGCTTCTCTGCTGCCATCGTGGGATTGGTCATGACACCTCCTGCACACCTTCCAAAGATTCTCTGCAGCATAGAGGACAATCTAGGGAGGCTTGCAGAACCTTCTCCACTTAGCTCTGACTTATTCGTGTAACTCCAGGCCTCCTCCATCACATGGTTTCACTGTGGTGACTGAGAGCTATAAACCAATGACTAGACACTACTTTCTAACCAGAGGGATGACCTGCCCATCTGCAGCAAGTGTGGAATGAGCCATGACCTCCATTTAGCAAGCCATTTGCATACATTAAGTGGCTGGAGTGAGGGGAAACTGGAGTGGGGGGGGGGGACTTGAGGGAGGCAGATTGGAGTGAGGGGGACTGGAGGGATGGGGGCTGGAGTGAGGGGGACTAGAGTGAGGGGGAACTGGAATGAGGGGGGCTAGAGTGAAGGGGAACTGGAATGAGGGAGGACTAGAGTGAGGGGGAACTGGAATGAGGGAGGACTAGAGTGAGGGGGAACTGGAATGAGGGGGGACTAGAGTGAGGGGGACTACTGTGAGGGGGAGTAGAGTGAGGGGAACTAGAGTGAGGGGAAGATAGAATGAGAGGGGACTGGAGAGAGGGAGGACTGGAGTGGGGGGGCTGGAGGAAGGGGCCCCATGGTGGTAGCTTAACTGTTGCTTAGACAAACTGGACTCTGTGGAGATGGGAGCAAAGTGGTATTCTGTGTTTGGACTCTGACAAATCTAAAATCTTAAATCCTGTATGCAGTCACATCACATCTCTGAGCAGCATGTTACAATTGACTTGCTGCCTTGGCTGCACTCATGTATAGATCTAAAAACTGTCTGATACTAGAGTGAATATAATCTCTATAAGGATAATGATTTTGAACTGAAACAGCCCTAGAGAAGAAAACATTGTCCCAACACAGTGGCTTAGAAATGGCCATCAAGTCTGGTCCCTCTTCCTGCAGAATATCAGAGTCCAGACCCTTCACTATAGCCATGGGCACCCTCCTCCCTGAGCCTGCACAAAAGCTGTCATTTCTCTGATTCCCTGATGTGACAAAAGCCAGGAAGCACAGTTGCAGTGTAACTTAAGGAGAGGAAATGTGTATGCCAATTTTATAGAAAACAGAAAAGCCATTAAGCAAATTGTCAACGCTGAGGGCATTCCCAACACGCAATCGGTTTTTCTATTTTCTTCCTATCAGCGGGGATGCAGAGGAGAAAAGTCTCCTGAGAGCAAATGACTCCTCAGAAGTACACCTGGTGCACTGCTGGTGGGAGCAGAAAATGGCACAGCTGCCACAGAAAACAGCTTGGCAGGCCTTCAGAAAGCTAAGCACAAAATTGCTACTCCACCCGGTAGTTCTATGCTTAGATGTCTACCCCAAAGAACTGAAAGCTAGTACTTAAGCAAATACACACATATACACACACAAATATAAATATATATGCATGCATATTCGTGTCAAATTATTCACAACAGGCCAAAGACTGGGACAACCTAGATGTCCATCGGTGGATAAACATACTGTGGTATATCCATATTGTAGGACATAATCCAACCGGGAAAAAAAATGAAGTATTGATACAAAACGTAATGTGCATGGGATTTAAAAACATTATGCTAAGTGAAAGAAGCTCAACACAAAGGTCACATTCCATTTATATGAAATATCTGGAGTATGTTAATCCACAGAGGAAAAAACTGAAGATTAGAAGGTGCTGTGGGCTGAAGAAAAAGGGAAAGAAAAAGGGCTACCTTTGTAGTGTGGTGAACACATTTTGGAACTAAGTATTGCAAATACAGTGAGAAATACAGTGATGATTTGGGACTGGAGAGACAGCTCAGTGACAAACAGCACTTTACTGCTCTTGCAGAGGACCTGAGTTTAGCTCCCAGCACCCACAAGGCAGCTTACAATTGCCTGTAACTCTGGAAAGCCGATGCTCTCTTCTGGCCTCCTAGGGCACCTGTACTTACTTGCACAAACACCACACACACACACACACACACACACACACACACACACACACACACACACACCATATGCACAGAGAGACATATACAAAATTAAAAATGAAAAAAAAAATGAAGGGAAATGACAATTTCTGTCTGAACTAATAAAAAAAAGTTCACAAGTAAAACTATTATTAGAAATGTAACATAGAGTGAGGTGCCAATAGCATCAGACCCGATCATTGATCAACAGTTCATTGACAAGAACCCACGACCATATCCCCATCTTTGCTGCAGATGCCTCGTTGTGTTGGACTTCTATAAAATGTCACATCCACACAGATCCCTCACCCTTTGTCTCATTGCTGAGTGGCCAGTGGACGTAGGAAATTTGCCCTCAAAGACAGAGGAGTAAAAGACAGTAAGTCAAAATCCCTTATATCACACACAATAGGCCACTGTGAAACCTATTTGCCGTCAGCCCTTCCCAGAAGAGCCATGGAAAACAAAGAGAATGAGAGACTCTGAGAAGGAAGATGGCACAGACTGACCCCAGCCAGTCCCAGCTTCTGTCACACTTGAAACTGCACAGGGCCTGAGTTGTTTGGAGGAAGAGAGGGAGAAAGAAGAAAGGGGAGGATGCTGAGGTCTGGAGAAAAGCCAAAGCCCAGAGTGAGAGGGGAATCTGGAAGCCCCGAGTGACGTCTCTCCTCTGCTGACAATGGCTTGAGCTAGTGTCTCATCACAGCACAAAAAAACAGCTGTCCAGATGGGTGTCTTTTCCTCTCTACCCATACCCACCCCCATTTCTGACCTATTCTGCAAACTGGTATAACTTAGGCACTTTTAATCACCCTTCCCAACAGGCCAGACGCCCAAGAGGGCAGCTCAGCCTACATACCTTGCCTGTCACGTCCTCCCCTGAACATCTGTCTCCAGTGGTCAACCCCCCATCTTTTGATGCCCCCCATACTTTTGCTCTTTGTCTTTCCCCCATCTCTGCTGATCCAAACCCCTCATAGTGAAGACATGAGACCCACAGCAGCAGACATGGTGCAGTGAACACCGTCCAGCGTTTGGGGAGGTTTTTATTTTCATTCAATACAGAAATCCATGGAGCCTCTGCCTCGGTAACAAATTAAATAGCATCCACTCTGAAATAAGCCGTATCTCAGAGCTCCACTCCCAAAAACCAACATGATTTCAGCGCCACAGGTCACGGTGGAAGCACAGATGGGCCATGCCAAATCATCACTAGGCCACCTGGAAAAACAAACAAGCTTTGCTTTTCAAGTTGCCCTGAAATAGCTGCCCCCTTTTAAGGTCATTGTAACAAATGAAAAAATGCATGCATCAGCAAGACCACACTAGGGCCTAGGGCTTTGGGGGAAAACTGGCCCTGGTCTTTCCCAGCTTCAGCGGTTTTTGACTTTGGCTGTGTCACACCATCTCCTCCGTCATCACAGGCCTTTCTTCCTTATCACTGTGTCTGTTAGCTCTTCTTCTCTGGAATCCAGTCATTTAGTCATGTCCACCACCCCAGCCCAGTGCAACCTCATCTTAGCTCATTACATATGCAAACAGTCTGTCTCTAAACAAGCTTGTCCTCTGAGGTTCCACATGGACACAGCTTCTGAGGGATGGAAGAAGGGGGACTCTTCCGTCCAGGAAAGTGGCGAAGGAGTGGGTAAAGAAAGATGAGGGGCAGGGATAGAGCTGGATGGGTAAAGGGCTTGCCTAGCATGCATGAAACCCTGGTTCTGTTGCCGATTTTTTTACAAACTGGGCTGGTATCCCACCACTCAGGGGGTAGAGGCAGAAGGATCACAAGTTCAAGGTCAAAGTTCAGGGACAGCATGAGCTACATAAAACCCTGCCCTAAAATAAAAAATTGAAGTAAGGACGTTGACTGTAGCACCTGAAGCCTCACTCCTCAGGCACACCAAGGAGACTCCCTGAATCTCAGTGGCCATATTGGTTCGTCTCTCCATCTCTGCCTCTGTGTCCCTGATAGTGTGGCTGCCTCCAGTCAGCCACCAGCTGCTCTCTGTCCTGAAGAAGTCCCTGGGCCCTTGCTTTCCTCACCTGCTTATAAATTTGCAGAGAGGATATTAAACTAGACTTTCATCTGCTTCATTCCATTCTGATGATTTTGAGCTACTGGGATTTTCAATTTGAAAGGAAATATTTGGACACAGCAATGCCCACAGGACAGCGCTGGCATGAACGGCATTAAAGGACACTCAGAGCATTCTGGTGGCAGCAGAATGAGACTGTGTACAGACACGCCACTTAAAGACCTCTGGTCAAAGCAGTAGATGGCCCTAAGGGAGCTGTAGTTATGTGCAAGAGTCTTAATCAGGATTTCAATATAAAATGCAGGGCTCCAAGGATAGAAGGCCTTCTATCCACGCTGCTTCCTGCTGACTCAGCTCGGCTCATTGTCATATAGTTACCACATTGAGCAGAGAGAGACAAACTCAAACTACAGACATCACCAGCCTGGTTTATGGTGTGAGCTTTGGCTATCGAAGCCCAGCCCAGACTGCCTCAGGAACTTTCTTCCAACCATTATGTCTCAAGATAACCTACAGCGTCTTGTCTGTGGAGCACGTCCCACCCACCCTTACCCATGGGTTTGCATGAACATCTACCTCTGCCCATGTAATGCTATGCTTACATGAACATCTGCCCCCCTGCCGCTGCCCACGTGACACTAGGCCAACAAGAACATCTGACCCTTAGTTGTCATTTTTTTCTGAATTTGTTCTGAGTCTAATCCCTTTTGTGTCCCACAGACCCTAATCCAAGCTCTTCCCACCAACACAACCCTGGAGCCTTGCTCCTAGAAAGACTAGTGAGTCACGTTCAAGGAACAGGGGACTTTGATGTGTCCTTAGGATTGTATCTGAACTATAAAACAATGTTCATCGTTTGTTAAGTGCATATCGGAGTCAATGCTCCATCTTTGGACATGGATAAACCAGTGTGCTGGAAGCTTCCAGATCCTCAGAATCGGATGTCTTCACTAGTGACTCAAGCAGGCCATGCTTGACTGAAGATGAAGGGAGAAGCTACAAGATGGATTGCCCATGTGAATGGATCTAGACAAAAAAGGAACCAAGAAGCTGGACATAAGACAGACAGGAATAAATATGGAGGAGCTGTGAGCTGTTCAAAAGGCCCCTCCCTCATCATGGGTGGCACCATTCCACAGACAGGGCCTGGGCTAAGTATAAAGGATCAAGAGAGCTGAGTGCCAGTGTTCACCTTACTCTGCTTCCAGATCGCAGACACAATGTCACCAGCTCCCTCTGGTTCCTGTCTCCATGTTTCCTTGCCATGATGAACCTCACCCTTGAACTAAGAGCCAAAACAGATCTCTTCTTCTGTAAGTGCTTTAGCCCAGTGTTTTGTCACTGCAGTGACAAGAGCTACTGACTTCCACTAGTGACATGAGATATCAGAGTCTGCTCCGAGTCAGCTAGGTTACCGGAGTAGGGGCATGAGGATTGAGAAAAGGCAGATAAAAGGAACAGAGACAGAAACACAGGATAGATTCAGGAGGACTGCCCATTCCATGCCTTTCAGCACACCAGACAGCCCTGAGTTTAATCTACACTCTGCCTATATACAGACTAGAGGCAAAGCAGAACAAAGAGCAGCATAGTCAATTAACCAGCTCCCTACACTGTCCTTGAATCAAGAAACAGTCAGGTTCACTATCTATCATGTGAGTCCTGCTAGCAGCAAGCAGTTCCCTTCCCTATCTCTGTGTGCCTTTTGGCTAGTATCAGAGGCTTGTTAGTTAGATAATATGCTCTTTTCCTTGGGCTTAATCAGAACTTTCTCACAGCTCTCAAGGAGACTGAAACAAGCAAGCTTGAGCTCTAATGTTAGAGTTAGAATAGACTCCAGGTGGAAACTGAGTCACTTGTGGGCTCCCACGATAAGGATGGTGTCTTCCTTACTTTTCCTGTCACTGTGACAAAATACTCTGATGAAACCAACTTAAATGGAAAAGCCTGTTCTTGGACTCATAATTCGAGGGTTCAGTGTGTCTCAGTGGGGAGGCCACGGCAGCCAGAGCTCAGGCATCCATCACATCGCATCTGCACTAAGGAAGTAGATTGTGTGAGCTGGAGTTCTGCTCACTCTCTCTTCCTTTCAGGCTGGCTCTCCAGCCTGCCCCAGTGAAGTGGGTTCTTCCCACCTCCATTGTCTAGTGTAGACAACCCCTCACAGGCAGGCCCAGAGGCTTGTCTCCTGGGTGACTGTAGGTCCTGTTATCTTGACAATCAAATTAGCCACCACAGTCAGTAAAGGTGGGACCCATGCCCTCACCGGCATTAGGGCTCCTTCAGTCATGTGGTTCTTTCACGACTGTGACACTCATTTCAGTGACATTCTATCTTGAGATCTAGGGCCAAAAGCTGCCTGGCAATTTGGCAGCACCAACCAAACCACTTTAGCATGGCAGTCTTTAAATGGAGCAGTTTCTTTTAGAATAATTAGAATAATGCAAAGAATTCCCCACGGGTAATGCACTTGTGCTAAAAGGAAGGCAAGGTTGTTTGCCACCACCTGTTTTTCTGTTGCTCACAATTCTTTTTTTTTTTTTTTTACTTTTTCTTTTTTTAAATAATTCGAATTTACCAAAAGCTACAAGAAGGAAAACAGCCCACTACATGCTCACAAGCCATTTGCCTGGACTCTGTATTAACATATTTTCAACTCTTTTCCTCACCCTCTATTCTGCCTTAATCACAAGAACAAAGATCCCTGACATCAGAGCCCTTTCATCCTCACCCCTCAGAGAGCCTTCCTAAGGATATCGTCTTCAATAGCATGCTATCTTTTTCAACTTAAGCAAATTTTTCATAGAAACGGCTTTCATTCAAGATGCTTTCCATAGTCCATTTCATCAGCTGACCCCAAAATGTCCTTAAGATTTTCTTTTTTTACTCTTCTACAAAATGCTTAGGCTGCCTTTAGTTTCCATGACTCTTGGATCTCATTTAGCCTAGAACATTTCTGCACTTTTTTCTCATCTCTTAGGGCCTGACACTGTTGAGAGATGCAATTCGTTTCTACCAGAACACTCAGTGCTGCGTGTTCTGTGCCTCCTTGTGGTCAGACTAAGGTTATACCATTTCTGAATGAAAGCTCCATGTTGATGCTCTGTCCTTCCATTGAAAGTTACATAGTGTCCACTCAGTCCTCTTTAGCAAACTAGCTTCTACCACCCTGCCAAAGTATTGCCTAGTCTGTCCTTGTGTGGCAGTTATATAATCACAAAGTTGATGATACAGTGGTCTTCATCTTGTAGAATCCCCCAGAAGCAATTCGCTTTGCAGAAAAATGAAAGAAATGGGAGCTGGAAAGATGGCTCAGTGGTCAGGAGCACAGGCTGCTCTTCCAGAGGTCCTGAGTTCAATCCCCAGCAACCACATGGTGGCTCACAACCATCTGTAGTGACATCTGGTGCCCTCTTCTGGCCCGAAAGCATACATGCAGACAGAATACTGTATACATTATAAATAAATCTTTAAAAAAAAAAAGTTTGTGTGAGCACATTCATGTATGTAAATGTGGATGTGTACATGCAAAAAAAAATGAACAGAATGGTCTTCTAAAAGCCCAGGGCAGGGGGACAATCTATGGGGTAATAAGAAAAGTGTCACCTTGAAGTCTAAGGTCAAACCAATGCTCAGCCTGCAGCATCTCTGTCTCACAGCAGGAAGCCCAGCCCAGGAGACAAGAGTGGGGTAAAAGGGCCCCCATGGCTAGTACATCAGGTAGCACACTAGGGAAGCCTATTTCCTGGGCTCATAGCCTTGGCTTTGTGGGCTTGGGGCTTATCTTAGTCTTTGTCTGTGAGCTTATATAACAGACACTAGGAGGAGCCTGAACAACAGAGACGCATTCCCCACGGTTCTGGGGGTGGTCAAGGTCAAGACAGATTCTATGGCCAGCAGAGGCTCCTGCCTAGTTGACAGGTGGCACCTCTCATTGTATCCTCACATGCTAGAATGGTTGAGGGAGCTCTCTGGAATCCCTCTTCTAAAGCTCTCAATCCCTTTCACATAGTTCTGCCCGGTGACAACATCACTTCCCAAAGTCCCTGTCCCCTGATACCATCACCTCCTGCAACACAGAGGAAATGACATGCAGATTAGAAGTCACAGCCTGCCCGTGGAAAGTGCAAATTCTGTGTTTCAAATGCAGGTAATGTGTGGGTAGGACAGATGCACTCAAAGGCATCCTTGTTTAACACTCAGAACCTGTGGACTATATGTCTAATGTGGCAAAGGAGACTTGGTCTGTGGTTTTACAGGTTGGGATGAGGAAGTAGTCCAGGGAACCTCCCACCAGATCACAGGAGCCCTGGATGCAAAGGTCCTCCCTGAATGGAGGGTAGCCAGGGTGGAAAGGCAGAAAGAAGCTCAGTAAGATGGGAAATACCCCACCCTGGCTTTACCAGCCCTGAAGATCGGGAAGGATCAGGAGCAGGGATAAGGGGAAGACCACCCTCTGGAGGTTTAAGTCCCTGCTGACCTCCAACAAGCAAATGGAACCTCAGTCCCGGGGGTGGGGAGAGTACTCAATTGGCGAGATAGCAAATGGGTGTCATTTTAACTGCTCGGTTTGTAGTGTGCTGTATGGCAGCAAAAGAAAATGAACACAGAGATTGACAAAATTTTCTTTTTGTGTGGCCTCTCTTCAAAAACCATCTGAGGTTGTGTTCTAATGAAAAGGATGAATAAGCAAGTAAGGATTAGGGATGAGGTTGTAGGGGAAGGTGTAGTCAGTCCTGAGTTGATGCGGATGATTGACAAGGACCAATGTCTCACACGCATGCAAATCCTTCCTCCCAGTGAGGCTACGGGGGTGACTCCCAGAGTCATAGCAACGCCTTCCTCTGAACTAAGAGTATTACAAAAGATCAGACAGTGTGTACAAACACTAGCCAGTGCAGCTTCCTCCTCCTGGATGACTGGAACCCAAGACTGCTCCCTTCAGAGTCCTCCCATAAGACTTGCCAAGCCCTCCTCCTGCTACACATAAGATACCGATCTGAGTTGTGGCATCATTAGTGTTGCTCTTTCAGAGTGAGCATGGCCTACCTAATCCCAGCTTTTCTGTACATGTGTCTGTCTGTCCTTTCTTCTCTTGTCTTCACAGTCAGCTTTCCACAACCAAAGCTATGCTAGACTGGGAAATATCTCCATCTTAACAGTGAGGACAATGGACAAGAAGGCCCAGCTGTGTGGCTCACATGACCAAGAGCAGTATGCAGAGCACAGTGGGGGTGGGTACCAGCCATAATTTCCAGCAGCCATTCGTAGAGAACACACACTCCAAAACCAGGCTGCTTTGGAAAGCCTGGAATCTGCTTACTCAACATGCCCAAAAACTCCACAGACTTTGTCTGTCCATGATAGCTGATGTCCAGTGGCCCCTCAATTATAAATCTCAGAGGACAGAGGGGACGTGGCACAAGCTTTAATAAAAAGCTTTCACGGTAGAGTATCATAACCTCCCAATCAAGGTAATGAAACATCTTGGGGGTGGGGAAGGAGGGAGGGTTTTCTCCCATGGACGTGACAGGAATTAGATGCTTGGATACATTACTTGGAGTCACGCAATTAAAAGTAGAACTAACTAGGTGGTACAGCTTTCTGGAAGGGGGAAGCTGGAGGGCTGGAGATAGATGTTCATCGGTTCCAGCAGGAAGCCAATAGATGGTGTTTAGTGTTGATAAATAAAGAGAGCTGTGAGAGCAATCGTTTAGAGACGTGAAGGTAACCACTGGATGACTAAAGAAGACAAACTGTAAAAGGCGGCTTTGCTGGGAGAAATGTTCAAGGCCGAGGGGGGCGGTGGGGCGTGGAGCAAACACAGGCGTGTTCTGTAGTATTTGGTCCTCTAACCTTAGACATGTAGATGTGTTACTTTTACAGTGGAAGGAAGAAAGGAAGGGAGGGAGGGGAGAGGGAGGGAGAGAAGGACGGAAAGAGCTAGGAAGGGAGGGGAAGGGCAATGTTGCTGCAGGAACATTCATCATATCAGGCTGCACCAGCCCCGCCCCACAGGCACCCTGCGGTGTTGCCCTCCACTGCTATGTAGAATGTTTCAGAGATCATCATGGGTCCAGCCTGCAGGAGGAGGAGGGGTGTGGTGGTGAGGACAGGAAGGCTCTGGCCTGTGCCAGGATGATGTTCTCCCCAAGGGGATTCCATCATTTGGAGGCAAGAGAGTTCAGGGACAAATCCTTCCTCCTTTTCCTCTCCCTCCTCCTTCCTCCTCTTATCCCCCTCTGCCTCATCCTCCTCTTCCTTCTCATCTTTCTTCTGATCCTGTTTGTTCCTCCTCCTTTTTCCTTTTCTCTCTTCTTCCTCTTCCTTCCCCTTCCTCTTCTTCCTCTTCCCCTTCATCCTTCTTCCTCTCCTCTTCTTCCTCCTGCCTCCAGGCATCCTAAGAGTAAAATAGTGTCAAAACTCTCTGACCGAAAGGAAGAGGCTATCTCTGGATGAATATAAGACCCCTGTCCATCTTAGAATAAGACAGATGAGGAGGAAGCAATGGAAATGGAACCGGTGAAGAGCCTGTTCATACACAGCTTCAGCTGGCTCCCCTAGGCTGCCTAAGGGCCTGGGCATTGTCCCCCTATGGGAGTGGGGCCAATACTGACCTCCATAAGTTGGCCCCATCCTGTTGGGGAGGGCTGTATGCATGTCTATTGCATGCACAGGCTGAGTGTGAGGGCAAAGGGATGCAGGTGCTGGAGGTAGACGTGGGATTGGTCCAAAGGTCAAGAGCCCCCTCGCTAGGATGAGGACCTAGACTACAGAGCTAAGCAGCAAGGTCACACTGCCAGCCATGATGCCTCCATCCATGATGCTGAGTGTTTTGTGTAAACTGTTGTTTTGAGCTAGTGTCAGGTACTCTGCAGAGCCACAGACTCCTGTACACAGCTGTGCCTCCTGGAGTCAGCAGTTTCTGGGAAATCCAGATAAACACCCTCATCATCAAGCCTGGCTGGCAGAAGAGAGGAAGGGGAGGAGTCTTTTCTGGGGTCCCAAGCACCAACATGGGTCACTGACCCTCTGTGACTTAGTCCCTGGATCAGAAGATGAAACCAACCTGAGGAGCAAGGGGTGCTATGTAGGGGGAGGTGATCCCTACCATTTCCCGAAGGAACTGACATTATGGGGGAGCAGGCGGGAGCTCCCAAGTCAACATGCTATTTGCAAAGGATGCCAGAAGTCCTAGCCAGCGGGGAAAGCACCCAAGTCTCCCTCAGACCTCCATACAATGGTGTTGCTGACCCATGGCAAACTAAGACCAGCCGCTCTCTTCCTCCACACATGGAAGAAAACATTCTGGAACCAAACCCCTACACCTAAGGCTCAGGGAACATTGCCGAAGAGGAAGAAAGGTTATAAGAGCCAGAGGACCAGGAAGTCTGCTGCAGTCCCTTCCAGTTACGATAGGGAAGCCATGCCCATAAAATCCCAACAAAACGGGTGCTTAAAGAAGACCTGCACAATGACAACACTGGTTGGCATGCCAACAGGAATGGGAGACATCTCACAAGCCCATGCCTAGACCAAGAGCTACAGACAAAGAAAAACCAGTGAGAGAAGGAAAAGTAATCTTCCCAGGGATGAGCCCCTAAATGGTTATCCAACACCAAGTCATCAGCCCTAAAACATACACACAAAAGCAATACTAGACAGAATCAGCAGGCAGCATCATGTACGTAGCCACATACATACGTAACAATAATAATTAAAGAACAGAGGCCATGAATCTGAAAGGGAGCCGGGCAGGTGATGTCAGAGGATTGAGTAGGAAAAGGGAGGGGGAGATGATATAATCGTATTTTAATTAATTCATTTAAATTTATTTTATCAAAAAACAAACACATTCCCCAGATACCAATTCACCTCTGAAAAGATACCTGTATGCCCAGTAAGAAAGAGGTTGGAGACAAAGGGCCAAGTACAGGTGTTGGTGTTCTGGGTGACAGCCTCACGACTTGGCATTGTCAGCCCAATCTTTGACATCCTCATTAATGTGAATGATTGAGTAAACCCTGGGATTGAGCTGTCCCAACCTCCTACAGCACCTCAGAATCCTCTGTTGAAGTCTCCCAGCTACCACCCCATCCCTCTTTTCTCACTCACACGCTTCATTGACTCCTGGGTACCTCTCCCTGAACTTCTTGATGCCCCTGCTACAAAGCAGCCACAACATGGAAATCATTTTCCTGAGTTTCTCCAAAAGATCCAAATAAACAAGTCGGCCTTTTACTGGAGCCTCTGAGTCAAAGGGGGTTATACAGAATAGAGATATTAGACATGTCTGGCTTTAAAAGAAGAACCTTTCTCCCTTGAAATAAGCTGAGTCAAGCTGTCCCAAGCTTCTCTGAATTAAATGGAGAGGGGAAAATGTTTCTAAGCTCCACTTCTTAGGATCAAGTACTCTGGCTAGACTTCTGTGTGTGATGTCTGGGATGTCTTCCCAGAGGATTTATAGAATGCTCATGACTTCACAAATGGGGCTGAAGTTACTTTCAGGCATCAGTGGTCTGGGCCAATTATTAGCTGAGACTATAATAAAACACCATGGCCAAAAGTAACTTGGGGAGGAAAGAGTTTATTTCAGCTCACAACTCTCAGGCCATACCCCATCACTGAGGGAAGTCAGGACAGAAACTCAGGGCAGCATCCTGAAGGCAGGAACTGACGCAGAAGCTATGGAGGAGTGCTGGTAACTGGCTTGCTCTCTGTAGCATGCTCAGCCTGCTTTCTTAAAGTACCCAGGTCCAGCAGCCTAGGGGTGGCACCACCCACAGTGGGCCAGGCTCTCCCACATCAATCATCAATCAAGAAAAACGCTCCACAGCCTTGCTCACAGGCCTATATGGCAGTGGCATTTTCTCCATTGAGGTTCCCTCTTCCCAAATGATTCTTGCTTGTGTCAAGTTGACATAAAAGTAGCCTGCACACCCTTGGAGGACTGTGAGGATGCTACGCCTGCACATGAGGTCTCTCCTTGAGGCCTTCACCTGGGCTCATTGAGACTTCTTCATAACATGGCCACCAGTTCTAAGAACAAGTGTCACGAGAGAGCATGGGAGAAGTGCTTGGCACTGTTACTAGGACTTTTAAACTTTTAAAGCCACACAGTGACACTTCTGCTGGATTCCACTGACCAAAACTGCTTACCCAGAGTCTGGGCAAAGAGGACGAAGACTCCACCTATTGACAGAAGAACCTTCTGGATGGGAGCCACCATTAGGACTCATGGTATGAGCTCCACATTGCCCACCACCTTTCCTCCCATCAATCCTCCTCAGGCCCTCGACCTACTCAACACCCAGCTTACTTAATTACACAGCTCAGCTCCCTGCTCCCTTTGTAAAACCACAACCTCAGTGATGCCTTCTCTCCCACTTGAGTATTTTTGGATGCAGAAATCTGAAAGTTACCATGAAATACCTAGTCAAATGAGCATCTTCCACAGGACCAATTATGAGCTATTCAGGCATGCAAGATTTGTTTCACCATAATTTATTGAAACTACATCTGCAAAACTGTATTAATGCTTTTGCCCACGGTGGGGGGCAAAAATATTTAGTGAGAGGATAACTAAATGAATGAATGATTCAAATATAGACTATCAGCCAAGACAGGGAGGTAACCTCACTACTTGGAATTGAGTGTTTTAATGTTATTCATTAAAATACATTCTATCTGTATTTGTGATATATGAATGCTTAAAATTCATGGAGAAAATGAGTGTTTTAATTACAAAAGGCTGGAATCATTAATAATTTAAAGACCATCATTCAGCATCCTCTTCTAAGTCACCAAGTCTGCTAAGCTGCTGTGAAAAAAACAGACTAGCCAAGGACACAGCCAAAGGGCTGGTCAGCCCAAGAAGAAAAGAGATGGGAAGAAGGTCAATTACTTCCTTACTTGTGGGCACAGAAGGGCTGAAAACTGAAGTGTCTGAGGCCCAAGGATATTGCAAAGGATAAGAAGAGAGCTCTCCTGGGGACCTCTGGGTGTTCCAATATCTGCTGACCGGCAGACCCTCTAACTTCCTTATCATACCCAGAAACCCCTCCCTGCTCAAGGCATTCTCCCCATCACTAAAAAGCCTGTAGTGTGTATCAGGATTCCCCCCCCCATGGGCTTTGCATCTGCTACAAAGAAGTTGTTACTCTTCAAGATCCACCCATCATATCAGACACACACTGTAGGAATCCACTAAAGACAACATCCTCCAGGAACCAAAGCCCCCTAACTCCTTCCCTGATGCTTACTGCACTTGCTCCTATACACTCTTATCTTGCTGCCTCTGACTGAGCTTGCCATATTCTCCTGTCTGTACACAGTAGTGAAAGCCCAGCATGAGGGAAGTATTTGCTTCACCAGTGGTTCCATTTCCCACTTACCCCTTATCCATTCAAGCAGACCAACCAGGTAGGATAGTGTCCTCACTTCACACAGAAACCAAGGCTAAAGAACGAAGAACTGCCTTACAGCTCCACAGTCAACATCTGAAATGCAAATGAATATTGAGGTCCCCACCCTAACAAGAGATCAGTCATATGGTTACCTGAAGCACTGGTGGGGAGACCTCACTAACAACAGTGTGCTGATACCTCATCTAAAGGTTTATCCTCAGGGTTTGGGGTGAACTGTAAATTTCTTCTGCCCAGTTAGGAAGAAGTATAGAATATAGACTTTTAAATAACAGTGTGTAGTGAAACAAGGAACCACAAATACCTTCTGCCACCTCACAGAGACATGCCTGCCAAGGGAAGCTGCTGTTGCCCAACACCAACCCATTAGTTACATTCTGTTTGCACTTAAAAAGCACATTTTCCAAAATGGTTTAACTCAAAAAGGAAAAAAAATAACTATTCAACTATTCTAGTAATATTTTTTTTAAAAAAAGACACACTCCATCTGTCCTCTAAATGTAAAAACATCTTAATATGGGAAAGAAGGGTGGCTCTAGGCTGTTCTGAGACAAACAGGAATTCTCATCACTGTGTGCCCTTGCTGTCCCAAACAAGACACCTCACAGTGGGAAATGTTGGTCTTCTTGCCTTCCATTACTCTCCAAAGCACCCTTGGGGAGCCCCTTTCCACCCCACGTCCTCTGTCCACTCTCCTGCAAACCTTATAGGGATGCTCCCAGCTGTGGGAAGTCCTCCCAGATCATCCCCCATTCTGGGTAGTGCCAGTGTCTCTGCATAGTGCCCTCTGTTCTACTCATCACCCTGAATTATATATTAGTCTTGGAATTCAAAAGGAAGAAGTCTCTGGATAATCACTGTGTCTTGTTAACCACAAAATTCCCAAGTGAACAAGCCACAAAACGGTCCATAAAAACCGCAGAAAAGCCAGGAGAACCATTGCCCTAATATCCAACTCCCCTTTCACCCACTTTCAGAACCTCCAGCCTTATTGATCAGCCACTGCAGCAACCCAGATGCTCCATCTGCTGCATAAAACCAGACCTGGTGCAGACTCTCAACCCCCTGATGTACTGTCAAAATGAAATGTATTTTAGTTATCCAGCCTCCTTCAGTGTCTGACTTCCTTTTAATGGGCCCACTAGGACCTGTGCCTGGGGCTTTCACAGCATTAAGAAGGCCAAAGCCTGGGAAGAATGCTGTTGGGGGCTGGCTTGCCTGACTCCATCCACCGTTTTCTCTTTGTTCTGTTGAAGAGATCAGTTTTTCACCTCAAATCACCTCCCCACGCATACCTGAATGCTTTGATTGATTTTGACAAAACTTTCAAGAATCCCTGTTAGATAAATTTGCAAATGTCTTTTGAAGCAAATCTATTATCTATCATGAGTGTGGTCCCAGTAGTTCATAAACAATAGAAGTCTTGGACTTCAGTTGGTAAAATGCTTGCCTTGCAAGGATAAGAATAAGACCTCAGTTTGATTTCCCAGAACCCACATTAAATAAAAGCCAGGCATGGCAGGACATACTCAGTGTCCCAGTACTTGGAGGCAGATGCAGTTTTATGCACCAAACAGGCAGGCCCCTGGGACGTGATGGCCAAGCAGTCTGGCCTACTTGGCAAGGTTCAGGGAGTGAGAGACCCTTCCACAAAATAGTAAGACGAATGGCACCTGAGGGATGACAACCAAGGTTGTCCTCTGGCTTCCATGTACATGAGCAGAAAACACACACACACACACACACACACACACACACACACACACACACACACATACACACATTCACATATGGACACATAGACATGGACACACAAAACACCCACATACACATCAAAAAATAGGTACCCTTTAATTTTACTCAAGTCAAAGTCTATCTCCCCTCATTTGCATGAGTCATCATCAGTAATAGAGCCTCACAAAGTCAGAGAATGGAGCTGGCAGCAAACATCATTGTATTTCAAGCCTAATTTGGAATTGTCCCTTGTGCAGATGGCAGTAAACCTCCTGGCCTGCAAACTCAGAATGGAACCATCATTCATTCTAGAAGAAAGGGGCACACAGAGCTCCTAGGCCAGCAGAACAACAGCCAACAAGCTGTGGCCATGATGGCTGAACACCATAGCATTGGCCACAATGAACCATGCCAATTCACTTGAAACCAGAAAAGTAGCTTTCCATCTAAACACATGTACCACGGTTGGTTTGTGTTCACATCCTGACTCAAAAATAAACAAGAAAACCAAACACACATGCAGTCCTAATGCCCATACTTACCAACATGATCTTATTTATGGAAAGAGTTTTTACATGTGATCAATTTAAGACCAACTCATTTGTGTCTTCCAACCAAGTATGACTGTCATAATCAAAAGAGATAACAGTGCAGACATGGTGTTGCACACCTATAATCCCAGCATTTGGGAGGTAGAGATGGGCAGATCAGGAGCTTGGGGGCATCCTGGGCTAAGACTCTGACTCAACAAAAAAAAAGGGGGAGGGTAGAATCTAGACAGACATGAACATAGCCATGTGATGATGAGACAGGGACAAGAACATTCAAGTTAGATTAGTCTAGCTAGCAATTGTTGGACGTTTCCTATTTGGGGAAGAGACGTCGGCAGTGTCTAGGTAGGAGACAGATAGAAAACTAACAAAGAACACTTCAGAAGATGCTCATACTGATGTCTGCACAGAGCTTTTGCATGGACAATGTCCAACAGCTATGGAGACTGAGTGGTTGAAGGCAGCGTCTCTGTGAAAGGACATTCAGGCTGAGGGCCACATAAAGAGAAGTGACCATTCCTGGAAGTGGCAGTGGCCAACACCAAAACCTGAAGTGGGAACAGAAAGCATGCACCCTTGAGATTAGAGGGGACACCTGCAACAGGGCTGGGATGAGCTAGGATGTGTTCACAGGGTACCCTGATCCTAAGACTCCTGCCCACACACCACCCTTAGGCATTTCTTATGTTGAAAACAGGGTTCCAAAGATAGTAAATATTCTCTGGCAAGTCAGGAGGCCAGAAATGCAAACTAAGGTTGAGTTCCTAGAGAGACCACAGCATAGACTACTCCAGGTCTAGGTCCTCACTTTCCACCTGTGGGTCTCTTTGATACTCCTTGGTTCAAATACACATAACTTCAATACCATCTTCACATGGCAAGCAGTAGCCTTCCCTGCAAGCTCTAGACTTGCTCTTCCAAGTACATCATCATGTTAATGCTAATACCCACCTTAACAGTGCAGCTGATCCCAGCTTAAATTGGTTATGTCAACAAAGACTATTTCCAAACCAACCACACTCACAGATACCAGCATCAGGACTGCAACATAGCTTTCAGCAGAACTACAAAAGGTTTCTCTGCTCCAAAGGACTCCACCTACCTTAGGAGGGAGTAGGAAAGCTCCCACATGGCCAAGGAAGACCTAGATGTGGCCCACACATGGAGGTGGCATAGCCCAGGTGCCCAAAGATACAAACACACTTTGTGTGCAGACAGAGAAGAGAGTGGACCCAGACCTACAAAATTGGCCACTGGAGATCAAGTAGGTGCAAGGATGCTTGTGCGAGTGCCAGAAAGAAGACAACAATAGTTAATAATCCATCCATTCTCAACCATCGTAGATGTAGATATTTGCAAAACATCAACATGACACAACATGTAGCCCCCCCAAAAAAGAGAAAGCAACAATGAGCCAACTGATACCACATGTCCACACCTGGATGGCTAGGCCAAAGACAAATGACAGAGCTGTGGGTCAGTAGAAATATTTCCTCTCTGTATGACTGGCCTTGTGCTGAGGACTGGGCAACCATCATAGGGAATCTGCAATAGCCACCAGGCCCAGGCCAATGTCTTTCTGGGTGGCCTGTGTGACCAGAACAGGGGAGAGCCAGGCATGAAGCTTATGTGCAGGTAGTCATTCCTGAGCTTGGGTTATCACCTTCCTTTGTGACAGGACCTGGGCTCTGACCCCCCACCCCAGGAATTCTAGGGGATGTCTGACAGGGAGGAAAACAGAATTCTGTAGTGAGAGATCCACCCAGCCTCACCTATGGCACTGACCATGTCCAAACGGGCATTGTCACAGGTGTGTAGGTGAGCATGTGGTATTTGGTCTGGGGTCAATCTCTCTTGCTCCCTATGGGTTCATGGAGAGCAACCTGTGTGGATCCTCGGAGCCGGACTTGCAGCGGTCATCTGCATTGCGTGTAAGTGATTTCTCCCTGAATAAACCTCTCTTTACTTAGTCTAGCAATATTGTTTCTGCAACATCCGCCGCTCACAAAATTCTATCACCACACAACTGTCTTCTCCAGAGGATACCACTTGGGCCTCCAGGACACTAGGATGGAACTGTCACACTGTAACCGAGGAGGTGCAGGAAAGACTTGGAGACCCCAGAGTTCCTACAGCCCATGGTGGGTAAACAATAAGGCAGGAAAAAGTTTCAGGCTGGCATCTGGATCAGACAAGCAGAGAGTGGATCTACAGAGCAAAGATTAGGCCATCAATGCAGCACTTAAAAGCCTTCCCTCTCCCTCTGGTTCTCCTTCATTTCTCTATCCTAAAATAAATTCTTAACTAAAAAAGGTAGCATTTAACCTGGTTAATAAATTGAACAGTCTAAGAGCATTTCCCTCTGGTTTTCCCAGAAATGGGTGAAAGAAACTCCCTGGCAGACCTGTTGTATACTTGTACAGACATACAAGTACATAAATGATCCAATGCTAGCCAAGTGTGGTGTTGCACACCTGTACTGCCAGCACATGGAAGATGAGGCAGGGGGATCTTGAGTTCCAGGGCACCCTGGGCTACACAGTGAATTTAAGATTACCCTAGTGTGCTGGATGGTTTTATATCAACTTGACACAAGCTAAAGTTATCTGAGAAAGGGGGACCATATGTGAGGCATTTTTTTTTAAATTAGTGATTGACATGGGAGGGTCCAGCCCATTGTGGGTGGTACCATCCCTAGACTGATGGGCCTGGATTCTTTAAGAAGGCGGACTAAGCAAGCCATGAGGGCCAAGCCAGTAAAGAGCACTCCTCCGTGGTCTCTGCCATCAGCTCCTGCCACCAGGGTCCTGCCCTGCTTGAGTTCCTGCCCTCCCTGCTTTTGACCATGAACTGTGGGTGAAATATACCCTTTCCTCCCCAACTTGCTTTTTGGTCACAGTGTTTCATCATAGCAATAGCAACCCTAACTATGATGCTCTGTCTTCAAAGGAAGACCCCAGCTGAAGACACAAAATACTCCTTAGTGTGGAATTTTATGCTGCCTCGTGTGACATCCTTTAATCTGCCTCTGTGCTCATCAGAAGTGTTGAAGCCACCAATGCCTGCATGATGAGCTCCGTTGCTAACTTAGGCTATTGTGTGGTATTTTGGTGTATGAATCAATACAACGGTGTTTGATTGTCGGTAAGTAGCTATCATTCTGAACTTGGCATCAGCATTGTTCTACACAGGTTTGCATGGGATTGCTGCAGGGGCTGCTCCCTGGAGATGGCCCGGGAAAATGGCCCCTGGTGAAAAGTGCAAATTGCGTGAATATGTTACAATGAGAACAGAGCCTCAGGCAACTAGGAAAATTGGGGGTTAACATGCCAAGATCTGGAACACTGGGGAAGACGGATAAGAGGGCAGGTAGCTGGATATGAGATAGCCAAGCTTGACTGATAAGATGAGAGCCAGGGCTCTGAGCCAGGGACAGAAGGGCAGCTGTTCTTCCCACACCCGCCCCCCCCCCCCGAAGTCCTTGAGGGACATATGTTAGGAACTATCATCTTTTCAAATATTCTTGCTTTAACGCGGCTGATTCTAACAGACTAAACTGTAAGTTATAATGGTTTCCAACAAAAGGCTTCTGCCTAGGAGACCAGCTCACCACCCACAGACACTGGACTAACTATGAGGTAACCAAGAACGATTGAGATGAATCTTTGTGACTGGGAGAGAGCTCATACTCCGAGTGATAAAGCTACAAGCAGATCCTGTCCCTGAAAAAAACAGAGACCTTGGTACAAATAACATCCCTGGAGACACCTGCAATGTTGTTAGATGGCCATGACAATGGCTGAGTGACTAGCAGCTAGCTGACAGTCAAGGTCAAATGGGCAAAGAGGGGCTCCAACCACCTCTAACTAAACAGCACATGATCCCCTCCCTGCTGGGGGCTGGGTGCAGACATAAAGCATGTGGACACCCCATTGTTTCTAACCTTGATAGCCCAGAGGATTAACCAGTCTCAATAGCAGTCACCTCAGCTTTTGTTGTGTCCCCCATGACCTTGTAGACACCTGCATGAAAAGGAATTTGATGGCTTTTCCTCTCTTAGGAATCCCTCCCTCCAGAGTTTCCTCTCACCTTACTAGGTTTTTTTTTTTTTTCACTAATTCTTACTAAAGCCTCCTTCCAATTCACACACTCCCACGAGAGTCTGTCTTAAATTTACACAGACATAAGGCAGCAAACTTGGAGCCTCTGTCTCGTGTCAATCTTTGATAATCATTGAATGTCCAGCATCATCTTGGGTTCTTGGGCCATGCAGCATAGTTGGTTTTTTTTTACACCATAGTTTGAATTTTTACATAACCAAATTTGCCAATATTTTCCTTTATGTTTTGTGCTTTAAGATCTCACCTGCTTACAATAAGCAATAAGCAATAATAACGAATACCAAAATATGTATCATCTTCTAATCTTCAGAACCTGTTTCTTTATCTGAAAGGGAATCTTTTTACGAAAATTACCCTTTTTTATTTGCAGAACCTAGACTTGGGTGGGAGGTTAGAAGCATTTAGGAAGAGAAAGGATATGGGGGGAGCAGTAGAGGGTAATGGGAGCTCATTACATACATGTATTAAAATGTCACAATGATGAACTGAACTCTGGAACCCAGTTGCAGAGAGGAAGGAATGAAGAAGAAAGGGGTTGGGACCAGGCTGGTGAAACCCACAGAAACAGGACCTGAACAAGAGGGAGCGCATGGACACCAGACTACTGTCTGGGAGGCCAGTATGGGACTGCTCCAGACCCCTGAACATGGGTGTCAATGAGGAGGCCCTGGCACTCTATGGGGCCCCTGGTAGTGGATCAGTATTTATCCCTGGTATAACAAAGGACTTTGAGAGCCCATCCCACATGGAGGGATGCTCTCTTAGCCTGGACACATGGGGGAGGGCCTAGGTCCTGCCCAGGATGATATGGCAGACTTGGGGAACCCCCATGGAAGGCCTCGCCCTGGGTAGCAGAGGGGGAATGTAGTGGAAGGTTAATGGGGGTTTGTGGGGAAGGGGAGGGAGAGGGAGAAGGGATTGACATGTGAAGCAAGCTTGTTTCTAATTTGAAGTAATAAAATAATTATTTTAAAATGTCACAATGAAACTGTTATCTTGTACAATTATGGGGGGGGTCTTTGTGAGTGGGATAAATTCCAGGATCTTAACACATGATCATTCTGGGTTTCCTGGGTAGATCTCAGTACCATCGCATTAGCCTTATGATGGAATGAGGCATGAGGATACCAGCCTCACACTGAGAAGGTCGAGGGAAGACAGGATGAAATCGGGCTTTAAATGAGTCCACCAGACCCAAGATGAATGATAAATAGGTGTTTATTAGGGAAGGACTTACACAGATGAGAGTAAATAACTGTGGAGGTCTTCCTGCTCCAGAAGATGCAGTCTCTGCCGTTCCAATGCTCTCCACAACCCAAGAGAGTGCCAGTCAGCCCCTCCTCTACCGTATAATGGGTCACATCTGCACCTGAAACCACGCTCCAAGGGTGTGGCCACCACGACAAGTTCACTGACAAGGCAAGATGCCACTACAAGAGGCAGTGGCTAAAGTGATGTGACCTCAAGCCAACAAATGCTGCACCTGCAGATAAGTCCCAGAACCTAGAAGTATGGCGCCTGTTCTCCCTAGAGCCTCCAGAGCAAGCAGGGCCTACTGCACTGTGATCGCACATGTCCACCCTGAACAACTGTAAGAGAATATTCATACTGCTTGTTTGCGGACAACAAGAGTGCAGTGTGAGAGATTGAAATTAACGTTACCCATGGAGGTTTTAAAAAAGGAGATCACTAGGGATGGAGAGTCCTTGGTCTTGTCCTCCATCATCTTCAGCAAAAAGTTTTTACAATGTGAAATGAAAAATACCTAATGTCTTGTCTATGCTCCAGGCAAGAAGACAGAAAAGCCAAAGCCACCTTCTTATAGGTACCATCTTCTCATCTGGTGAGAAATGCCTTCCCAAAGGAACTCTCCCATGTTCCAGCACCTCTAGAACATGACCAGAAGTAGCTGCCGAAGATGCTAGGAAAGATTGTTTTTAGGCAGGCAGGTGGCCATCCTAATGTGATGGTTTTTAGTAGAAAAGAGAGGAGAGTGACTAGATCCCTGGCTTGATGAGCACAGGTCTATTTCAGGCACCCAATAAAATCCTGTTACTGCTATGATCCAGGATGTTCTTTCTACCACAGTTTCTACTTGCCTGTTCTAGCAGAAGAAAAATCATTGGTCTTTACACAGTCAACTCATTGCACACTCTTGCTACAGTAGTTTATTGATTCTAATCATTGGCCAAGTGAGACTGTTGATTTTTCAAATTGAACAATTATAGCATCTGAAAGTAATAATAATTGTGTCTGTTCCTTTCCAATTCTTATTTCTGTTATTGGATTTTGGTTATGACATAATTTTGGAGAATTTATTTGACTATAAATTTATCACACAATTAGCTCTGATGGATTTTTAGTTTTCCCTGTTTATCAATTCAATGAATTTCCTTTTCCTTAGTTTGTTAGGTGTTTCTGTTGTGAATGGATGCTTACTGGGAAGGGACTCAAAAGGCAACATTAACTGTGAAAATTATGGAACTTCTCCATCTGATTAACTGGCATAGTCCACTACACAGCCAATTAATCCTTGCTGAACCAACTATAGTGCTTCAAAACTTATTATTATAAAACTATGGGATTCAGCTTATTAATATTTCCCTTTACAGTTTTTCAAGTGTTGTGGAATAATCTTCCTGTACACTGTCAAGATGTGTCACTCAGATTGGTTTAATAAAAAGCTGACGGCCAATAGCTAGGCAGGATTTTCAGAACAGAGAGGATACTGGGGAAAAGGGTGGAGTCATGAGGAGATGCAGAGGAAACATGACATGTAGAAGATGAGGTAACAAGCCATAAGCCACGTGGCAACAAGTAAGTTAATAGAAATGGGTTAATTTAAGTTATAAGAGCTAGTTAGAAACAAACCTGAGCTATCAGCTGAGTTTTCATAATTATTAAGAAGTCTCCATGTTGTTTTTATGGGAGCTGGCTGGAGGGACAGAAAATAAATCCACCTACATAGAAGCCATTTGGGGATTTTCTCATGTTTCTTGGTTTTGTTTGGGTAACAGGTTTTCATTCACTTCATAAAATGACTTGGTTAGCTTTTCATCTTCTCAGCTCTACATTTCTGCCATACTTGAGCTTTCAAATCCTGGGATATCTTCTAGAACTCATCTGTTAAGCCTGATGGGCTTAGTGCCTCTGGTTCTTGTTCTTTGTCTTTCATGTTCATTTAGTTTACGGCTACTACCTCTCTGTTCAGGTTCCTGGACTTTGGTAAACTGTGATTATGTGTGATATCTGAGGATATCAGCTACTAGTAGTATACAATAAAAATGTATTCAACTCTTAGGGCTGGTGATGTAGCTCAATGGTATAATATGTGCCAAGTATGCCCAAGGCCCTAGGTTGAATCTCCAGCATCACTATCTAGATAGATTGATTTATTGATGGATTGATAGATACATACATACACACATGCATGTATCCATACACAGATACAAAGATGATAGATGATAGATACATTCATAAATTTTAAGGTTGATTGCATCCACATCTACAGACCTTTTCTTCATGTTTCCTCACAATATATATCTTTTTATTAATTATAACTGCCAAAAGCTTCTCTATTCTATTAATTATTTCAGAGTGTTTATTTTACTTATTTATTAACTATCCTAGACTTCCAGGCTATTTTATTAATTTCTGCTTTATTTTTTCCTTTTATTCCACTTCTTTGGGTTTGTTTTGTTGTTCTTTTCACTGATTTCTTGTTAAAAGCTTAGGTAAGTAACTTCTTCCCACTATTTCCTATTTTCTAATAAATGTATTTTTGGCTCTCCATTCCTCTCTGAGTATCTTACCCTGTAGGCTTTGACATGTCACTCTCCTATAGTCCTTTGGTGTTAAACACTGTGAGTTGAGTTTTGATTCAAAGACATTTGCTATTTAGTAGGCTGTTTTTAAATACTTGTTAGCTGGGTATTCTGCTATCTGGTATTGGTTCCCTTTTCTTTCTTTGCTTTGCCTCTCTGTTAGAATGAAGACTTTAAAATATCCAGGATTGTCTTCACTGCAAGTGCATACATGGTTAACTTTTTAATAAATGTACTTAAATATTATAAAAGAATGAGTAAACGACATTGGCTGTAAAGTTACGTTTATGAAATCTTCTTTTACATGTGTGTCTCTGTGTGGGTGCTGTGTATATGCAGGAAGGTGAGAACTCAGAAGAAGGTTTCAAACCCTAGAGCTGGAGTTACAGGCAGTCATCAGCTGCTTGGTGTGGGTACTAAGAACCAAACTCAAATCCTCTGGAAGACCAACAACTGCTCTTAACCATGGCTACCCTGACAAATGACCACAGAGTCTGTGACTTAACTCAACAGACATCTTTCATTCGCCAGGCAAGAAACCCAAAACCAACATGTCAGCAAGATTAAACTCTCACAAGCATGTCCATCCCTTTGACATTGTGACTACCATTGTCATCTACTGTATTCTTTCTCAAGAATCACACAACAGACTTACAGTGAAAAATGTCAGGGGGGGGAAACATGTTTTAATAACTGTATAGTTGTTGTAGAGCACATTTATAGCTACTTTAGCAGGTTGTCCATACCTGTGAGAGACTCTGGGAGAGAATTCATTCTATGACCTTTCAGGTTCTAGGTGGCGGCCACTTTCCTTGGCACTCTTTGGCTTATAGCTATATGACCCCGCTCTACTTCCATCTTTGTCTAGTCTGATCTCCCCTTTCATGAACCCACTTTCTCTGGGCCCCTGTCCCACAGGGATCCTTGTGTTAGCATTGAGATGATCTCATCTTAGGATTCTTAAATGAATCACAACTGCAATTACCTTTATTCCCAAATACGATGATATTTAGAGGTCTTGGGGATTAAGATGTGTAAATATGTCCATGGTCACTATTCATCCCACTGAAAAGGGGCATGTTCAAGCCCTTCCAACCTGTCAATTCTCCCTGTCTGGGAAGGACAGTAGGAGGTGACACAACGTGGAAACCACTATACTTTCTCGGTACATCTTCACTCGTTAGCATGAACCGTTTGTCTCCCCCTGAGTACTTTTCACCTTGAGTTAGAATGCATCTGAATATATGAATATTGCTGTATTCCTTTATTAAATTTTCAACTTTCTGCGCATCCTGCTTCAGCCTGATTTTCACTTTTACATTGTCATGATGATATATTTGGATTCATTTCTACCATCATGGCATTTCCTTTCTCTTTACGCAGCTTCGTCTGTCTGTCTGTCCTCTGTCCCCCCAGGCCTGGCTTCTATTTGCTCCTCTGCATGGCTAAGGCTGCAGTCTCGGGTGTCTTCAAGTTCAATCAAAACATCCAGGGTAGGTTCAGTTATGTGAAGAAGGCAGTCGCCTCCCCAGCTAGCACATAGGATGTCTTTTAAGTGTGAGATCTGAGGCCTGGGAGAGACCAGCTACAGTCCTGCTTTGGCTCCACTGCCCCAGGAGCAAAAGTCCCCGCTCAAGAAGATAGATCCAATGAACTCGCTGTGTTAAAATGCATCTGGTCACTCTGTTCCTTTGTTACAAACATCATCACGGTACAGCTTGAAGTAGTCCGCAGACACAGCTAAAGGACATGCTAGGGTAAAAGTCGTGCAAGGTACTTGGTTTTAAAAGCAGCGAATGAAAGCCAACTGGAGCCCTGTCATCTGAAGTTGTCATCCACCAACTTTTTCTTAAACCCAGCTGTGGCCAAGTTGGCTCTGAAAGGGCTGGAGTTACATAAGGGGACCAGTGTGCTGAGAGAGAACTGGCCAGGGAGGTAAAGCGAGGCAGTCCCAGCCTGCGTGTTTCTTGGCCACCCGAAGCAAGTGTTCTTGGCTCAGTTCAGCTGCAGCTGCTGAGCAAGTAAAATCCGAGAAAGGATCTCAGTGAATAAGGAAGACAGAAATGAAAGGAAAGTGCACAGCCAAGAGTCTGCAGATAAGGCCGGGACATTAGGGAAAAAAGGAATTTATGACCCAGAGAATACACTTGGCTAGGCCTTTCTCACATTGCTACAATCTCGGCTGAAATTATCTGGGTTTGAATAAAAGGATGTTCTGTCCTGGTCATTATTCATGCTTCTTCTAAAGGCAGAAATCCCAGCATAGGCAATTTCACTGGCAACCGAACTATTTGTTTACTAGAGGTTTGCTTACCACCACCGCATCAGACAAGCAGAAATCCCACTCACATAGAATATAGCCTGGCTTCCTCTGCCTGCCCCAAACGAGCACCATCCTGATGCCTCAGCAAGGCAGAGGGCAGAGACAGTGCCATTCCAGGGTGAAGACACGCCAGAAGACTCCTGGCCCTTCTCTAGACATGTCTTTCAGCTGAGTGTCCGAGTTGCTCCCTCACGGAACCTGGCCTCCTCCTGGGGAATCACCCAGCCCTGTCTCATCCCAGAGCACATTAGGTCTTGATGAACTAGAAAACACAGATGCTGCTGGGTCCCTGTGGCCCCTCAATAGCTCTGGTGAAACTGGTGAAAAGGCAGAAGTCTGTTCTCATCAGCCACATGGGAACATAGATAACAGGGCTTAAGCTGTCACCTGCACCACTCTTGTCCTGGTACTCCCAGTTTTAAGGCAGAGATGCCCCCCTCTTCCCTGGAGAACGAGCCTGGGTCCCTAAATTACCAACTGGAACGTCCCTATGCAGCTTTTACTAGAGGCACAAGCCAACTTCTACAGGGTCAAGCCGTGGACACACAAGGTTTTATTTGGTTCAGGAACCATAGTTATCCCCAAGAGTCTAGGCACATACACTAGAAGTTCTCACAGTCTTCCTTCCTGGCACCTGTCGGACGTCACTGTCCTCTACTATACTACAGTGATTCACCTTCCAGGTGTGGAGGGATCTCTGGCCAGTCCACCTTCTCCTTGACTAAACAAGCATCCTGGTTTTATTTGAAGTTACAAACCCAAGACTTTGCCACATGTATGCCCCATCCTTGGGTACATGGCTGCTGCTTTAAAGCCTGAAGTATCTTCCTAATGCCCCCATAGTTACATATCTTAGCCTACTTCCTGTTGTTGTAAGAGAACACCGCATGATGGGTAATTTACAGAACAGTTGTAGAGACTGGGAAGTCCCAGGGCATGACACTGGTGTGCTCAGGGTTCAGGTACAGGCCTTTCTGCAGCCTCATAAAACAAGGCAGGCAGGCGAGACCAGGGAGCTTAACACGCTTCCATAGCAACCTGCCTTCTGTGATAATGAACCTATCTGAAATCTTCTCAAGCTACCTGTGAGTAAAGACCAGGCCTTGACTTCTAATAGGCCACAGACTGACACGTTTGTGAAAAATTAATAATCAAAAGTTACTGGAATAGTGAAAGGGGAGAAAGTCATGCAAAAGAGACACCTGCACATTTTGTCACTGGTTTTGACAGCTGTAAAATTGCTCCAGCTGTGGTCTCCAACCACTCTCCATTTTCTAAACACTACATGGCAGAAAGTGACAAACCATTCTGGGACTGACCCACTTCATATCCACCCTCAGCAAATGCCACCTAGGGCAAAAGTCAGTCTGTGACTGCTCCTGAACAGACCAGATCCACTGTCTCATTGCTAGTAGCTGCTCCTACCATAGAACACTGTGGAACAGTAAAAAGAATCATTAGCAAGCCCAGCGCAGTGGTGGTGGATGCCTATAACCTCAGCATGGGGGAAGTAGAGGCAGGAAGGTCAGGAGCACAAGACCATCTTGCTACACTGTGAATTTGAGACCAGCCTAAGCTAGATTATACACCCTATTTCAAAAACCAAACCAAAAAAGAAAAGGCAGAAAGTAATTAGCTCCCTGACCTTTACCAAAATGTTTATCAGCTCACCCCAGGCCACTAGGGGACCTTACCCATTCATCCCAGCTTCCCTGTCCTCTCAGGAGTATGTCTGCCTACCTCCTCTGCCCCACCAGCAACAGTGAGGATTGCATCAGTAACAACCCAGAGCAGCAGTGCCCTGAGGCACATAACAAACCACCACAAACAGTGGCCTAAGAGAACACACATTCTCCCTCAGCTCCAGAGACTAGAAGCTTAGGCCTAGGGCTAGGCAGGGCTGCAAGCCTTCAAAGGCTCCGTGGGCTCTTGTCTCTTGCAGCACAAAGGGCTCCTAACATTTCTCAACTCCTGGATCTGCATCATCCACACAAGTTTCTGGACTCCATTACAAGGATGCCTATACCTAGATTGAGAACCCAGCTAGAACATCCAAGATGGGATCGTCTCGACATCTTTATCCTGATTATAGCAGCACAGACTCTTCTCCCACGTAAGACCACCTTCTCAAGTTCCAGGGCTAAGAGTGCAGGCATAACTTTCTGGAAGCCACCATTTGATCTCTGCTCTGGGTATCTATTCTGCAGATCTCATCTTTTAATCTCATCCTCAAACACTCCTATGAGGAAGAGACTGCTGTCCCCACATAACAAATGAGTAAACCAGTTCCCAAGAAGGAAGTTCATAATGTCCAGGGGGTCACATGACTCACAGAGATGGGTTCAGGCAGCCTATTCTCCTGCCCACAGCTGTATCTCTGCATTGCTACAAAGTCCTGGGAGTGACACAAGGTTCACCGAGTATTATGCATGTATAAAGCCTGGCTCTCTTGCTCTGTATATGGTCTTCATGCTCGTGACCACCAGGAGAGACAGCCATAACTATCTTTACAGAACAAGAAATTGAGCTGTCAAGTTGAAGACAAAGGCCACCAAGCCAATAAGGGACCACACTGGAACTTGTTCCCAGGTCCATTTGAAGACACGCCATGCTTACATCTACAACACTAATATCAAGACCACTCAATCGCAGACCACTCCCAAAGCCAAGCACCAGAAAAGGACCATTAGCTAAAGAGCATCGGTTACTACGCCTCCATAAAAAGCACCCCCTCCGACTTTGAGAGCCCATCCCACGTGAAGGGTTACACTCTGGCCCTGGACACATGGGGAAGGGCCCAGGACCAGCACAGGAAGATTTGGTGGACTTTGCAGAGCCCCCGTTGAGGGCCCTACCCTGCCTGGGGAGTGGTGGGTGGATGGGGTGGGGGGTAGGCTGAGGGTGGGGAAGGAGGGATGGGGGTGAGGGAAGGGAGAGGGAGAAGGGACTTACATGTGAAATAAGCTTGTTCCCTAACTAGAACTAATAAATAAATTTAAAAAAAAGCACCCCCTCCTCTCTGAACTGAGGGAGTCCTGGTGGCTCCTGGGAGAATCAGTGGGACTCAGCGCTCGCCATGGAGATAACACTGTTATTACTCTTCATACTCTGTTGCCTGAAATACAAAGGGGTTAGGATATCATTCAGAGTAGGAAGAGACCCAGAAGTTTTAATTAGACACCCTCCCACATGAGTAATGCTATTTTATGAGACCCTCAAAATTCTATGGATTTCAACACATACCAACTTTCAAAAACACTTTTGATGGAGGTGCTTTTCAAGATGAACAGTGCAGACGTTGCAGCGTTAAGTCCCTGGAGGTCAGGGGCAGTTCAGGGCCTCTCTAACCCGTGTAGCCCTTTCCTGCAAGTTATTAAAGACATGTCTTACTCAAGACATCCCTCTATCCTAAGCCTGACCTTAGTCGGAACAAGTCAGTTTACTGCCACCTACTGGAAAAGTGAATACACAACTCTTCAGTATTTTTGAGGAGAATGGTTCCCCATGCAGGCACCAGGAACAGGCACCATTTGTGCACAACATGGAAAGCTGTACAGCACATCTCAGCTGATGGTGAGACAGGTTGACAGGCAGAGGCCAAGCAGGTTCCAAGTGTGGGAAGGGGACCTCAGCATGTACCTTGTGATGGAGAAAAGTATTTCAGGGAAAGGCAGGGATACAGGCTTTCTTCAGCCTTGAGGGGACAAGCAGGCCTAATTTACAAGTTTTATGGTCTCAGAAAGATGCTTTCTCTGGAAGATGCTTGCAAGAGTGATGTATCCTCCCCCTGATGAGGGCACTAAGAGGCCACCCATGGCTCCAGTAGATGGTTCTGCACCCTTGCACATACAGGCAGCACTAACTGGACTCTGGGTGTGTAGATGGATAGAAAGAATAGAGATAGAAAAGCAATAGAGAGCAAGCACAGGGAGCTGGGAGAGAAATGTAGTAGGGGGGTAAGGGAAGGGTGGGAAGGAAAGGGATGGATGGTAGATTTGATCCAAACACACAATGTGCAAATATGAATATTATATAAGATATTATTTAAATAAAAATAATGAACTTTTAGCCAGTGGTGGTGGTACACGACTTTAATCCCAGCACTCAGGAGGCAGAGGCAGGCAGATCTCTGTGAGTTTCAGACCAGCCTGGTCTACAAGAGCTAGTTCCAAGCTCCAAAACTACACAGGGAAACCCTGTCTAGGAAAAAAAACAATAATAATAATAATAATAATAATAATAATAATAATAATAGTAATGAACCTTTAAGTGAATATCTCTCCTCTACCTGTTGTCTAAGTCTCCCATGCTTGAGCATCCATGAGGACAAGTCCAAAGGTCACACTTCATTTCCTTGGTGATATGTTCTACAGTTGAATTGCTCACATAGACAAGAGCCATATGAAAGAGTATTTGCATAGGATGCCACACAACCTGGAGGATGCCTTGGGGCTGTGGAAAAAAAACTGATAGACATAGTGGTGGTTTGAATGAAAATGGCCCCTGTGGGCTCGTAAAGAGTGGCACTATTAGGAGGTGTGGCTCTGTTGGAGGAAGTGTGTCCTTGGAAGTGGAATCTGAGGTCTCAGATACTAGGTCCAAACCCAGGGTCTCTCTCTTCCTGCTGCCCGATGACCTCAGCTACCTCTCCAGCACCATGTCTGCCTGCATGAAGGCATACTGCCCGCCATGACAATAATGGACTGAACCTCTGAACTGTAAGCCAGCTTCAACTAAACATTTTCCCTTATAAGAATTACCGTGGCCATGGTTGTCTGTGCACAGCAGTAGAAACCTTAACTAAGACAGACATGAAAGCCAGAAGCCACAGATGCTCATCAGAAGGGAAAGTGAAGAAGAGAAGAGGTTAAAAAAACAAGGTGTTGATGGTTTTTCACCTCTAAGAGTAGTTTTCCCAGCTGCTTTTGTGCCTTATATATCGTACAAAAGCCAAGAAACTCAGCTCGATACCTGCTCAGAAAAATAAATACATTGGAACTTAGAAAGTATTCACATGGACTGGGCATTTTCTTTTCCAATAATCTTCCACTGACATAGCTAGCATAGCCAGCAGAGACACAGGTTTAGGTTTACACAACTGTATCTTCTAGGCAGATCCTTGAATTCCTTTAATTTTGCATTAGGATATAAAATCATTCATTGTAATGGGTCACTAAATGCATGAAGTCCTTCAGAGGCTCTATTGATGAAAGCACAGCCTAGACAGAGGGAAATACTCTGTGATTTCTTCTCTGGCTGTATTTCCATTTCCTAATAACAATAATGAACTTGAAGCATCGTATTTGCATACAGATGGGTCTAGATTCCTGTTTTTGCGGAGGCTATACAGTTAAGCATGTCACTGATGTGCACTTCCCAGCCTCGAAACACAATTTAAAGATCACTTTATGGAGGGTGGAATTACAGCAATGTGTTTAAGCATTAGGGCTGGGGCTTTTCTAAAAATTGTTGGCAACAGGGCCAAGCTCTATGGCACATAAAAAGCTATCACTAGAGGCAGTTGCTCTTTAAATGTCTGCACGTCACCATCTATAGTGCACTGCCACCCATTCCATGTCCCAAGCCATGACACTGCCCCTCCCCTCCTTTCATTCTGCCCTCCATGCTCACATATTCAGTAATAGCTGCTCTGGACCTTGGACAGTACTAGATGCCAACGCATCGGAAGTCACAAGCAAGTCTCAGCTTCCAGCAGCTCAAGTCAGCGGGGACAACTGAAAACATAGAGCAGTATAAGCAAGGTGCCTGGCAATCACTGGGAACACTGAAGGAGCCATCTGCTGCCACCCACTTGGGTGGAGGCTTCACCAGTATGAGTTCAACAAGCAAAGAACAGGATTAGGGGTGAGGGGTGGCACCCTCAGCAGTAATCAAAGCACAGATGTAACTATAGAAAAGACACATGCATTCTCAGGCTAAGGGCACGATGAGTGTCGTGGCTGAACAATGAGACAAAGAGGGGCTGGAAAGGTAAAGCTGGATGATTAAACAGTCCTGAGTATTAAACCTGGGAGATGCATCCAGGGAGCAGGGGACACCCAGGGTTCATTGACTCCATTTGTGAGCTCTTGTTATTGTTGTGTTTTGCTTTGAGTAGGAGAAAGGATGAGTGTGCAAGATGGTGGCCGTAGGTGGACAAGAGATAAAGAACAGGAGTGAAGAGACCAGCTGAAACACAAACACCGTGTTCTGAGTGGAGGAGAGGGAACGTGGAACAGAGATCCAAGGCTGGCTCTGAGGGATGGGAGAGAAGCTGGTTGCCACAGGCTTGGTGTCTGGGTGAGTGTTACTACAAGCAAAGAGTGAAATCACCACTCTTTCCATCGTGAGTCAACAGGCGAAAGCTAGCAACACTTTTTAAAATCCAACAATGAGAACAACCTAAATGTTTCTCATCAGATGAGTGGATAATGGAATAAATAGACAATGGAATACCATTTGGCCATCATAAAAATGAAACTTGTACATAAATGAACAGAACTAGAAAAAGGTATCTTTAGTGAGGTCATCAGGACCCAGAAAGCCAACCATCACAAGGTCTCTGTCGTCTCCAGTTCCTAGCTCTAAATCTTCACTCAGGTATATAGAACCTGGAATAGACAGAGAAAGCAGGTAAGTATTAAGGGACCATGGAGGTGGGACATTAGAGGGGAATATAGGGATGACATGCAGGAGGAAATGGGACAGATGAGGAAGGAGGCTCTACCTGGAGAGGAGGAAGGGAGGTCAATGCAGGAGAAAGGAGGAGAGGCAAATAACACCAAGGTTATTTGATAAAGCCTCAGGAAATCATTATTTTATATTTACCTAAAAATATGCAAGATACATATCATATATGTGTATATATCTTGAATGAAGTTATGCCTCCTGGACTCGAAATGTTCCCACCAGAGACATAGACTATAAAAAAAGAAAAAGAAAAAGAAAAAAACCAACAACACTAGGGGGGAGAAACATACATTCCAGGGGTTGGACAGTGTAGTCCAACTGACTCCCAAAGTAACACAAGCCACGGCTGTTGCCCTTGGTTTCCTCTCAGAGGTTTAAAATGAATCACTATTTCCGAAAACACTGTGTTTTTAGGGCAAGAACTCAGATGATACAAACTAGATCTAACCTGAAAGCCTCCTTCCTCTGGTCTAACACCCACGGTATCAGAGAGTCCTATGCAAGCTGCCAAAGGAGAGAATCGATCAGCAGACCAACCCAGCTTGATGCCTGTGAGACACAACAATGACCAGCATGCCATGATGACCCTGGAGGTACAATAGTGGCATTCATATGCTGGTGGTAACCAACAGTTGCCTAATTTGACTCAAGGCCCTCTCACAAAGAGGGAAATCACTCCTGGTTCTAGAAACTTAGCCAACTACCCAGAACTCGTGAGGTCACCGTGATCCCTAACTGCATTCTAAACCTTATCCTGAGACCCACAGACAAGCACAGATACCACTCCTCACTAAAGAAGCCTCTCTTCACAGCAAATGGGCCCATCACAGAAAACTACAATGGGACACAATGTAGAGATTAATGGGTCATGATGAGCCCAGTCCCAATAGATACATGTACAAAACAACTCCTGCACCTAAGGCTCGGGGAATGGCTCAAGGCGGAGTGGGGGCAAATTGTGAAAGCCAGAATATTAGGAAGTCTGCTGTGAGATTGTCTTCTAGAAATGGCTGCATAAATGAGACCTGACTAATGACAGTATCACTACACATGCTAAGGTGCAAAGGGGGAAATCTGAGGAGTCCAATCCCAAGACAAAAGACTGCCCAGCCCATGGCAGGCAGTGCTTCCCCTGGGCTGTACTCTATAAGAAAGCTGGGCAAGCCATGGGGAACAAGCCCATAAGCAGTACTCCTCCATGGCCTCAGTTTCAGCTCCTGCCTCCAGGTTCCTGACCTGTTTGGGCTCCAGTTCTGACTTCCATCAGTGATGGACAGTGCTGTGGAAGTGTCAGAATAAAACTTTCCTTCCAACTTGCTTTTTGCTCATGGTGTTTCATCACAGCAATAGGAACCCTAAGAAAGACACCAGTATATGAACAGTTCACATTGATTCTATGAAAAAAGTAGAGTAGACTAATGTAGAAAAAGGGACATTATGAGGGATTAAGGTTTTACTTTTATATTTTAGTTGCATATATGGGGATGGGGTGTACACATTTGTAGGAGAGTCCAGAAAAGGATGTCTGACGTGGTGATGAGAACTTAACATGGGTCCTTTGGAAAGACAGTACACACTCTGAATCGCTGAGCCATACATACCTCCAGCCCCAAGACACATTCTAAAGGACAGACATTTGAACCATGCATGGAGCTCGGCGGACAGTTCTTTCCCGTTTTGTGTGAGGCACTGGATGAGTCCCCAGAAAGGAAAAATAAAGTTGTTTTGAACAAATAGTAAATAATATTGTCTAGATCTGTGCCAAATTTGCACACTCCCAAGTTAATTTGCATCCACCTTGGAGGTACAGGATTATGTTTCCTTTCAAACTTTCTGTCCTATTGAGGCTATGTGTGCTTCCCTTAAGTCTCTGAGCCAATCAGAACTGAGGAGATGTTCCTGTACTGGACTCTTCAGCAGCCATGCTGCTGTGTGAGAAAGTCACAAATACCTCAAGTGTAAATGCTGGCTCTGCCACAAATCTCCTGGGTGACCTTGGCAGAGTTCATTAACTTCCTTGACCCACTTTCTTCATCTGTTAAGTGGAAGTGATTGGCATAACCCACCCATCCCACATGGGCAATGTAGACAGATTGCCTAGGTACAGAACTGCCACGCAGCAGACGATAATTACCAATAATTATTCCAGGACACACTCTGAAGACGCCACTGGGTGGAAGACAAGGCCAAGTCTGCTTGGTTCTATTCAAGAAACTTTTGAAGACATTGGAAACTATCGAATAAAATTAAATTACACGTTGTCTTGGGGTATATAAACAAACTTCCTGTAGTCTCCTCCTCAGTTGCAGGAAAAAGATACCATTGTGCATCCGGGCCATGGTCCATCTCACTGACACACGGCTAACAGAGAGAAAGCCAGGGATTTGAGATTCTGAATCCTTCAGACAATCCTACCAGTTTCCAAACACTGCATCAGCATCATGAAATGCTTCAAAATCAATAAAACTACATTTGGCAGCAGAAGCAGTTATTCATACATTATCTGAAAAAAAAATTAAGTAAAATACACCTTCCACTCAGTTCTCAGGCTGATATTCATTACAGGTGAGCATTTATTTTTAGCTGGCTTTCCCCCTCTCCCTCTTTTTTTTTCTCCAGTTGTTAGTTTCTGGGGGTCAGAGAGAGTTCAGTTGTATAGAGAAAGTACTAACTGCTGAATGGCTCTGTCAGGCTTCTGTGTTTAAGGAGACAGAATTGCATATTACAAGAAAATGATTGTTCAGCTACCTTTTCATTAACCATTTGTCTGAAAGGAGACAGACTGAACTGCCTCTATTGAAGTCGGGAAGCAACGAATTAAATGTGTTCCATAAGGATTATGTCATACTTCAAACATATGGAGAGCTACAAACACCAGGATGGAACGTTTAGAAATAGTGGTGGGCTTGCTATTGTTGGGTGGCCGTTTAATTGAACAGCCACAAATACTGACTCTAAAAAAGGGAAGAAGACCCTTGGCATCACCTGCACCATCTCAGGTGAGATATTGTGATAATTTTCTTTCATCTATGTCCTTTGATCACTGACACACTGAAGAAAAATTTTTGAGAGACTGAGACTGAAGGTTACTAAGAAAAGACCAACAGCAAAGTGCATCCCTCATCAGCTTCTTTAGGATATTTCTTGTTGTTTTTGAAACAGGGTCTCCTGTGACCCAGGCTGACCTCAAATTTGGTGTATCAGTTATGAGGGAGCCCTTGAAGTCTTGATCCTCTTGCCCCCACCACCCTAGAATGCCAGGTGATGCCACCACGACCAGTTTCTGCAATGCTGGGGACTGAACCCAGGACTTCATGCAAGTGAGGCAAGGTCTCTGCCAGCTGAGCCACATCCCCAGCCCCCTGCCCAGAGAAGACAACCAGACATGAGGACTGGGAAAATCCTGAGCAAGCCCTGTGGTAAAGCAGATGGGCTTTAGTGGGTACCCCAAGATGGAGGTACTGGGGCAGACAGGCCAACCAAGATTACTTCTGCATCTGTCTACACTGCAAGCCCAGAGAGTACACATCACCACACACAAGGCTCTAAACTAAAGCCCCCACCTTTTTAGCATTTAGTCCATACCACTGATGTACACTCCTTAAGGAAGATTCTAGGCTCTCCCAGCCTCTAAGGCCCACAGGTCCACACCAGTAAAGCCTCTGACCAGGGCTCAAGGGTGAGAGTTTCTTCAGTGTGCCCTCAAGACCATAGTCCACTAGGAAATTTGCTCTTGCCCAAGCATAAAATACTATCCACTAATACTTAGTCCCTGTAAATTTCATAGACGTAATGCCAAGACAGGTGTTCTGTCCTACTACTTAATAGGAAGATCATGCATCACCCATGCAGAAGAGAAAAGTAAATTGCTTACTTCCATAGAGAACAAAAGATGCCTTGAAAATCACACTAGGCCAGGTTGGCCCTCAGTGTGAGCTGCATGAGGAGTGTCCTTGCTGGAGACGAAGTAGGGATAAGTTGTTTCCTAAAAAATTATGAAAATAATGTTTTGACATAACTTGCTAAAATATGGAGACATTAGAATAGTTGTTGTCAGCATTTTTAAGCTCAAGGCCCTCTTGTATAACACACTACCCCTTTACTTTGTCTCAAAATGTAATTCATGAAAAACAAACCAAAATAATACACACTAGAGTAGCTACTATCAAAAGTGCATAAAATAACAAGTGTTGGCAAAAAGAACATGGACAAATTGGAACTACTAAGGGTTGAAATGACAATGATGCAACCACTATGGCTAGCACAGTATCTGTTCCATTTTTTTAAATGTAAAATAGAATAACCATATGATCCAGCCATCCCATTTCTGGGTATATAGCCAGAAGAATTCAAAGCAGGATTTCAATGACATATTTGCATAGTTCCACTAGCAGTTCACAGCAGCCAAGAGGTGGAAGCAGCTGACAAGCCCATGGATACACAAAATGAGAAATGTGTGCAGACTGCAATATTATTCAGTCTTAAACAGACAGGAAATCCTGTGCTGTGATACAACCTGGATGAAATTAAGGACATTGTCTCAGGCATAGAAAAATGATGACTGTTGAAATCCAATGATGTAAGGTGTGCAAAACAGTCAGATTCATAGAAACAGAAAGTAGAGTGGTGGAGGCCTGGGAATGTGGGGGTGCAGAGTTTCATATTCACAAGATGATGGCAGCCTACAGGTCTGCTTACAGCAGTGAGATATGCTGAACACTACTGCAGTGAGCACTCAACATGGTTACAGTGGTCAGAAATGGTCATCATGGTATACACACAACCCAGGGCAAGCATAGCTTTAGAAACAGTGAGCACAGTGCCCTAACCGCCTTGGCACGTAAAAGAGGGAAAATGTCTGTGTGGTGCATACATATCCCGGCTGAGACGACCAGGGAACACAGCGCTACAGAACATAAAACAGTGTCCACTATCCTTAGAATCTTCAAGAATATGGAAGCCACAAAGGCAGGAGGGAAAATGGATCAGCCTTTCTCAGTGTAGGCTATGGTAATCCTAACCTATGTTCACAGAAAGCCCCTTTGTCAATGTCACAACTTAAGATGCCCCTCCCTAATGGTGGACTTGGTGATCCTGGGTTGCTGCCCGGGACATGTAGCCATCTCATTCTGTGAATGTGCCAACACTAAGCTGACTTACCCAGGCTGTGAAACCCAGGATGCCAAAGAGGAGGGGCAGGGACTGGCAAGCTCTAGGCTGGTCCTGATGACCTGGCAGACCCTGTGTCCCTTCCAAGGAAGGCCTGTGGACATTTCTTGGGGTCCAGAGGTCAGTAGGATGTGGGCTCCTGCACCTAGAACCGGGATGTTTTCTTCAGTGCCTGCCAAACAGTAAGCTTGGAGGCCAGCTTAGTTCTTCCATCTCGTTCATGCAGCCAGACCTCAGCCATAACCTCCCTCTGGTCCAAAGAGCATTCCTGTGTCCCCTCTCATCTTTCCCATTGATGTGCTATGGTAGGAAGTGGGCGCATCCCCACTTCTTCTTGTCCCTCTTGCCTCAGTGCTGATCCTCCAAACCAGTTTCCCAGGCTGCAGCATCCATGGGGACCGTGATCCGGGAAGCTGAAGGAGTACCGCATATGTCCTTGCCTCTTCTGAGCTCACCAGCAAGGCTACCTGGATGTAACCAGGTACTCAGGCACTGGCTGCCTGGCACCATGGTGCATGGCTCTGCTGAAAGCTACTCTAGGACCTGGATCCCAGAGGATTTGTGTTGCCTGCATGGGCCTAATATCCTGTGAGCTGTCCCTAAGCCCTGTCAGGACTGGCATCAGCTCATGACCACACTTATTGTTCCATTTTGTGGTATGAGGGTGGGGCAGGGTATCTGCCCCATGCGTGCTGCCATGATGAGAAGGAAAAGATGCTGAAGGGCTTAATCATGTCTTACTGGATAAAGGATTTGTTCAGAAGGACAAACTGGACACTGCTCATGAGCCGCACTTATACAGAGAGCAGGAGGGGGTGCAGAGGGAAGTGGTTTGGCTGCTTTGAAGTCTGTTCCAAGGTCCTGTGGGCCGAGTGGGACCAGCCTCACATTCCACACAGTGTATCACACTGCTTGGAGCCTATTTATTTTGTATTTATTTGAACAGAGTTATGTCCTAACTATTTTTTTAGATTTGTTTAATTAATAGCCTGTCATTGTCAAGTTAGAAAAAAAAAAAGATGCCCCTCCCTAAAGAACAGTGTCCTAGAGGGAGCAGAGAGAGTTGCCCAACTAAACCATGAGCCTGAGAAGCTGAGAGCATCAGTGGGTGGATCAGTTCCTTTGCAGTGCCCATGTCCATCAAACAACTCAGGCCCCACCAGACCTCTGCTGGGGAGATTTCTGCCTATCATATTATTGAGTCTTGCCATATTAGGTCCAGAACACAGCTCTTAGCAAACCACCCCAGAACAGAATTTAGGTTTGTGTTTGAATTCTTTGATATGCACTTCATCTCCTCCACACTCAATCTTCCTGCTAAAGATCAACAATTTTTGTTTTGTTCTGTTTTTGTTGTTGTTGTTGTTGTTGTTGAGACAGGGTGTTACTGTTGTAGATCTAGCTATCTTAAACTTACTATGCAGACCAGGCTGACCTCAAACTCACAGAGATCTGTATGCCTCTGCCTCTGCCTCTGCCTCCCAAGTGCTGGGACTAAAAGTATGCATATCGCTGTGCATAACTGTGAAGTTTTATTTTACTTAAGACAGCGCATGCCTTTAATTGCAGCACTCAGGAGGCAGAGGCAGGCGGATCTCTGTGAGTTCAAGGCCAGCCTAGTCTACAGAGAGAGCTCCAGGACAGCCTCCAAAGCCACAGAGAAACCCTATCTCGAAAAACCGAGAGAGAGAGAGAGAGAGAGAGAGAGAGAGAGAGAGAGAGAGAGAGGCTCGGATTCAGCGTGTGTGTGCTCTCCCTGTTGCCATGCCTGTCGACATCAGCCAGTGGTCCAGGCCGCTGAGCCTGCAGGAGGTGGACGAGCATCCCCAGCACGGGTTGCCTGGGGATGGTTACGCTGGGGTGGAGGTGCATGAGCTGGGCAAAGTGCTGATGCCCACCCAGGTTAAGAATAGGCCCAGCAGCATTTCATGGGATGGTCTTGACCCAGGGAAACTCTACACCCTGGTCCTCACAGACCCTGATGCTCCCAGCAGGAAGGAGCCCAAATTCAGGGAATGGCACCATTTTCTGGTGGTCAACATGAAGGGCAATGATATCAGCAGTGTCAAGGTTCTCTCAGATTATGTGGGCTCTGGGCCTCCCAGTGGCACAGGCCTCCATCGCTACGTCTGGCTGGTGTATGAGCAGGACAAACCACTGAACTGTGACAAACCCACCTCAGCAACAGGTCAGATCACTGTGGCAAGTTCAAAGTGGCAGCCTTCCGCAAGAAGTATCACCTGGGAGCCCCTGTGGCAGGCACCTGTTACCAGGCAGAGTGGGACGACTACATGCCCAAGCTATATGAGCAGCTCTCCAGAAAGTAGGGGAGCCATGGAAACTGGTGGTCCTGGGGGCCCCCTACAGTATTATCAAGTTGTGCAAAGCATGCTGTTTCTTCTCCTTTCCTTCCTACCCCCTCGAAGGGAGTTCTGAGCTAGGATAGAGGTTTAGGGTGATTTCCCACTGCCCATCCTTATGATTCTAATAATTGCATCCCAATTTATGTTTGCTCAAATTTAGGCTCCATCTGGGGGTGTTTGGTGTTCTGATGGAGTCCTCAAATTGTTAATTTAAGAAGTGCAACTCTGAATAGTAAGGTACCCTGCCAAGAGCAGGTCCCCTGGGGCGAGGGCTAGTGGTCTGTGCGTGGTTTGACAAGGACTCCATCCAGAACCAGGCATGGTGTCATCTTCTGAGATGGTTTTTAAGAGTCCTACCCACCAACTGAGACAACCCAAGGCTTCCATCTCAGTCAAGTCCTGAAAGTACAGTCCGGTCAGGCGGCTGCACGGGTGTCGATGTCCTGTAACCCTAAAGAACAGGGCTTCTGTGCTGAGGCATGGCCATGGAGAGAAGGGCTAAGTCTTGCTTTTCAGTAGTGTGAGCAAGTCACTGGGATTGCTGGGTATGTTAACCTTGTTTGTTCATCGTCAAATAAAACTAAAAGGCAATGGAGTCAGAAAAAAAAAAGAAAGAAAAGAAAAGAAAACCCTCAAAATGGAAGTTTCAGGCTCAAAGGAATGAGGCACTGATGGTAATTAAAACTCAAAATAGAAACTTTGGACTCAAAGGAATGGGGTTTCAGTACTAAAGACCAAGTACTTTTGGAGCTTTGAAGGAAATGTCGGGTCTTCCTGTTACCCCTGAATGCTCTTATACCTGGACATGCCCATGCTGGGGACTCTGGGCCCTGCTCCTCGGCTGAGAACTGATGCTCAAATCTCTTCACTTTGTGTTTTGCATCTCCCTCCTGCTTGTCTGGATCATGCAGCTGCCTGGAGACTGAATGGACTGCCACAAATGCACTGGTTCATGCAGTCTCCCCAGGTGTCCCTAGGCCACATTTACTAGTTGTTAGAGAAAAAGAGACAAGAGGTCTAATGAGGCATTATGTTGTGGAGAAAGCGGTATTCAAGTGCCAATCACACACTAATTAGCACATTAACAACATGTCATACAAATAAAAGCAGGGGCCTCCGGCTCCCTTCTAGGACAAAGACTACACAATGAAAAGGCCTTAGAGGTTCTTATAGCAGCCAGTTCTCCCTGCATTCACAAAGTCCCAATCTCAACATACATTTATTGAGCACCTGCTGTTTGCTGGTTGTAATGTTAAACACACCACACACACACACACACACACACACACACAGAGAGAGAGAGAGAGAGAGAGAGAGAGAGAGAGAGGGAGGGAGAAGAGAGAGAGGGAGGAAGGGAGGGAGGGAGGGAGGGAGACAGCATCCACAGTTCAGCCTCTCCATTACAAGGTGCACACTGCACACTGTAATAGGTAAACAGTATTTTCAAGAACACTGTGGGGAAAGGGGGGAGGGCTGGCAGTGAAAATATTTCCAAAATAAAATGCCCAAGATGCTGAGGTGAAGGTACTAGAGGGTCCGTGTGCCCGAATGACAGAGAACACTGAAAACGGTAAGTTCTGTGTCTAGACGGAGCCGAGTTGAGGAACCGTTATTTGATATGCAATTTTCTACTTAGCAGAGCAGGTACACAGAATTCAATTTGGGAGTGATCTGTATTCTATCCAGTCTCACAATAGCATTCAAATGTAGGCAGGGAACAGGGAATTTATCTTCCACTCTCTGGGGGTAGACGCTGGCCCACCAGTGGGATTTCAGCGCTAGCTAGGTGGGCGGCAGAACAGACAACAGCAAGAAATTACAGCCACAAATCGCCCCTCAGGAGCAGTGCGGGAGCTGCTGGCCTCTGCCCACTCCGGTAATTGCAGAGCCAAAACCACTGCCAGGAAAAGGGATAACTAACCTGCAGAAGAAAAAAAAAAAATGCCTCTTCTGCTGCCCAAAAAGCTGGCCGCGCGCTAAACGGGAGCAGTAAATCTTCTCTGCTAACGCAATTGCTCAGCTAAAACATTTTCCCATTTTACCACGTTTATCATTTCAAAAATCTGAAGTGTGCTTTGTAGTCACATTGCATATTTTAAGCAGTATTTCTTTCTCCTCCCCCGCCCCCTCCCTGCTGTCATTAAATAATGTGTTTTATAATCAGTAACATCTTAGAATCAAGGAAACTCAATAATTGCCATGATTTAAAGTGCGTTTTCCATAAAATGAGACGCAATGCTGAGAGGCTAAGGTCGGCTTCCTACACAGGGCCATCTAATCAAGTGTCTTCTGCTCACATTCCATCAGCTGGGCACCCAGTGGTTCTAAGTCTGAGGGTAGGGGCGGGGCGGGGCGGGGGGCGGCAACCTGCTCCTTATTAGAGCCCATAAAAGGCAAGACGGCAGCCAGACTGTCCCCTACAGGAAGCGGCCAGCCTCTGAGTCTTAGGGACACTCTAAAGTTAAGCAGTGTGCTGTAAACACTCCTGAACTCAACAGCAGATTCACGTGACCCCAATTTTAAAAACGCTGTGGCCCCAGCCCCCATGTCTTCTGTTGCTGATGCAGGCAGTCAAATAGCCAATGGGAGGCGTTGAGACCCCTGATAGTCATACCATTCCCTCTGGGACTGTAGAAGACACAATTGCAGTTGAGATGGTAGATGTCTTAGAAGCCAGTGGCTGAGAAACTAGTACTGCCATGGCCCAGTCCTTAGATGTAGTTAATTCACCTCAGATTACTCCGCACACAGTGAGGTTATATCCACCCTCTGGACTCAGCACACAGTGGGGTTATATATCCACCCTCTGCATTCAGCACACGATGAGGTTATATCCACCCTCTGGACTCAGCACACAGTGGGGTTATATCCACCCTCTACACTCAGCACACAGTGGGGTTATATCCATCCTCTGCTTCAGTCACCTTGCCCTGCTCTTCAGTTTGAGCTCTCTTCTCTTGGGTCCCAAAGGGACTCACTAAAAAAGAACCTGCAATGATTAACTCTAAATGTTTCTTTTCATTGTCTTGATTCTAGGGTCAGGTTGGCTTTCTTTCCTACCCAGGGTGGGATTTCCATGATAAGCTGTTAAATACAGAAAACAGTTCCAAGAGCTTTGGAAAGTGCCAGCCACATCCCCACCCCAGGCAGACGAACTTGAAAAGGCCAGTTGGGGCTGAGCTGAGTCTTGGTGAGCACATCTAAGGAGCTGTTAATAGCCTGAGCAGGAACATGAACTGCTGGGAACATCCGCTCTCCATGGGCGCCTGTTGGAGCCAGGCATCTGTCAAAAAAAACCTGCAGAAGCCAGCTCTAGAGGAGGGAGGGGAGCAGGGGAGAGGTACAGCAAGGAGGATGCTGTCAAGAATTGCAGTTTTACTGAAAACAAAAAGGCTAAAGGAAAATAGAAGGCTAATACTTCAAGTAAAGTTGAAAATACTCTGTCTCTCTGCTACTTCTTTGAAGTAGAAATTGGGAACCAAAGGCCTCACACCAACCTTTATAAGTACTGTTTTTTTAAAAAAGAAAAAATATTGTGTAATGTCCCAATGCACTAAGGGGTTCACAAAAACAGGCAGATCAACACAGGCAGGCAGGTCTATAGCCATTTATGCCAAGACAAGATGGGACTCTGAACTCACGAAAAGGCCAGGGCCAGGTCCAAAAGCCACCTAGATCCAGGGCCTTCCTGTCCACAGGATAGAAGTGACCCATCATCAGAAGCCACCCACCAGCTAGGACAATTCCAAATGGACTGTCACATGAGTGAGACAGCATGTCTAAGTCTAACAGCCATGCTTAATACAGCAACTAACAAGACTTAACACCCTGCTTTGTCCCTGTGAGCCTCCAGCCCCAAATCAGCTTCTCATTGCTGCAAAATCTCATCCATTGGAGTCCTGTGCAATAGCATGTGGCAGTCTTCAAATTCTTATTGCCTTCTGCACTGTGATAAATGTACAAATTTCCTTTTATTTGTGTATAATCACTGAACAGTGTTGAGTTTCATGAAGACATTTCCATTCAAGCAAATCATTGTCTTCATTTGGGTTTCTATTGCTTTGATAAAACACCATGACCAAAGACAACTTGGTAAGAAAAGGGTTTATGTCAACTTAGAACTTGCAGTCTGCCATCCAAAGAAGTCAAGACAGGAACTCAAAGTAGGGACCTGGAGGCAGGAACTGAGGCAGAAGCCATGCACCAGTGGTCCTCAACTTGTGGGTTGTAACCCCTCTGGGGTTGCAACCCAGATATCCTGCATATCAGATATTCACATGGCAATTCATAATAGTGGCAAAATTACATTTAGAAAGTAGCAATGAAATAATTTTTTGGTTGGGGGTCACCAAAATATAAGGAACTGCATTAAAGGGTTGCAGCATCAGAAAAGTTGAGAAGACGCCACTGATCAAGAGGAACACTGCTCATTGGCTTGCTCCTCTTGGCTTCCTCAGCCCACCTTCTTATAGAACCCAGGACCACCACCCTACAGGTGGCACTGTGAGCCACTGTGAGCCACCCACTGTGAGCTGAGATCTCCCACATTGATCATCAACCAAGAAAATGAACTACAGGCCGGCCCACAGGCTAATCTGGTGGGGACACTTTCTCAACTGAAGTTCCCTCTTCCCAGATGACTCTAGCTTATGTCAAGTTGACGTGAAACTACCAAGCACTGCCATGTACTTTGACCATATTCACCAGCTCCCTAATTACTGTCTCATGTTCCCCTTCCCATTAGTCCCCTCTCTTTCTCCCAAGAGCCCCCTTGAGCTTTCATGTCATCCATCTACATATTCATCCTATAATCAAGGATCCATATATGAGGGAAAACATGAAATTATCTTTCTGGGTCTGGTTTATTTTGTTTAACAATGTGATATCCAGCTCTACTCTGCCCGTTTTCCTCCAAATGGTGTAATTCATTCCTCTCTATGGCGTGATAGTCCGTTGTGTATACAAATCACATTTTCTTTATCTTTTCATTTATTGACAAACAGCCAGGCTGGCTTTATAAGTTGGCTGTGTTGACTGATACACAATCTTAATGAAGAGCCCTAAGCTTTCGGAGTCTCAGTGTCCTTTCCTATGGAATAACACTAATGATGTCACTCTACACAAATGTATGATAGTCAATTTCAGAAGAGGAGCAGAAATGTAAACCTGGTACAATGTAATTCTTCAATATCCTTCAACGCCCACTTATTCCTCTAACGAATGCAGGCTAAAGATGGTCAGGAACTGCAAGAAAGTGAATACATTGAACATCACTAGTAACCAGGAATTGTCAACTAGAAACAGACACATGAAACAAATGATATTTGAATGTGATTCCTCCTGTGTTTTCAGGAGACTTTGTGTTTCCGTGTTAGAGTCTTGTCTCTGGATCAGCTCTTCTGGCTATGGTGTGATGTACAGGCTAAAGTAGAAAACCAGTTCCTCCCAGCCAGTTGTTCACACACTACTCCTCCCTGCCAAGCCCAGAAGAGCCTGAGAAGAAAGAGAAACACCCAGGAGGAAAGGATAGAAGGAGAGACATACTGCCTCCAGGCTGGCTTCCCAAAACCTGAAAGAATCCCCTCCCAGTAAAACACATTCTTTCTCTCCTTCCTGATGCCTAGGTAACTTTGTCTTGTGTTGGAAATTGCAGAGCCACTGACAGCAAAAATCCTTGAAGGACCATACAGAGCAAAGCCACCCACTAACCCCTCAGAACTGTGACAAGCCCTCTGAGCGACTCTCCTGCCCCTTTGTTGTGGTAACTAGTCTACCCTAGCTGACTTGAACTGTCCTATCTTGTATCCTCAGTCTACAACTGAGCATAACTCTGAACAATGACCCACACAATGTAACCACCAGCGGAGCAGAGGCCTCCAGAATTTCCCCCAACTGTGAGAAAAAGAAACCCAGAATGTATACTCTCCGTTTCAAAGAAAAAGACCATGAACGAGTGAAAATGCTGAGATCTGCAAACTTCGTCCACAGGCAACACACAATCTGTAAAATACTAGTACCTATCCTACTTGGTTTTATGTCAACTTGACAGAAGCTAGAGTTGTTTGAAAGGAGGGAAACTCATTTGAGAAAATGCCTACCTAAGATCCAGCTGTAGGGCATTTTCTTAATTAGTGATTGATGGGGGAGGATCTAGCCCCTGGTGGGTGGTGCCATCCATGGACTGGTGGTGGTCCTGGGTTCTATAGAAAAGCAGGCTGATTAAGCCATGAGGAGCAAGCCAGTAAGCAGCACCCCTCCATGGCCTCTGCATCAGCTCCTACCTCCAGAATCCTGCCCTGCTCGGGTTCCCATACTGACCTCCTTCATTAATGAACAGTGATATGGAAGTATAAGCTGAATAAAGCCTTTCCTCCCAAGGTTTCTTTGGTCATGGTGTCCACCAAGCAATCGTAACCCTAATAAATACAGTGCCTTACTGCTTCTTCCCTGTGTGGCATACAACCTCCTTTACAGCGTCAACTCCTGAAAGTCTTTACATACCACCACCACCCTCTGTTCACTCATGGTTGAGTGACACTGAGGTCCCTCACTCCACTCTCACTGAGGTTTAGGTCTAACTGTGCATGGAACAGACCGCAACAGACACATCCCTCCAGCTATGAACATTGCCCGGAGATGACCTGGAGAGCTACATCAGACCAGAGAAGCCCAGGTCGTTCATACTAAACTAAACTAAAGGTTTAGTTGAACTAAAGGTTAAAATTCAGTTGACATACTGTTAAGATAGCAAACAGTGCAGAGGGTATTCTGGGATAAAAAATCACAGCACTGGTGAAAGGGCTGAGCAAGGAAAGGCTCCCGCTGCCAAGTCCAGGACCCATACTGTGGAAGAAGAGAACCAACTCATGCAAGTTGTCATCTGATTTTCACATGTGTGCTGTGGCATGTGAGTACACACATACACACATGCATACACAGGTGAGCACACAAAATTTTAAAATGGTAATTTAAAAAATACATATGCAAGCCTAGACTTCTGTGTACTCAAAGAGACTGGTCTGACATTGGTCAGCCATCAGTGGTGTATTAAAATGAGAGCGGCCCACGGGGACAAAGAGCCCAGAGCTGATCGTTTCATCATATGAGGTCAGCTGACCACTACCATATAAGAAAATGACAGCCATTGTTACTGCCCCATGTACCATATTCTACAAAGTGGAATCTCAGTAGGCCTGGCCATAGACAGCCATAGTACATTCCTTTGAGGGGATGAAGATGGACAACTCTAGTGACCTACCATGACTAGTCACACCCAGTGACATGAATTGATACCGAGGGGACAAGGTGTAGAATTGCATGCACAAAAAAGTAATGACCCCAAAATCAATTTGTTCTTGATGTTATTATACTGTATACCCGTGGGAACAAGTAAATTATGTAGACTTACTGTCGAGTTTCTTGTACCCTGGCCTGTGAGAGTATGTGAGCCTCATCTGTGAGGTTGTAGTTATCTGTTATTACATACAAGATGGTTTCTTCCAGTTTTCTAGTAAGATTTCTCTTCATAGAATTCACTTTCAAAAGGGCATTATTGGGACCTTCCATCAAATAAAATTTTGTGGTGACATGTCTTGGGAGCCACACTATTTTTCAGGACCCATGAGATCAAGTTTCTTGTATCCCAATGATATCTGCCATATGAGAGGGGCAATGGCCAAGATGACATCAATTGCAATGCCTAATATGAAAACACTGTCATATCACGCCTGTCCTCTCTCTACTGGCCACTCCACAGTGGATCAAATAGTAAATCCAACAAACTCGTGTCCACTTGACAATATATAGTTCGGTTTTATTTAGAAATAAGGTCTTTGTATATGTAAATAATTAGGGCTCTGTAGTAGCTGACTTTAATAGTCAACAGCCTAAAATCACCTGGGAAAAGTCTCAATAAGGGGTTGTCACTGGGTTGGCCAATGGACGTTGACTATAGGGACTGTCCTAAGTCAACTGATATGGAAAGACCTAGCCCAGCGTGGGCAGCAACATTCCTTAGGCAAGGATGAACTGCATGAGAGGGGAGACATTATAAGCAAGCCAGTGAAGGTGTCTGCATTTGTTTCTTTCTGTTCTTGACTGAGAATGTGATGGCCAGCTGTTTGAAGCCCCTGTCTTGACTTCCCCACAATGATGGAAAGTAACCTGAAATTGTTAGCTGAAATAAACTCCTAAGTTACTCTGCATTGGGGTATTGTATCATAGCAACAGAAATGAAACTGGAACAGACTCTGAGTATGAAATCATCCTGGATTTAGCATGATCTACCCAAGAAGTGACACATATATATCTGATCCTCACAAGAAGGGGGAGCAGCATAGTCTCCATTCACCTCCATCTACATCTTCTTTTGGGGGATACTGTTGGCCCAAGATATACTTGGTGGGTAAAGGACTTGCTACAAGTGTGAGGGAGAACTTTGGTTAAAATCCCGAGACCCATGCAATGTCAGGTGTCTGTCATGTCTGTCACCCCAGTGCTGTACAGCTTGTACAGAGGTTGGCAGACAGGGTGGCATGTAAGGACCAACACAGATTTCCCAACATGTACACGAATACACACCACATCAACACATACTCAAAATACGACAGACTTGAGGTATGCATGTGATGGTACTAGGACCATCTGGAAAGTCCCTCTAGATTCTGGGGTAGCTTTGGAAGACAGCACAAGGCCAACTCACCGTATAGCAACCCTGCTGCTACCTTGATTTTGGTGGAGGGTTCGACATCCAGAACCCTGAGAAATGAATACCTGAAGCTTACAGACTACTCAATCCATCATAGGACACCCCCCTGTAAACAAAATTTCTATGAGCCTCTGGGGCCCCTTGAGTCCCAGGAAGGAAGTCTCTGTTCTTCAATGCAGAGGTCTGTGTCTTCCTCCCATTGCCTCCCTCAGGGAAAGTACATAACTGGAAATCACTAAAGAATAAGGACCAAAGTAAAGACATGGCCACACTAAAACACCAAGCGAAGGCACACAGCAAGACAGTTCACTGTATGGCTGGCATTCCTCTTCCTGTCACAGGTAATTCACCTGAACATCATTTCCCTTTCACTCCCGTAAGCATATAAAGGAGGCTTTAGTTTCATAATGTTAGGTGTTATAAAATTGTGGTAGACATTATTCTTGGGTGGAATCTTCTCCACAGACGTAAATCTCAGGGGGAATAAAAGCAAGATGATGGAGTCTATGGTCCCGGTTTAACGTATGACTTTTATGTCTTTGTTAGCATTTTTATCTAGATTCCTGAAAATAGATGGGGAAACATCTAATGCCATATAAAAAATATATCTATATAAAACTGTAAAATAAAAGCTCAAAGCAAAGTCATAAGTGGAAATAATTAGGTACAAAAACACCTCTCAAGTTGAATAAAATAGTTAAAAAGTTTTAGCTAAATATCAATCTTGGATACAATTACAGCCCAATAGTTAGCAGATCACTCACAATGGATGTTTTAGTGTCCTACTTTTCAAATTACAGTGTGGCACTCTCAGCCATAAAGGGCAGTTTGAAGAAGGGAAAAGTCATAAAATGGGAGCTGTAGCACATCCAGCAAGAGCGGGGAGGGAGAGGGAGGATGTGGAGCATGAGATGGCACTGGCGTTGCTGCAGCCATGGCACAGCCTCTGAAGAGAGAGTCGCAAGAGGGAGAGCCGAGCCAGTTAAATTTAGAAAAACAAGAAATATGGTGGAGACTCTGAAGTAAACACCAAGGAGAAAAAAATGTTTGCTAAAATTAAAATTAGCCTCAGTAGAACATGAGTGAGGTTCCCAGGTACACACGCACAGCCTTGACATTGGTGGCAAAGCTCGGAACCCATGAGAGGGCATGGACAAGGACCAGAGTTTGAGCCTAGTACCACACCCCAAAAAGAAAAAAGAAAGAAAGAAAGAAAGAAAGAAAGAAAGAAAGAAAGAAAGAAAGAAAGGCAGGCAGGCAGGCAGGCAGGCAGGAAGGAAGGAAGGAAGGAAGGAAGGAAGGAAGGAAGGAAGGAAAAAAGAAAAGAAAAGAAAAATCAATCTTTGGTAAGCAAGAATTACCAATATGGGGGAAAGTTCATTAAACTGATTATTTTAATTTTTTAAGCTTCTTACGCAGAAAATAGTCCCCTCACTACAGGACAAAAGCACAAAACAAAACAGAATACAAAGCTGGGCTCAGATACACCGGAGACACCACCTCTGAATTCTGAGGTTCTAAATAAACCTCCACCTATTCTGGGGGAGATATGGTCATTCTTCCAAGGCTGCTTGCTATACAGACAGCCTGAAATGACATCCCTAAACCAAGGACACCTGCCCGGTCCCTTCTGTAAGATGGTCATGAATAGAAATGGTCAGGACACAGGCACAATTTCTCTTCAACATCCATAGATGTCATTAAGACAATGGATCGGTAGCATTCAAGTGATGGACAGTGGCCTAGAATTGTATGTCCTGGGCATCAGCACAAGGTTCTGCTCTGCAGTTATAGTTGCTGCAGCAGCATCAGTGACGGATGCATAGACTCCCCCAGGACATGGTGATGGCAGCTGCTTCAGAGACACACAACAGCAGCAGTAGCAGCAGGCACAGGAACAACTACTGCTCAGAGAACACGAATGCCACCTTGGGCCACCAGATCACCTAAATGTTGGTGCTATCAATGTTTGTGGTCCACATTCCAAGACCTGGTATAAGAATGATTTAAGTCCTGGGCTGGAGAAATGGCTCAGTAGTTAAGAACACTAGGTGGTCTTCCAGAGGTCCTGAGTTCAATTCCCAGCAACCACATGGTGGCTCACAACCATCTATAATGAGATCTGGTGCCCTCTTCTGGCCTGCAAGCATACATGTAGACAGAGCACTATATACATAATAAATAAATAAATAAATCTTCAAAAACATACAGAATTATTTAAGTCAGCCGGGCAGTGATGGTTCATGCCTTTAATCCTAGCACTTGGGAGGCAGAGGCAGGTGGATCTCTGTGAGTTTGAGGACAGTCTACAGATCGAGTTCCAGGACAGCCCAGACTACACAAAGAAACCCTATCTTGAAAAAAAAATTCAAAAAAAGAATGATACGTCTTTGAACTATATGATGCTGTCTTGAAAACAGAACCTTAAACAAAAAGAGCCAAACCCCCCCTGTCAGCTTGCCACAACCTAGAATCTCAACTGAGGAAATAATCTGCATAAGGCTGGCTTGTGTATGTCTACGGTGGGGGTGGGGGAGTGTCTTGATTGTTAATGGAGGTGGGGAGATCCAACCTGAACTGGGTGGCATCATGACTTGGGCTGGGCCCTGCAGCCTAGCAAGCTCAGGTTAGCAATGATGCATTTATTCTCTCTCTGCTCTTGACTGTGGATGTGATGTGACCAGATGAGCCAAATAAACCCTTCCTCCCTTATGTTGCTTTTTGTCAAGGTGCTTTATTAAAACCACAGAAATGAAACCAGAACATCACCTCCAGAGCGAAAGGTGAGATTCTGTTACATTTTTATACCCCGAATAGCATCTCTTCATACCAGGGAGGTCCTCCCAGGGATGCATCATGCTACACAAAGGAAACCTGCTGACTGTCAAACGAATGAGGAGGAACTGGAGGAAGTTGGTTACTGTTATAATGAATGATACAATCAATGGTATAAACAGTCATGAATGGTATAATCAATGCATCCAAGAATGTGCTGAAAATGACAGCCCAGCCATGCTCGCTTTGCTTGGACTCATTGAAGACTCCTGGGTGTCACAGGAACCTGACGGCCTGTGCCAAGGATGTGCATTTATGACCTTCACACCAAGAGCCATGCTATAGACAGCTATCAAGGCAAAGCACTATGCCACAGAGGGTTGCTTATCCCCATAGTAGTAAATTGTGGTGGTTCACAGAGGGGGTAAGAACAGATGAGAACAGCCGAGCAGCTCCAGCAGCAGATGAGACAAATCAGCGTGGCATGGTGCCGAAGCACTGCAGTTCTGAGTATCCTTGGACTCCATCATTTATCACCCCAGCATACCGCCTCCCCTAGGAACCTCGTAACCCTGAGTAGCCTCCAGTCACTGAGAGGGTAAAAAGCAATGCAGTTGCAGAACTTGGCTACACAGCCTTCTGCAGCTGACTCAGCTCGGAATGGTCCCAGTGCTCTCATGGCATCCAGCAGTCCCTTCCACGCACAAACCAGCTCAGTCTTCACTGAGCTCCGGCAGCTCAGAGTCTTACACCTGGCTTCGACGCTATCTGTTTGGAAGGGATGGGCTGCTTTAATGGCTGCCCGGACAATGATGGCCTTTCCAGCAATGCCAAGGGCACCATGGCAGGAGGCCTTTGCCTGGGCATCCTGCGGATCCCAGAAACATGCCTCCACAGCACTCTCCACTCTGCAGCTTGTTGACACTGCAGAGTGCTGATGATGCTAGAAGCCAGAAGAAGGGTCCTGAGGGAGCCGACCTGCTCATCTATCACCTGTCCCAGGGACTCTGAAGCTCAAGACCCGCTGCAGATGTTTGCACCCTCTGGGGATATCCGGCCTGCCAAAGTTTTTGTAGACAATCAGACAATGCAAGCACTCGAGTGTTTGGTTTTGTAAGTTACAGCAATTCTGTTTTAGCTCAAGCTGCCAAGCAGCGACGATGAAGGAAGGGCTTTCCGCATGAAAAGGCTTAACCTGAAGCTCGGATGTTGCAAGGGCAACAGCAAAGCGAGCCCTACTGAGCGTGCGCCCCTGCGAGACTCTCCATTTCCCCCCTTTAAAGCAGACAGACCACTCCTACCGCAGGATAAAAACCCAGCATGATGAATTTTCTGGCGACTGTCAATTTTTAAAATGTAAATACATAAATCCCACAATAATTTCACACTTTAAAACATGCGATGAGCATCAAATTGTAAGCTGTTAACTCAAGATGAGCCTTTATTCCTGCTCTAATCAGGCTGTTGCGAGCAGGAATCCCCGCAGGTGGGAGGAGATGCCTAGGCCGCTTTTCTCACTAGTCTGTGTTATTTCTCTTCCTCACTAAAACAAGGCTTCCAATCCCTCTCGGTCCACCGGAAGGGAAAGGAAGCCTTACTGAAGGGCCGGGCGGGCTGGAGACGGACAGCACCAGTGCTCTTGGTTCACCCACATCTGTCCCCATGTGACAGATTCCTGTGGGTCACTAGGTAAATGAGAAAGGCTATCCCAGTCACTCACTCCTTGCTTTGTCTCCAGGGTTGAAGTAAGGTGTTCATCTTCTCTCTTCTTAGGGACAATTTTCCCTCAACTTGACCTCTTAGCCAGTATCTAAAACATCCCACACAGCTCTCTTGGGTGTACAGTCCACATCTGGTTCACAAACAGCACTTGAAATATCCTTTTATCCCCCAAAACTCAGAGTGGACAATCTGTGATTTGCAATGTTTGGAATTAAAGACGTTTTTAGTTTTATGACGGTACAAAATTTATATGCATGTACCAAAAACAGATGATGAACTGAGTCCAGTGGGGCTGCCTGGTAATCCAACCGAGAAGCTGAAGCTGGAAGATTTCACGTTCAAGTCCTGCTTGGGCTACAGAGTAGGTTTAAGCCTGAGCCATTTAGTGAGACCCTGTTTCAAAGTAAAAAGCACAAAAAGGACTCCATTCAGTTCTTGCCCGCATGACGCCCCAGGTGCAATCCTCAGTGCTGCACAAAAATAAGCAAAGATAAAGTAAAAGAAAGAAGTAGTGAAGACAAGGCATTGTAGTGCACAGCTGCAATCCCCACACTTGGGAGTCTGAAGCAGGAGGATTAGGCGTTCCAGGCCTGCCTGCGCTGCTGACTCTGAGAAGGTGAGAGAGAGTGCAAAAACAGTAAAAACTTTGCTTCAGATTTTTTGGATCCTTTCCTGAGCTGGCAAAATCTAGTGTGACGGTCTCTTGTGGTGGGCTCATTAGCTCCCAACCTAGAGCAGCCACTGCATACAACAAAACTAAATCCTCACATTTCATTGTGTAGTGTCAGTAGCAGCAAGACTTTTCTCTGAAGTGAAGACGTCAAGGATTGCAGCATGACTCATATTTCAAAAGGTTTAACTTACCTGCTAGAAAAAAAAAAAAAATGATAGGAAAGAGAGTCGAACAAAGCCAAGTGTGGTGGCACACGCCTTTTAATCCCAGCACTCAGAGGCAAAGGCAGGTGGAACTCTGGGAGGTACAGGCCAGCCTGGTCTACATAGTAAGTTCCAGGACAGCCAGGACTAAGAGTATTGAGCATTCTTTTTTGTTTGTTTTTTTTTTTTTTTTTAATTAGCACAAGCTTCTTTTACATGTCAATCTCAGTTCCCTGCCCTCCCCCGACTCAGTATTCTTTTAAGTACTTATTAACCAGTTGTGTTCCTTCATTTGGGAGTTGACTGTTCATTCCTGTAGACCATTTTTAATCCAATATTTTGTTTTCTTACTATTTAGTTTTTTATGCTCTTGGCATATTCTAGACCCTAATCCTCTGTCAGGTGTATAACTGAACAAGATTTTTCTCCCATTCTGCAAGCTGCATTTTCACATGGTTCATAGTTTCCTTTTCAGCACCTAAGCTTTTTAAATCCACGATGTCGGACTTGCTGACTGTTGGACTTATATATGAGGAGGGGAACAAGAGAGAGGACTAGGAATCCAAAAACAGCTAAACCTAATTAAATGTACAAAACTGTCAAACAATAAAAATTTAAATCACAACGGAATACCATTTTGTATTCAACAGACTGACAAAAATAAACATTTGGCTGTCAGTACAGACAGACTCATCTCATCTGCTGCTCATGGAGAGCAGTTTCCAAATAAGAACTAAAGAAACTACAGGTTATACTCCATGGTCTGGCAGCAGCACCTCTAAGACACACCTAGAAAACACTTGCCTGTGTGGAGCAGAATTACAAACAAGGGTGTTCTTGGCAGCTTTGTCAGAAACAGAGAAAGGGGAGAGCAACATAAATTTTTCACACACAGAAGACTAGATTTCCTTAAATTCAGTTTGCCTATAATAAAATACTACAGGATAGATAAAAGAAATGAACCTGCCATTTAAGTGTCAACATATAAATCTCAAATGTGGCGCTGAATTAGGAAAGCAAGTTGGAGGTGATGCTGTATGATGTCACTCGTTTGAATTTTTAAATGTGATGAGAATTTCAGCGGTGCCATGTATTATTTACAGGCCTTTCAACAGACTATGAAAGTATTAACACGTGTGGGAAGGAAACAGCCTCTCTAGCAAAGAAGACAGAGTACAGAATGGAGTTTGGACTGGGGCAGAGCTAGAGAGCCTGCCTGCAACTGTAATGCTGTAGGTCCTTCGTACCCAAGTAAAGGACTGAAAGGGACGGGAAGGAAATATGGGAAGCAGTGTATAAGTCCACTCAGTGAGGTGTTTAAGTCATTGCATCCCTGGGAGGATGGTGGCTGCCAGGAGTTGTGGGCAGATGGGTGGGCATTATCTTTTAATGACACAGAGTTTCAGCTTCATAGGAAGAAACTGGTCCTGGAGATGAGGGTTGGTGATGGCTTACAATACAACGTAATTGATGACATCTATTGTACACTTAAAAATAGTGGGAATGGTACATTTTGTTTTCCTAAAGAGATATGAACAAATGTCTGCCCACACCAGATAGGCACTGTTTCATCCAAGTCTCACTGGGTGAACAAATTACTTGATTGGGGTTACTGGCAGGAGCGTGGGTAAAGGGCTGTTTATAGGGTGGTTCTCAGTCTTCTCCATCACTAAGAAGCCCACCTGGCACCCACGCAAATGATGATGATCTAAGAAAGCTGACCCCAGAGCTTCCCTGCCACGAATTTGTAGGCAACTGCACAGAAGAGTCCTCCCTGAAGCAGCAGGTCACTGGTTAAGTAACCGTTAGTGGCTCTGTGAGTCCTGTCACCTTCTGGGATTCCTGTGTCACTTGTGCCTTTCTCCTCTTTCAAGAAGGGATATTCCACTCATGGGGGATGTCCTTCTGTGTATGTGTTTCTCTTATTGGTTGATGAATAAAACATTGATTGGTCAATAGAGGCAGTAGATAGGCAAGTCTAGGAAATGAGGAGAATGCTGGGGCCAGAGGACAAAGAGGCAGCTGCAAAGAGACGCCATGTAGAGACCAAGAGGATAGGACATGCCAGGCATTCTCTGGTAAGATAAGGCCATGTAGAAATACATAGATTAGTAGTTATGGGTTAGTAATTAAGAGAGAGCTCCCCAATAAGAAGCCCTAGCCATCTGCCAACAGTTTCATAATTAATGTCTCTGTGTGTTTATTTGGGACTGAAGTCACTATGGGACCAGGCTGGAAAGAAACTCCAGCAATATTTCATTTCTGAGGAAATGGCTGCACAACAAATCACAGTTTGGGTGGAGAAATAGCTCACTGGTTAAGAACACTGGCTACTCCTACAGAGGTCCCCGGGTCCAGTTCCCAGCACCCACATGAAGGTTCACAACTATTTTCAACTCAGTTTCAGGTGATCCTATGCCTTCTTCTGACCTCTGAAGGCACCAGGCACACACACAAGGTGTGCATACATTCACTGAGGCAAAAGGTCACCCACATAAAATAAAGATTCATTTTAAAAACTTATTAGAAAATAATATGACATTGTATTGCAGGAGCATATAAAAGAAAGGACAGAGTGAGATGTCATACAGAGATGTGGGGAGAAAGTGACAAGAACGGACCATCTGAGGACCCCTCCCCTGTTAAAGGACAGGCATTCGATATGACAAGACACCAAGCACCCCAAGGGCACAGGCTTACAGACTGTGGGAAAATAAGCAAGCACTAATTTGGGACAAATGTTCTGCCATGTGCTTGGTTCTCCCATTCTCTCAGTAATGGCTCTGTTGTTTTAATTGTGATCTGTGGGTCGTTATGATGTGGGAACACAAAAAGGTTAGAGAAGATTTGCAGAAAGATGGGGCCTGACAGCCTACGAAGAACTTATCTAAACTGCCTCCTTGGACCAGGGCTTTAGACATTTCATCACCTGAGCTGAGGATGAAGGGACACAGCCAGAGGTCTGTGGAGTAACATTCTGAGTCTCCACGAACCTCTCTCCACATTGCTTCAGGCAGGACGTCATTTTCAAGAACCCGGTGCGAAATGAAATGCATGGTCCCTTGTTCAAAAACTAAGAATTATAGGCAACAACAGCCAAGCATTAAATCAAGCACAGGGTGTGTTCCCTGAGGCAGGTGGCATGCCTGCATAGTCAGCCTGATTTCCAGGTGACGAGATGGAAGCATGACGTAGTGAAGAGTGAGTGTTGGTGTGGCAGAAAAATCTCAGAGACTCACTTTTATTTAATGAGTGTTTGTGTGTATGTGTGTGTGTTAATGTGATCTTGTATGTGTTGGGGCAGGGGATATGCACTTGTACATATGTATGAATGTGTGAGTGGTCTATGCATTAGTATGCGTATGTAGTCTATACATTTGTATGTGCACGTTTATAGGATGTACATTTGTATGCACACGCATGCATGTATGTATGCGTGGTATATACACTTATACAAGTGTTGTCTATGCATTTATATGTACATGTGTGCTTCAGGGATTCACCTGACTTTTGGTGCCAGCTAGTTTTGACATCTTAGTACAGGTTAATCATCTGACAGGAGGGAACTCCAATTGAGAAAATGCTTCCATAAAATTGGGCTGCAGGCAAGCTTATAAGGCATTTTCTTAATTAGTGATTGATGTAGGAGGCCCCAGCCCATTGTGGGAGGCACTCCTGGGCTGGTGGCCTGACTTCTATAGGAAAGCAAGCTTAGCAAGCCAGGAGGAGCAAGCCAGTAAGCAACACCCTTCCATGGCCTCTGCATCAACTCCTGCCTCCAGGTTCCTGCCATGTTTGAGTTCCTGTACTGACTTCTGTGTACTGACTTCCACTACAATATGGAAGTGGGAGCCAAATAAACCCTTTCCTCCCCAAGTTGCTCTTGATCATGGTGTTTGATCATAGCGATCGTAACCCTAACTAAGACACTTTTCTTTTTGTTTTTAATTTTATGTATAAGTATTCTTTATGTATACCTGCATGCCAGAAGAGGGCACCAGAACCCACTATAGATGGTTGTGAGCCACCATGTGGTTGCTGGGAATTGAACTCAGGACCTCTGGAAGACCACCTAGTGTTCTTAACTACTGAGCTTAGCAAACATGGGCACGTTCTTTTCTTAAAAGAGGAAGCCTTTCAAAGCACAGCAGAAAGCTCACCACTCTACCCATTCCCTCCACAGGACTGATTGTTACTAACACCTTGTCACCACCACCTCCTTCTAAAGTCTGTTCATCCCAACAGAGGAGGAGGGAGCTTCAATCCCCAGCAACCTCATCCCAGCATGGTTCTGGGTTGAGTCCTCTACCGAGAGGCCCTATTTGAAATGAGAGACAGAAGAAAGGATGATGGGGGGTGTCCTTCTGTAAAAATCTTTCTCTTACCAGTTGATGAACAAAACACTGGTTGGTCAATAGCCAGGCAGGAAGCTTAGGTGGGGCCACCAGATCAGGAGAAGGCTGGAGAGAGGAAGGCAGAGGGAGGCCTCGAGGAGACACCATGCTGCTGAAGGACTAACATGCCCGATAAAGGTAAGTCACAGCCATGTGGCAATACATAGATTAATAAAAATGGGTTAATAATTAAGACAGATCTAGCCAATAAGAAGCCCGAGCCATCAGCCAACAGTTTATAAATTAATATGAGTCTCTGTGTGTTTCTTTGGGGCAAAGGGGTTGTGGGACCAGGTGGGGCAGAAACCTCCATCTTCAAAAGCAGCTTGCTTTGCCCTCTAGAAGCAACTGGAATCAAGCACCAGCAGATGTGAGTTGGGCGCTCCTAGCTGGTGAACCACCTGCCTTGCACTACACCATGAGATACATGGAGCAGGCTGCCCGGGGACTTCTGAGAACTACAGCAGTTCCATGAGTCAAACAAACCACCCACTCCCATGTTCTGGCTGAGATCCCAGTGTTACAGCCTCTGCCTTCAGTCCCTCAGATGCTCCCACAGTCGTGTAAGCCTTTACTGAAACAGTTAACATTTGAACCATGTAGAGAAGCTTCTGTTTCCTGACCAAGCTTAGTCTGATCATATCGTGAAAGCATGTCTTAGAAGGAAAATTAGGAAAACAGTAAACACAAGTAGGGTGAAGTACTGAATGATAAAAGTACTGAGGCTTTTAGGCTCTTGAATATGTATCATGTGAATATATTTAAAAAAAAAAACTGTACTTACATAGCCAGGCATTGGTGGCGCTCGCCTTTAATCCCAGCACTCGGGAGGCAGAGGCAGGCGGATCTCTGTGAATTTGAGACCAGTCTACAAGAGCTAGTTCCAGGACAGGCTCTAAAGCCACAGAGAAACCCTGTCTTGAAAAAAAAATGTACTTACACAATAGAATATCACTCAGCCATAAGAATAAAATCCTTTGAAATCAGAAGTCATTATGTCAAGTGAAATGACCCAGGTGTGAAAAGACAAGTATTCTATGGTTTCACTTATATGTGAAAAGTATCTGTCATGGAAGTTGAGGGTAGAATGGTGGGTACCAGAGGCTGGGGAGATGGGGAGAAAGAGCAGTGGGGAGGGGAGGACTGTGGGTACCAAGTTCTTGTTGTCTAAGGGAAATATATCCTGGTCTTGTACAGTAGCATGGCGACAGATAACAATAAATAATGTATTTCAAAAAAGCTAGAAGCAATGATTTTGCATGATTTTTTTTAACCAAGAATCACTCTTTACAGAGCATGTTGGCTTGTCTTTAACAATACATGCTGTGTACAAGTACTAAAATGTAACATGCTAGCCCGTAACTCTGTATAATTCTGTTTCAAAATAAATATAAAAGAAACCACTAGTAAGCTAGTGGAATTATACATCCCTGTGAAATACCAGTGAGGACATCACCAAGAGAAAAGATGTCTGCTCTCTTTTCTCCTGTTTTTATGTCCCTGTGAAATTTAAGACAAGCTAGAAGTAGGAAGACATTATAGCAAAATTATTTGGGGATAATGTCTGTTGGCCCCTTTGTAGATTCACTTCCCACACGCATTAATGCTTAAAGCTGATGCCTCAAAGGATAAGGCAGGAACTGCACCAAGCTCCAGGCGCTTCTTTGTCTTCTAATACAGGATTACTTAAGCTTCAGATCCATATGTTTTATGTTACAGAGCTAAAGTGCCTACTGACTTGGTTGATAAATTCTCAAGATTGATTTGGCTGCTCTTACATCCTCCCGCTAATTGAAAAAGAATTAACTAAAGGCAGAGTCTTGGCTTCCTGTTGCCGTAACAAAATGCCTATGACTGGCACTTTACACGAAGAGGTTTACTCTCGCAGGCCCTTCTTTTCCTTGAGATTCTGTTCTGGTGCTCATCTGTTTTATTCTTCCATTCCTCTCAATAGGCCTTCCAAAGGGGCAAGACAGCTCTATCAACAACTTGTAGCTTGGGCAATTACAGTCTCTGCCACTAGAGAGAAAGAGGTGTTCAATTCTCCAGGCCTTAAGTCCAAACTCCTGGGAAAGCACCTACATGTGACCTGAAATCCCCAGTCGGCCAATCAGTTGTAGGGAGGGAAGACAGGGCATGTTGTACAAAATGGCCCCTCAAGTAGATGTGGCAGAAGACATCTGGAAGCTTCCAGAAGAAAGGGCAATGCTTTGATTAGAAGTTCAATTTTACCCTCCCCCTCATATGCAGTCTTTCCCAGGAGTCCTCTCGAGCTTGTTTCCTCCCCTAACCCTCATTTCTTTCCTTGAGAGTCTGTGTTCTGGACCACAAGGGATACCACATGTTCTAGTCTATAGCATGTTTCAAGCTAGTCTTAAGGCCCTATTCTAACAACATCACAGAATGTGTGCTAAATTCCTTATAAACTTCATTATTCATAAAAATATACAGTACTTAGTGGGGTCGTCATGCTCTCATTTGACAACTGTTGAGAGTCATATATAATCTGACCCTGTTTCTGGCTTGTGGTTCACGTTTAACCTCGACACAGTCCAGAGAATTTTGGGAGCTCAGAGTCAATTCCTCTAGTGTCGCTGCAGCCCAAAGTGAGTGGAACTAATGCTATGGGAATGAGGCCCAGGCTTGGCTTGGACTGATGATTACACACAGCCCTTGACTGGCTATATGGAATCTGGTGAGCAAAGAACTATGAGTGGTTTTAAGAGAATCAATCCATCATCATACTAACAGCCTAACTTAAAACATGTTCTCCAACCAGGATTCAATAGCATTGCCTGAATGCAAAAGCATAGCACAGTGACTGATGGGCATCCCCCAGGTTAGTTCTGTTTATCTAATTAATGAAGGACAAACAGTAATATATTGAATTACTTGATCATATACAGTCATTTTCTATGAGAATCTGGGAAATTTCCTCTACCTTCTTTATTGATTTGATCAGCCAAGACAGATTTGTTTGTGCCACTGTCATAAACCATCCCCACAACTAGAGTGGCTTTAAATATTGTATCTCACCTATACCCATGACTATTGTGGGTTGGCTGGAAACACAAGCTAATAGACACTCTGCCATCTGGATGTCACAGATTGCAGTTATGAAGAGAATGAAAATCAGCAAATGGTGCTTCAGAAGATAAGACTGTACACCTGCTAACGGTAGATACCTGTAATCCCAGCACCTGGGAGACAGAGATAGAAGATCAGGAGGAGTTCGTGACTAGCCTGGTCTGCATTAGACCCATCTCCAAACAAAATGAAACAAAAGATTCTATGCAGAAGAAGCATCCATCAACTCTGCTCATATTGCTTTGGCCAAGTGAGCCATGTGGCCATTCCAGGAAGGCATGGAAAAGAACCCTACCATGATAGAATACTGACACAAAGCCCTAAGGATAACTGCAACCTAGCATCTGGTCACCCAACTGTATAAGCTTTTTTCACTTATTCTCTCCCCAAGAGGACTTCAAAATCCCCACCTAGCCATAGGTTCTGGGTGATGCTCTTCATATCTCCATTAGGAGTTCATTGTTTGCTACAGCCTCTGTAACAAAATACCACAGACGGGGTGGCTTAAAAAGCAGAAATGTGTCTCACAATTCCGGAGGCTATAAGTCCAGGATCAAAGCCTCTTGGGTTTAATTTCTTGTGTGGCCTGTCTCCTTAGCTTGTACATAGCCATCTCCTCATTGTGTTCTGTTGTTGGGTAATCTTATTGTACACGGTAAAAATGTGCCTCTGTCTAAGGTGCCTTCTGATTGGTTTAATAAAGAGATGAATATCCAATAGCTAGGCAGGAGACAATAGGCAGGACTTCCAGGGAGAGAGAGGACTCTGGGAGGAAGAGAGACTGAGATGCCAGCAAGATGCAGAACAAGTCAGACATACAAAATGAAAAAAAAGGTAAAAGCCCTGTGACAGGACATAGATTAATAGAGACAGGTTAGTTTAAGTTACAAGATCTAGTTGGGGGAAAGCCTAAGATAAAGGTCAACTTTTCATAACTAACAGTAGGTCTCCATGTCATTATTTGCAGGCTGGTGGTCCTGATGAAAAAGTACTACTACAAATGACACCCAATGTGGAGCTTGAACCCACGACCCTGGGATTAAGAGTCCCATGTTCTACCAACTGACTAGACTTTGTTTCATTATTTTTTAAACTATTCTTATGACTCTCTATACTCATTTTTTTTCTTTAGCACCAAATCACATTTCTAAACATATTGCATATGTTTATAGGGATTTTCCAGTCTGGACATGACTTTTTGCATGCCTGCAGCCACACACTTGCAGCATTCTCTGTCCATAGGAGACAAACTTTAAACTGCTAGGTGGCAGCTAGGCTACCTGCTGCATGGCTTCCTTAACACATGGTGTTAGCAGCTGGCTCGGCCCCCTTCAGAGCTACAGGCACAGGTGGTAGCTGCATCTAATCATCCCAGCAGAGACTAACCATCCCAACTCCTCCTAATCATCCCAGTTCCTTCTAACCATGGCAACCCCTCCTAATCATCCAGATCCTCCTAACCATCCTAGCTCCTCCTAGCCATCCCAGCTCCAGGAAGTTGTTGAGCACACTTTCCAGAGTTCCCGAGTGTGGTAGCCAACTGTTCTCAGTGCTTGCAGAGAGGCCCAATATTGTGAAATATTATTTTAAGGTGTGTAACATTTGTTTGTGCTATGGGATATTTGTTTAATGATGCAAAGATGTGTTGCATTCTTTCATGTTGCATTTGTTTAACTCTGTGAAACTGTGTTACTTTGCCTGTCTAAAATACCTAATTCATCCAATAAAGAGCTGAATGGTCAATAGCAAGGCTGGAGAAAGGATAGGTGGGGCTGGCAGACAGAGAGAATAAATAGGACAAGAAATCTGGGAAGAGAAGATCAAGGAATGAAAAAAGGAGAGGAAGATGCTGGGGTCCAGCCACCCATCCACACAGCTGGACATGGAATAAGAAGGAAAGGAAAGATCTACAGAAATAGAGAAAGGTAAACACCCAGAAGCAAAAGATAGACTGGATATTTACATTAAGAAAAGCTGGCTAGGGAGGAGGGGAGGGAGAGGGAACTGGGGTTGACATGTAAAACAATCTTGTTTCTAATTTAAATTTAAAAGTGGAGAAAAGAAAACCTGGCTAGAAATAAGTCAAGCTAAGGCTGGGCATTCATAAGAAAGAATAAGGCCTCCATGTGATTTATTTGGGAACTGGGTGGCAGCCCAACCCCCCCACCCAAAGAACCAAAAAAAAAGAGGTTTTTAAAAAAGCTGACTACAGGTGGCGACTATGATGGCACTGGCTGGTGTGACTTCTCCTTCTGTGGGGTAGTGCCCCACGTTGGGTGCCAAATGTAGTCAAACTTTTCTTTGGGTCACCAGCTCACAAATAAAAACATAGAGACTTGTTAATTATGAAAGCTTGACCTTTAGCTTAGGCTTTTCCCAACAAGCTCTTATAACTTAAATTAACCAGTCTCTATTAATCTACATTCTGCAACATGGCTCAGTTACTGTATGTCCAACTTCTTCAGAGTCTTGCTGGCATCTCCTGCATGCCTAGATTCTAACCCTCTGAGTTCCTCTCTATCCCTAGAAGTCCCACTTATTCTCTCCTGCCTAGATTTTGGCCATTTAGCTCCTTATAAAACCAATCAGAATGCTTCTTAGGCAGAGACACATCTTCACAGTGTACAAAAAAGATTATCCCACAGCAGTGTTCTCACATAACATGTAGCCTTTCCTCTGTTGCTTTTATCTTCTCATAAAACCACCCATCTTATTGGAGTAAGACCTAGCCTTGTGACCTTATATAACCCTAACTACTCTTTTGAAGCCACTGTTTGTAAATCTAATCCCACTGGGGGCTAATGCTTCAATATAAATTCTGAAGGATGCATTGTAGTCCATAGCAAGAGGTGATAGGATAACTGACCTGGGCCTGGATGATCACCTACTGTTCTAGAGACCATGAACTAAAAAGACAAGTTATCTACAGTCTATACACCCCATTCACAAAAGTGAACTAGGAAACATATGCCCCCAGGAAGCATTTCTATCTAAGAAGAGGGGAGGGGTGGACAGCAACACTGGCTGTAAGCATCTCTGAAAGTCCCTGGACAAACAGCGTGAGGTCCTCCTAGAGAAGGTCATTGGTCCTTATTGTGCTCGGTGAAGGAAGCCTCATTTCCTATACTCGGCTGTCTCTGGCTTGTTTTCCCCTTATGCTTCATGGACTGTAAATTAGGAATCTGAGAACACCCTTAGCTTGAAGGCTGCCCAACTTTCTCATTTCACTTCCTGCTCCAAGTTGTTTCTGGTCCTTAGGTCATTTTAAGTCCCATATTTTTTTCATTCTGTCTGGCGGTTCCTTTGTAGGACGCCTCTTGCAATGACTTCATCTGCTTTGTATCTGCCTGGTGACAGTTCGTGTGCTAACAACCACACCTACAAATTTTCTTCAAAGACTTCCTTGGCCTTTACTCTGGTACACTTTAGTCCCTTCATGGGCTTTGATAATGATGTGATGGCAAATGAAATATAATCAGGTGAGTGGTTTTTGAAGGTAGATGTGCAGGTCGTGCCCTGTACTGCAAGGCTCGGCTTTAATATATTTTTATTGCCAGGAGGCTCTCCCAATTTTATCCCCTACTGTTTGGCACCTGAAATCAGTCAGCCTTTCTGACACCATGTAGCTTCACACTTTCCATTAATTCCTGCTTGGAACCCAGCTAATTCTTTTGTGACCTTGTTTCTTACAAAAACCTTGTCAAAGTCAACCAATAGAAACCAAAACACATTACTATCATTGCATTTCCCGCCTCTTTCCCTATAGCTATCAATTCATATGCAATCTGCCTTCCGAGTCACTGGGGGCAGCAGTTTAACCAAAGCCGCTAGGTCACCTGTCATCCCCCCAGACTTTGCAATGCTCCCTCCACAGCCTGCAACTTGTCCTTCAAATCGATTACAAATTATGCTTCTCTAGTTAGGATGCTGCCCTGCTCCTGCTAGCAATTTATGAACTGGTCAGAATAAAAGGTAAATTCTGGAGAAAATAATGATTTCTTTCTCAAGTGATATCCTCATTATGAATCAGCTGGAGGCAGGGAGGGGCAGATGGCTTGAAGTTGTCTTCACTTAGGGGTACAATCTGACAAAGCCCCCACAATCGGAACTGTTAAGGCCTGAAAATGTGACTGTAATTGGTACATTAGCTCTTTCAGGCTTCTGATGACACTTTATTGGCCAACTCAAGTCATATGACCATGTCTAATTTGTGAACAGAAAGTCCAACCTTGCCCATCTTGCAAAATGGCGGGTGAAAAAGCCAAGAAGCCTGACACAAAAGAGAAAAAAAAAGAAAAAAAACAAAAAACAAAAAAAACAGCAGCCAAGAAGGCTGGTGGTGATGCCTGCAGCTGGTGCCCCTGCCACTGGCGCAGCCAAAAAGGGTGGCCCTAAGCTTTAAAAGCTCAAGAAGGGGAAGCCCCATTGCAGCCGGAACCCTGGCCTGGTTAGAGGAATTGGCAGGTACTCCCGATCTGCTATGTAGTCCAGAAAGGCCCTGTACAAAAGAAAATACTCAGCTGGGGAAAAAAAAAAAAAAACAAGGTTGAAAAGAAGAAATAGGAGAAGGTCTTTGCTACTGTCACTAAACCAGTTGGGGGTGACAAGAACGGTGGTACCCGGGTGGTTAAGCTTCCAAAAATGCCCTGGTGTTACCCTACTGAAGATGTTCCTCAGAAGCTGCTGAGCCATGGCCAAAAGCCCTTCAGTCAGCACGTGAGAAGGCTTTGTGGCAGCATCACTCCGGGGACTGTCCTGATCATCCTCACCGGGCACCACAGGGGCAAGAGGGTGGTTTTCCTGAAGCAGCTGGGCAGTGGCTTGCTACTTGTGACAGGACCTCTTGCCATTAACAGAGTTCCTCTGCGAAGAACACACCAGAAGTTTGTCATCGACACCTCTACAAAAGTTGATATCAGCAAGGTTAAAATCCCCAAACACCTAACTGATGCTTACTTCAAGAAGAAGCAAAAAAGAAAAAGAAAATAGCCAGGCGTTGGTGGCATACGTCTTTAATCCCAGCACTCGGGAGGCAGAGGCAGGCAGGATAGGCTCCAAAGCTACACAGAGAAACCCTGTATCAAAAAACCAAAAAGAAGAAGAAGAGGAGGAGGAGGAGGAGGAGGGGGAGGAGGAGGGGGAGGAGGAGGAGGAGGAGGAAGAGGAGGAGGAGGAGGAGGAGGAGGTGGAGGTGGAGGAGGAAACTGTGCAAGCCCAGGAGGGCAAGATCTTCTACACAGAGTCGGAGAAATATGGGATTACAGAGCAACACAAGCCCGATCAGAAAACCATGGACTCGCAGCTTTTGCTAAAAATCAAAGCTGTTCCTCAGCTCCTGGCTACCTGAGGTCTCAGTTCTCTCTGACAAACAGGATATATCCTCACAAACTGGTTTTTTAAATTGCTATCAACCTAATTAAACAGCTTCATATGTTAAAAAAAAAAAAAAGGCAAATCCAACCTTACCTTGTCCCTAGAAATTACAGAATCAGAATAGTAATCAACAGCCCATGTGTCTAGCATTCTTTTTGGTGGTTTGTGTTAGACCAGCGTGCTTTGGGATAAGCTCCAAACAAACTTTCCACAAGCCCAGATTTTAAAAGGCGCATTTATCTTCGTCCATGCTTCTACATGTGTGAGAATACCTCAGGCCACTTCCCAGCATGATCTCAGCATGCAAGTCCCACTGGATTTTAAGAAATGCTATGTGTAAAAACAAATGTGTGTTGTAACAATGTTAACAAAGATGGCTTTGAAGCAGAATAGTTCTCTACACTCTGTAGTGAAGCATCTCATGGGGTTATCCATGTAGTGTGAAACACGCTGTGTGGGTAAAATGGCTTTCATCTTTAAAACTACACTTTGGTTTTATCATCATCTCCAAGTGAATTCATTCTGGATTGTGTTAACTTTTATTGCTCAAGAAATAATTCTCAACTTGATTATTTTGGAAGATATAGACTATAGAGTGAGTCTAAAGAGTTATCAGTATTTGAAGAGGTCTGCTCTGTGTTTGTGTTTGTGTTTCTCTGATGAAGGAAGGCAGTTTTCAGTTGGTACTAAGATGTCTGATGTCACCATGGCTATCTTCACTCCCCATTTGACTCACATCAATCAGCAATGTACAGCTGGTCTTTTTCTCTTCTGCTCAATGCTAAGGGTTTTCAGGAAATCGTTTCTCCCAAATGTCTGCTCTGTAGTCTGCATGGAGGTGATTTTACTCATTCAACAACAGAACATAACACCTATATTCCTTAACACCCAGGGTGGGGCCCAAACTCAACCAATGGAGCCTATCTTGGTCAGTGTTATATTGCCATATACTGTTACTAGAGCCCTCATTGGGATAAATACTGTCTCCTGGTTTTCCCTATGGAGACCAGGAAGCCCTGTACGCACCTGTACCTGACATTCAGGACATAAGAAACACGAGACAGTCTCAACTCTGTTGCTAAGTGCATTATGAAAACTGAATGCTTGTTATATTGTCAAGAACAACCTTCCCCTCTATGCTCTTGCCCTATTTACTCTTGCCTTACTCAAAAACATTGGGCACACACTCAAGAAGGATCATGCTCCGTGGTTATGTCTTCTCTGGGAGTTGCAAACAAGACTCAGCCAGACTGCCGAGCACATGCATATGGGTATTCCTGTGTGAGACACAGGCTGCACTGTTCAGTGAACAGAATGAACCACAGCTGCTAGTTCACTTCTGGCTCGAATCACAGTTTGTGACTTCTGCCATCTCCAAGGGCTGGTTAAAGCTCTGATTCATGCATGAACCACTCAGGCCATATGGGGTAGGCAACTCTGCTAGATCTGGGGCTTTTTATTCAAATTTTATCAAGTCCAAGGAAAGAGATTTCTGCCACCAACCCATAGCCACATTCTAATGATTAGTTAGCAACTCTGTTTAAAGTCACGTACTTGTTTAATCTTCCAAAATACAACCTGACTTATTCATAGTGGAAGTTAGAGCTGTTAAAAATTACCCTTCCAGTCACAGGCCTTAGAATAGAACCTAATATTTTATTTTTCTAAATGATCATGCCGTCAGAGTACCTTCCAAACATTTATGCTTATACCATAGACCTGGGCTACTCACAACTTTTTTCACAGAAACTTCTTCTTGCAGTGGGCAGCAGTCAATAGGGAGAGAGGTGCATGACTGGTCAAAGGGCTCAGTGCTCTAGGTTAACCCTCAGACACACCAAAGGTGGGGTAACATCTCAGAAGAGGAAGCAGAAAGAATGTAGAGCAGGAAGATGGGAGGAGTGCTGTCTCCTGGACATAACACAACTGGAGAGTTCCCCTGCCCAAGACCCACTCAAGCCAGCCAAAGAGCCTAGCATGGGTGGGGTAGATAATCTCCAGGCCTCACCCCTTCCTGAAGAGATACAGGCAACTGATAGTTGTTGGGGAAGGAAGAATGGCTTCTTTTATTTAGAGAATGTAGCCACTGGTTGGCTTCTTGTGTCCCAGTAGATGGCCTCACACCCATGCATGTTTGGACAGCACAAACTGGACTTAGTGGGTTATAAAAAATTAACATTAAAAAACAGTTGAGAATTAGTGCTGGACAGATGGCTCAGCTGCTCTTCCAGAGTCCTGAGCAATTCCCAGCAACCACATGGCAGCTCACAACCATCTATAATGGGGTCTGATGCCCTCTTCTGGCACACAGACAAACATGCAGATACATCACTCATACATTAAAATGCATAAATAATTTTTTTTAAGTTGGGAAAAGGGATGTTGAAGGGAATATGGGAGGAGTTGTAGTGGGGAAATGGAAGTGGGCATGATTATACTCCTTTGCATGCATGGATGAAATTCTCAAGAATAAAGAAAACAATTTTTTTTAAGTAATTCTCCCTGACTGGTGAGATGGTTCAGTGGGTAGAAACACTGGCCAACAAATGAATGACCTCAGTTCAATTCTTGGGACCCACATGGTAGCAGGAGAAAAACAGCTCCCACAAGTTCTCTGGCATCCACATGCACACTGTGGTACTCGGAAGCACTTGTGTGCATCCAAGCACACACACACACACACACACACACACACACACACACACACACACACACAATCAAATGTAATAAATTTTTAATTAAAGAAATTATCCTCCCAGCCAAAGTACCCTCTCTGTCTCCTTAAACAAAGGCCCAGACAGTTCCCGGCCTTGCCTCATTTGCCTCAGGGAACAAGCCTTGGAGCCTGTTCTCTTAAACCTTCCCACTGCAGAGCCCCCAATAGCGGCTGCTGGCAGTGTTCACAGGAAAGTGGGAAGCTCTACCAAGATGTCTGCAGCTCCTTTCCATTCTTGTTCTCTTTCATTTGTAATACATTTTGTGCATACTCTGCAGATAATTAGGATTATTCTAATAAGAAGGGGAATACTGATTGGTATTTATATCACTGGGGGCACTTGCCACCCAGATCAGAAACGATGTGCCCATTGTTTAACCAAGAATTTAATATGAGAAGATGACAGTCAAATATTGATTGCCTTTATAATGCAGATAGTAATGAAAACATAAGACCTGGGTAGCCAAAGAATTCAGACTTATGAAACCCCCAAAACCGAGGAAGGGGCCTCCAAGAACTGGTACAAAGGTCTCTGCTGGTGTTACTGGGAGGTCAGTAGCCAACATAGTTCTAGACAATTGGAGAAACTGCAATGTGAAAGTAAGCATTGTTTCCAAAAGATGACTCCAGGAAACAGTGGAGTCAATGGAATCCAGGGTCAGCAAGAGGAAATGAGAAGGTGGGTCTTCCTTCCCACACCAGGCTTGCAGCCTCTACCCAGCACACACCTTGAGGCTTGCAGCCCCTACCCAGCACACACCTTGAGGCTTGCAGCCCCTATCCAGCACACATCTTGGCAGGGTCAATGGGGAAGCAGCTGGCAAAGCATCGACGTGTTTGTGGTCTCAGACTGGGCTACATTAGCCTGACTAGCTGCTACACATCCTCTCTGCCCCAAGGCTGTTCCAGTTGATGCTCTAGGCAAAGGGGCCATGACTTTCATTCTCTGGCTTTATATGCCTCCACCAATCAATTTGGAGGCTTGACCATGCACTGGCATTGGCTGTAACCAGCCAGGCAGACATGAAGCAAACACTGGGACCACAGGTTTTCTTGATCCAACACAACAAGTTTCCATGACCTACGACCACTTTTTTCAGTTGTCTGGTCATTTAACATGAAAAAATTGGATCAAATTTTCTTAAAAACTCATTCCAATCTGTAATTCTTGAAGATCGATATGGAAAAATCCACCTCTTGTCAGCACTGTTTTTGTGGGAGAGGGGACCCCAATGTCATAACATGCTGGGATCCAGAAGAAACAAAAAGATGAGTCACGAAAGGACAAAAGAACTGACAAAGGAGAGAAGGGGGAAAGGAACAAAAGGCTAGAATAGAGCCACGGTGGTGCACACCTCTAATCCCAGCACTCTGGAGGCAGAGGCAGACAGAGCTATGTGAATTTGAGGCCAGGTTAGTCTACATAAAAAGTTCTAGATTGCCAGGGCTGCATAGTAAGACCCTGTCTCACAAAGAAAAGTAAAAAGAGGAGAAGGAGGAGGAAGAAGTAAATCAAGACAAGGAGAAGGAGGAAGAAGAGAAATAGAAGAAAGAAGAGAAATAGAAGAAATACAAAGATGCCCACCCAAGAGGAGCTATGGTACGGGTGTTTAAGGGGAGGAAGCCCACAGCAGGAGCCAGCCTGGCATCTCTGCAACTCTGATCAAGCGTGACGGCTCCTTAATGGCTTCTGGTGGCTGTGACTTGGAAGCTCTGTATGTTCTGTACCTCCTGCACAGGCTGTAGACAGAATGGGCACTGGCCACTTCAAAGAAAGCCAGCTGTCTGTAGCAAGGAGTTAGGGGCCTGGTGCTGAACACCTACACTTCTCTTCCCCTCAGGGCTGTAAAAATGGAAGATGAGAGGCCTGTTCGTATTGCCATCTGCCACAAAGCATTTCTTGACATCCGACTCCCTTCATATAGATGAAATACTTTGTGCTTCTTGGCAGTATGGTGTTATTTCAATGCGCAAGTATAACTCACTCCCACGCTGTGGGATGAATTGCTTCTGACTGAATCACAGAAAAGGCTGGCGACAGTGCTGTGGCTGGACTTTGTATGTGGAGGATGGACATCAAACACTGTCCCCATAACTCTCCATTGGGTATGGTTACAAATCACCTGATAATTAAATATCCTCTTCAAGACACCGTGCTGGATTAATGAAGGCCAAGCCCATGGTAACATTGTTAGTCTGAAAGGGAAGGTGGTTTTCCCTCTGTTTCATTTCCAAAAGTACTTTATTGCTATAAGATATTTGGTTATACTCTTTATTAGGCTGATAAGTTTTGAATTGCTTTTCACTTTATTATCACATTAGTTCCTTCTTAATGGTTTTACTGGAACGCAGGAGTCTCCCGGGGTTTTATAACCTCTCTTCTCTCGGTACTTACAGTCGTGGAATTAATTGTATAGAATCACCAGCCTTCGCTGAATGTGTCACCCGGCCAAAAGAAGGAAATTCAATGAGAAGAACTGGACCTTGAAGAGTGATTAACGATTCATCCTGCTGCAGATTTCTCCCTTGAAGACTTTCATTTGCTTTGCAGTGGCAGAATGTCCCTTCTCTCTTCATTCAGACTAAGTACTTCAGAGTTCTCTGAAGTAGGGAGCAGTGCGATTAACTGTTCAGGCATCAGCTAAATTGTTTTTAACATAGGAAAGGGCTTCTTTTACCTACCTAAAAATAATCTTTTTATCACTGGATTTGTTTAATAATATGCATGGAAAGAAATTTCCATGTTATCAGTAACGAAAGGTTCTCTGCTTCTTATTTTCTGCTAGTTTTCCTTGCTCCATGGTGATAATAATTATCCCAAGAATAAATACCTACTAATTAGAGTACTGAGGTCAAGTCACAACTAATTAATATTAATTAATATTGAAAGAATAAATGTCAGCTGTAACAAGCTCTAAAAGAACAGAAAACTTACACAATTTCTTGGATATTGTCAAACAATAAGACTATCAAGTAGAAATAGTCGAATTTTCCAAAAAGAACAAATAATTAAATACCAGATTACAAGAATAAGAGTTGAACAAATTAGAACCATATCTACAAAATAAACCATCATCGAGCAAATCAACATTTTTAATGCTTACAACTTTTATTTTTATCAGCATATAACTGGATAGACAGATAGATGATTGATAGATAGTTAGATAGATGGATGAATAGATAGATGGATGATAAAAAGATACTTCAGTAAACATCTCTACAGCAGCAACAAATAAGAATATTACCTTATGTCAAAATACCCCTCCTAAATCTAACCCATAATAGATGCAATAACTGTCTACTAAATGAGTGAGTTTGTTCAATTAATGGCTTTAATCAGATCAAAAGAACTGAGCCCATCAAACATAATTCCTTGGTCTGACAAAGCTAAACGTTTTGCAAGCAGTCAATCATTAACAAAGTTCATCTTTCAGGATCCCAGTTGCTTCTTTACATATGTAAGTAAGCAAAGTATTAAAGTGAGAAGCAAATTAAAACATGATTATTAGCATGATGCATACTTACACATTGTTGAAAGCACATGTGAATGGCTTCACTAGTGAATTTTACAAAATGTAAAAAGGGTAATTAACTTGAATACCTTAAAAATTCTACAAAATCAACATGAGAAACATCAAAAGGTCAGTGGGGTATCTTACGCCTATAATCCCAATGCTTAGAAGGCTGAATGCAGCAGAACTATTGGAAAGTCAAGGCCAGCCTGACTACACACTGAGTTCCGGGGATGTGTGGGTTGTAGAGTGAAACCCTGGTTCATTAAACAAAACAAAAGAATATCAAGGAAGAGGGTGCCTTTCCAAGCACATCTGAGTCTGGCCTTACCCTATTATCAAAAAAACGTCATCATGAGAAAAGAAAACTCCGTAGCAACATCTTTATGACTGCAGTCACAAAGCCTCAACTAAGTACTAGGATTCGGATGCAGGACCATGTAAAAATGACTCACCATAACTGAGTGGGACCTATCCTAGGAGCACAGGACTGATTCAATACATGAAAATCTACCAAAGTACACATAGTGACAGATACATACACACACACACACACCATTTGATAGCATCTGACACTATTTCATGAAAACAATGTCCAACCAATGAGGACAAGAGGAGAGCTTCCTTACATGAATAAAAATTGTACAAAGCCCACAGATAAGACTGCATTTACTGCTGGAAATGGGAAGCTTTCCCCTGCAACTAAAGAAATCCTGAGAGGTCCAAAAATGAACTACCATATCTGATACGTGCAAGATTTGTCTGCTGAAACCATAAAACACCGAAGAAAACAATTTCAGCTAACCTAAAACTTGTGGCAATCCTCCAGCCTCTGCCCTCCCAAAGGTAGCATGTACCAGCACACCCAGCCTGGCTTTTGGTTTCCACACAGGTAGGATTATAGTAACTCAATTAAGAAAGAAGCCAGCAGCAAAGATAGACTTTAATCCACACCTCACTTTATAAACAAAAATTAAACCAAAGTGGACCACAGACCTAAATGCAAAACTACAGGTATAAAACTTCTCAAATACACCAGAAATAGCCCTATGCCCTTGACAAAGATTTAACAGACATACCAAAGCACAATTCAATTATTTTAAAAACTTAATTATATTGAACTTTATCAAAATTTAAAATCCTTGCTCTGCAAAAGACATTGTTAATCAATAAAAAGGAACACCACAAACTGAGAGAAATATTGGAAAAACACAAGCCTGATAAAGGATTTCTACTCTACGAGGGCTGGAGAGATGGCTCAGAGGTTAAGAGCACTGGCTGCTCTTCCAGAGGTCGAGGTCCTGAGTTCAATTCCCAGCAACTAAATGGTGACTCACAACCAACTGTAATGAGATCTGCTGCCCTCTTCTGGCCTGCAGGCATATATGCAGACAGAGCACTGTATACATAATAAATAAATAAATAAATCTTTAAAAAAATAAAAAAGCTGTCTGTGTCCATGATGTCACTCATCCAACATCCTGGATGACACAAAAACCAGGCACAGAAAATGGACCAGTGGTGGCCAGGCAGGAGTTGGGGAGAGGAGCCATCTTCGAAAGGGCACAAGGGAATCTTGTAACTAACAGATCTAATCTGTGTCTTAATTGTGGTTTTAACCACATGGCTCTGAATTGTCAAAACTCCGAAGTACTGTGGACTAAAAGGTATGGGTTTTTCCATGCAAGTTATAGCTTAAATATTAAAGTGTACGGTGTTTCTAATTTATCACGATTGCCTTTGATGATGAAGTCACGTTTCTGGAGTGTTTATGTTTGTTGCCTGGAAGACAATTCCAGTTCCTTAGGACAGACTGTTTTCCTGAACAACGCACTGATGACTGATGGAAGGAGTCCAGCTTGCTTTGAATCCTGCTGCAGGAAAAAGAATGTTCCAAAATTGCAAATTGCTGTCCTTCGTTTCCCTTCACATACAAGCCGAGCATAAGACCCTCTTTTTGTTCGTGTTCTGGCAATAGTTCATTTGCTTTGGGGAGAGGCTTTTTCATAACTCATCTGAGTTATTTCATGCTTGCTGGAAGTTTGCAGGATCCGGACAGCAGTCATATGGATGATCTGAAATTTTTGTTTATTGATATCAGTCTAAATATAGTCTTCTGTGTTTGATAGCAAAGAGGTTCCTTCTACTTGGAATAAAAGAAAGATCTGATTTCCAGAAATTTTCCCTGTACAAGGTCAAATTTCATATATTGAGTGGCGCCAAATTTAAAAAAAAAAAACTGAAGAAATCATCACCAAACAATTGAAAATACAAAACCCCCTCATGTGAGTCTCTTGACCAAGCCGAATGAACTATAAATCTACTGCACACTTATCTCATCAGAGATGTGCTGAGCACCCAAGAGGCTCCTCTTCTTTACTTCCAAGCACTAATGGGTGGAAATGTTTGCCTTTCATTTACCGAGAACAACAGAGATGCTTCATCAGCAGGTAGACCACAACACAACACACCCTGAAAACGAGATGCCACCTAGCACACTGTGAGCAAAACACAGAGGTTTTGTTGGGGTCTGCATTTTGCAATCTAAAGTTGCATTTTGAAAAATTAAATTGTGGAAGAAGAAAGCCTCCACTGAGGACAGAAACGGCGCAGGGTACAAACCAGGGCACAGAGGATCCGGGACTAAGACGTACACAGCAAAGCAACACCAAGCACCAAGCTGAATGTCAGAGACAGGAAGTTAACGGTGGCTTAACTCTCCACCAGATGCAAAATTGTTAAGCACAAAAGGGTTAGTTACATGCAATAAAGGAAGGAACATGGCAAACTTCTCCTGGAATCTACTACCTCAAAGTACATGTTTTAATTAACATGGCAAAGGGAAAATGGCTAGTAGAAAAAAATTCTCCCGGTTAATCATTTGTTAAGGGGGAATTTTTATTAAAAATTGCAATTTCAGGCCAGCAGAATTACTTGAAGTCAAAGGGGATTGCAGCCGAACCTGCCAGCCTGAGTCTGACCTCAGATCCACACGATGCAAGGAGAGAACCGACTCCCGTAAGTCCTCTGACCTCCATATCCTGTCATGTACATTAGACACACAATGAATAAGTTAATGTAATTTAAAAATTATAAACTCCTAATTTGGATCCATTAACCCAGGAAGAAGTTAAAAACAAAAACATTTTTAAAACCTAACAAGGAACAAAGTGTTTTCCAACTAAGGATTTTTAACTGACAGAGGGACAGCGCTGCCATTACCTGCTACGAAGGAACCAAGCCCCAAGCATGTACCCATATGCAGTATTATCAGCCAAGCTTCCAAGTGCACAAGGGTATTATCCAGAGATCTGAGCGATCCTGTAAAGGAAGCAGATTAACTCTTACTGAGGATGCTGGAGAAAACTGTGTGAAACAAGAGATGGCAGAGGTGTGGTACTGTGAGAGTAAAGAATGGGTAAAATCAGTTCTGAAACCCCAGACCAAAGGGAGTCTGGTGTTGACTTTGGTGGCAGTGTGACTTGGAGCAGATCTGCAGACTGCAACAGGAAGCTGGGGTATATGATAATGTATGTGTTACTGGGAGCCAATCACCATTAGCATGACTACTTTATGTTTTATATGGCAGAGACAAAACCACTAGGGTCTGGGATAAAAAGGAAATAGTGGATCTGGGGATGTAACTCTCTCTGTGGTAGTGCCTTCACCTAACATGCACGAACTCCTGGGCTTCAGCCCCAGCACAAAAGAAAAAAGCAATCTAGTAAGAGCATGGAGTGCAGTAAGATTGGGGGTCAGCCAAACAAGGGGGAGCTCATGGACCCCAGATTGATAGCTGGGAAACCAGCATAGGACCGAGTGAGACCCCCTGATAGTGGGTGTCAATTAGGAGGCCTGGGCAACCTATGGGGCCTCTGGTAGCTGATTAGTATTAATCCCTAGTGTACAAATGGATTTTGGGAGCCCTCTCCACATAGAGGGCTACTCTCTCAGCCTAGACACACGGGGAGGGCCTAGGCCCTGCTCCAAATAATGACAGACTTTGAAGATTCCCCTATGGAAGGCCTCACACTCCTTGGGGAGCAGAAAGGGGATGGGAGGTGGGGGGAAGGAAGGAAGGGGAGGGTACTGGGATTAACATGTAAAACAAGATTCTCATTTAAATTCTTTTTAAAATGTATTTAAAAAAAAAAAAAAAAGATTGGGGTTCAGGTACCCCTGACAGCCTCCTCCCAGGTTTTAGTCCAGGGACATCTGCAGACTGACTAAGAGGTGCAGGCAGATGTGGTGCTCCAAGTTGACCGTGTGGGGCTCGAATCCTGGTGATACAGTCACCTGCATGGCCTTCAGAGTTGGACCCCTGCAAAGAGCATCCAGAGTAGATCATTCACTAGAAGAGCAATCTCCCACAGTGCTGTCCACAGAGTCAAGCAGACATGGTGCAGTGGAAGGCCCCAGAATCTGATGACAACTCTGTCTTGTTCAGTCTGAGACTGTTTCCTCCCACACATGGACCAGAGCATCTGCACAGGTTAATAAAGTTCCAGTGGCATGATGTAGGCAGGGGGCGACCAAATGATTGAGTGATTAAATTAGGCTCCCCAAAAATGCCTTTAAAATCCACAGTAGTGGGCAGATCTAACATGGTAAAAAAAAAAAAAAAATTAAGAGAATAGATATTAAAGGTCCTTGACTTGCTTCAGAAACATAAAATATACTTGGGTCAGAAAATAGCTCCACTTATGTGGTTTATATAGAAAAACAAATAGCATGTGGAAAATGTAGTTTATTGGAAGCATGACTGGAAGCCCAAGTGAGTGGACAGCGCAGTCTTATTTGAAGACAAGTTGAAGATAATGGGAGGGTCTATTCTTTGTACTTGGGGCCACACCTGGGGACTAGGGCCACCTTCAGAAGCCACTTAAACAGACGGCATATAACCAAAGGTCAAGGATAGCCACCTAAAGAACTGGGGATGGGAGAAAAATTCACTAGGGATAGGAAGGTGTCCTGTAAATGCCTGACCTCGGTCTCATGAAGAAAGCATTCAGTATGTTCTGGGTTGCTCTGAAGATGAAATCAGGGCAGTGGGAGAGGGGAAGTGACAGAGTGACAGGTAGAAGAAGTTAAGCCTACATTAAAAAGGGATGCCTTAAAAATTGGTAGGAGTCAGGTGTGGTGGCACACTCCTTTAATCCTAGCACTCAGGAGACAGAGGCAGGCAAATCTCCGTGAGTTCAAAACCAGGCTGTTCTACACAGGGGGCTTCAGTCCAACTCGAGTCTCACAGTGAGACTTGGTCTCAAAAAGAAGAGACTCAGAATGTACTGCCCAGTCCTGCACACTTTCACAGCCTCTGAAGTTACAGAAGATGCGTTTCAGACAGATGCCGACTGTTGTTTACAGTCATCTTGGCTTTTATCTTGCTGTCAGAACTTGGTACTGGTCATAGCCAGTTCTAAAAGCACTGAAGGTTCAGAGAAGGCAAGCAAAGTGATGGAGGGAGAAAAAGTACAGTATCCAGGAGAGTGGATATGAGCACTAGGGAGCTAGATAGAATGTGGATCAGAGAAGGAAGGCAGGAAGGTGTCACCCTGGAGGAGGTAGATGGCCCTACCAACACTCGCTCCTACTGAGAGTCTCTGGCTGCTGCCTAACTCTGACTTGCTGTTTCTTTAAGCCGCTGATTAAATCTCAAAAACTGTGTTTCTTCCTATCATAATTTTTATTTATTTATTAAGAAAAAGCAAGTCAAAGGGGAAGAAAGAATTCTAACATGTAAAAATATATAAGGGGACATGGTATATGGCTCAGCAGGTAAAGGCACTTAACCGCACAGGGCTATTGACTGGGTTTGATTCCTAAAACCCAGAAGAACTGACTCCACAAAGGTGTATTCTGACCTTCACATGCATGCTTTGGCATGTGTTAGTATGCATGCATGTGCACAGACATGTGAGCATGCACACACACACACACACACACACACACACACACACACACACACACACATAAAATTATTTTATTTTGGTTTTCTCAAGACAGGGTTTCTCTGTGCAGCCCTGGTTGGCCTGGAACTTTCTCTGTAGACCAGCCTGGCCTCGAACTCAGAGATCTGCCTGACTCTGCTTTCCAAGAACTGGCATTAAAGGCATGCACCACCACCACCCAGCAAATTAATGGTGAGTGGACACTATTTACCCTTTTTTCTTTATAGACACTCAGAGTTCCATCTTCATGAAAGCCTGCATGCTGATGGATTTGCCTTGCTGAACTCCAGCTGTCTAATTCCCAGAGTACTATTGACCAAGCCAGCGGTCAGTCAGTTAGATTGCAACCCCTTGCCGTCACTATTTGCAAATGAAGTTCTTGATTGGTCTAAGTAATAAAAACCCGGAGTCAAATACAGAGGAAGATGATGAGAGAGAAATAACAAGCTACAGCCACACCTTACCTTCTTAGATGAGAGCAAGTCCCTGTCTCTCCCTGCTTATATCCTGTTTCCGTCCAGCTATATCACTTCCTGTCTGTCTGTACAGACCTCCAGAACTCTATGGTTAGCTAGAGGCAAGCTCCATTCTCTGAGCTTCAGACAGGCTTTATTTGTACAAGCAAGATATCACCACAACTATTTTCCCTGGATTTATATGGGCTTTTTAAAGTTGCATTTTGTCTTAATTAGGGCTTCCATTGCTCTGAAGACACCATGGCCAAGGCAACTCTTATAGCAAAAACATTTAAATGGGGTTGCAGCTTACAGTTTCAGAGATTCAGTCCATTATCATCATGGCAGGGAGCAGGGAGGTGCTGAAGCTAGGAGTCCTGCATCTTGTAGGCAACACGAAGTCAACTGAGACACTGAGCAGTATCCTGAGCATAGGAAACCTCAAAGCCCATTCCCACAGTGACACACTTCCACACAAGGCCACATCCACTCCAAAAAAGCCCTACCTCCTAATAGTGCCACTCCCTATGAGATTATGGGGGGGGGGCAATTATATTCAGACTACCACACATATCTTCTATAAATCAAAGCTAATCTTCCATTTGAGTGTGTAAACTTAAATTTTCACCCTTTAATAAAAAGTCAATTTGCTAAGTAGCTTTATATCGCTATAATAGCTGATTCGTTTTGGATCATGGTTTTGCAGACTTCTAGTCTGTGGGAGCTTAGACCCATCATTCTCAGCCTGCAGTGAAGTATATAACATCAAATAGGGAAAAGGAGGCACACATGGCAGAAGAGTCCACTCACCCAGGGTGGCCAGGAAGCCAAAGAGAAAAAGAAAGAGGCTGACTCTCCCAAATTCCATCCCAGGAAATGTCACCATTGACCTAACTTCCTTCAGCTAGGCCACACCTCCCAGATGTTACACCAGTGCCCAGCAGGCAAATACTCCAACTACATTTGTAGCATATGGGGCTCATAATAAAATTATCTGGACTCCAATAGCCTTAGGTAGACTCACTCCTCCAGTTCTGTAACTCGCAGTAAATGTTACCTCTCTTTGACCAACTCTACTCCACAGCCCATGATCCTGGCATCTCCAATGTCCTGCAGTCTCCAATGTAACTTAGGCTTCACCTTCACCATGTTTTGTAATGGCCTATCAGATAACTGTACCTTGTGACACATTACCTGGCCCCAGCAGTTGTCAGGAACCTTAGTGCAAGTCTCCATGACTCCCTCAATCTTGCCTCTGTCAAGCCTGGCAGAAAAAGAGCAGTTTCCTGTGGCTAAGGCTCCCAAGTCCTGCTGTCAGCTTGAGATGTATCCTGGCCCCCTGATCTGCATCTGCCTCTGTGTGCCTCCAAGGGCTAACCCTAGGAAGCACCACTCTGAGCAACTGATTTTTAGCAGGAATCCTCTGTGGTGCTGTTCTCCGTTCAGGTTCTCTCCATTCAGATGAATTTACATTTCCACAAGTTAAAGCCTTTGGTGGATATTCTTGACATCAGGGCATTTCTCCTATTGGCCCAGTACAAGGCGAATGGTCTCTCCTTAATGGTTCTTACATTCGTTGTTTTTCTATTGCTGTAAGAAAACCCTGTGATCAAGGTATAGAAGAAAGGGTTACAGGGGCTTATGGTTCCAGAAGGATAAGAGTCCCTCATCGTGGAGAAGGGGCAGGCGGGGAAGCTGGAGCAGGATTCTGAGGGTTCACATCTTGAATGGCAAGCAGGAAGCAGAGGACAGACTTGGAACTGCTGAGTCTGAATTCTGAAAGCCTGCACCCCACTGATGTACTTCCCTCATCTAAGCCACGCCTTGTAAACCTCTCTAGGGGGCCACCAACTAGTGATCAAATGTCCAATAGTATGGGGACATTCTCATTCAAACCAACACAGTGCTAATGTCTTCAACAACAGCTGTTATATTTCCTATTTACCTTGTCCACAACTGTAAACTCAGTCAAGCTCCTTCCCTCGCTACACACTTCCCATCTTTCTTTTCCAGTTGTTACTCCCTCTCTCACTGTAAACCTGGATAAGGGAGTGAGCGACAGCTCACATTCAGGATGGGTCCCCCACCCCCCACCCCACCCCACCCCCACCCCCGCCCAGTTAGAACTCTCTGGAAACATCCTCACAGATACATCCAGAAGGGTTTCTCTAGATGATTCTGAAGGGGCCAGCTTCCCTTTCGGCAGCCATAATGGTCGAACATGTGCTTCTATGACCTTGTTCTAGACACTAGAAAGTCAGATGCCTGTCTTGTCACAAGGAACCAATCAGAAGTTAGCTGGTGGCGCTATGCTTTATGAACCTGGGTGTGCTTTACAGACAAGCGCACAGCAATGACGTGGAGAGCATAGCAACCACCCTGGGAGGGCCTATGGGCCATAACAACCAGTTGACCAATCAACACAGGGCAAGCCCTCCAAGCCTGGAGGCACACCAATCATGAGCCTGTGCGTACCCCTAGACACTCCCCTTACGCTGCCCTATAAGATCTTTCAGGAGCCCCTAGGAGCCGTCTCTGCTAGCCATCTGCCATGGTGGGTGGATCAAAGACCCGAGCTAACATGGGGTTAGCTCGTTAAATTACAATAAAGCCTCGTGCAGTTTGCAGCAAGCTCTCGAATCTGCCTGGTGATTGGGGTAACTGCGAACGTGACCTGGGACCCCGGATACTTGAGTTTCCGGGGGTCTAACAATTCTAAGTCTTGTCAAGCTGACAATGAGGCTTAGCCACCATACTCCCAAATGCACGTGCTGACCTCTTAACACCCCGTGTCTCAGAGTGTGACAGACACTGTTTGGAGATAGGGTATTTAAAGAGGTAAGGGCTGAAGAGATAGCTCAATGGGTGTTTGCTGGGCAAGCATGAGGACGGGAGTTTGGACCCCTAGCATTCAGGTAAAGACTAGACATGACAGTGAACACTAAAACTATGGAGGGTAGGGAGAACAGAGATAGGAGGACACTGGGGGCTTGATGCCAAAATTTAGCCAAATCTGTAACTTAGGCTCAATGAGAAACCTTGTCTCAATAAAGTAAAGAGCCACAGAAGTAGATACTCAACATCAACCTGTGACCGTCCACAGAAGCATGCACATACCAGCACATAGGCATGCCTGCTCCAACACACACACACACACACACACACACACACACACAAGTAAGTTTAAATGGGGTTATCAGAGTGAGCCCTAAACCTATCTGCCTGGCTTCCTTACAAGGAAAGCAGACCAGGGCATGCAGCGAGACACCAGGGACAGCGGCACAGAGAAAATCTATGTGAAGACACAGCAGGAAGGCCACCGTCCTCAAGCCTAGGAGAGACTCCAGCCTCCAGAGATGAGGTCCACACTTCCGTTGTTTAACCCCCAGTCTCTCCACACTGCCAGGGCAGCTGCAGCTAAAAGAGACACATGCATGCAACGTTGACATTCTAATCCAGGTGATGTGCTTGCACCGCAGTGTCTTGGGGGAAAACTGTAAAGCAGTTGTTCTCAGAAGATACTGCTTTGCTAAGCCTCTTTAAAGTGGGTAGGAGAAATCTGTCAGAGCTGCAGCTTTCTCCTTCAGCATATTCCTCCAATCAAGGACCACCCTTGGCCTACCAAAGAGAAGCCTGTTCAAAGGGTCTCAGAAACCAAGCTTTGGAGCTACTCAGACGCTGCTAATATCTGAGCTCATGCCATCAAAGGTATTGGCTCCTAGCAGCAGTGCCTTCCCCTGCCCTGGCCAAGAAGTTCGAATAAGGGAAACACATGTGTGTCTTTACTGGCAGCCAGGATTAGGAGATTTAAGCACTGCATGTGCCTTGCTAAATAAGTCACTGCCTACATGCCTTAATTTATCCAACAGAGAAATGCCATGTCTACACTGCAGAGCTCCCATAATTTTATTCCTTCTCCCTTTTTCTGAAACAAGGTTTCCTGTAATCTAGCTTGCCCTTGAACTTACTATGTAGCTGAGTATGGCCTTGAACTCCTGACCCCTGCTTCCATCTCCCAAGTGTGGAATTACAGCTGTGTACCACCACACCCATGAAATTCTCCTATGTGTCCAAGGCCTATGGTAGACAAGTTCACACACCACATCCCAGTTTCTCAGCTATGGACTTTTCAGCACTAACATGTTCAGGAAGAGAAGACTCACCATGGGCCAGCTTTATCTTTCTGTGCTGCCATGGATATTGCAGTGTGGTGAGCAGGGACTACAGAGGAACCTGACATGTCTCTGTTACAAATTAACTTTTTTCAGTCTTGCCAAAATGAAACTTATGTTAAAGAGATCCTTTGACAAAATGCAAATGCCTTTGAAGATGGCAATGAGTAAGGGAATGTTTAAGTCAAACACCAGTGGCTATGTGAACAAAAGGCCTTGTGATAAAATGATCTGTAATGTACCAGGGACCAACCAGTCATGGGGGGAGCACAGAGGAAAGATCACAAGCTGGAAGCTTCACCTGTCTTGTGCTTTTGCCAACTGATACTTACACTTCTAGGGACTTAGTCCAATATGTTCTGCCACACTGTCATTCTGTTCACACACACACACACACACACACACACACACACACACACACACACACACACAGAAAGACAAGAGATGAATTTGCAGCAAACCCTGTAAAACCCCACCACCTGAATGCACCCACCAAACTGCAGAGATGTGTGCAGTTCGGAGACTGCTCTGGAGCTTGCGTTCTCATGAAGACTTGGACTTGATGCTTCTTTTCTGTAGTAATGTGACAGAGAAGAAAACTAACTCAATGTCTCCCTTCCACCCTTAGATTAAACCCTGAGATCAATGAGCCATTGTTTGATCAATCCTTCCTGGATAATGTTCACACCATAATATTAAATTAGAAAAATAAGACATCTAATTTCCCCACCTATAAAAGTTATATGGTCCTTTTGCTCATGTTCAATTTGCATCAGTTCATTGAGTCACAAGTGTCCCGCTTCCAAGAGAATCATGTGTCGTTATTACAGAGCACCTCAATCTAAAGGAAGGCACTCGGCCTAAGAGGACTCTCAAACCACCAATGATTTCCAAGCTGAGAGACATTACTGTTATTTAGATGCAGCTACCTTTTCGGTTATACAAATATCCACCTTCCTGTTCAAGTATATGGTCCACAGTGTTTTTAGGGATAATAAGTTCCCTGTGTTTAATACCTGTTTTGGCAAGTGGTATTTTCATTGGTTCTAAAAATGACCTACTTTATAAGTGGAATCCTTCAAGAAACAGTTCACTCCATCTGAGCAAAATAAGGGCAGACTGGGCTCTGTTCCCAACAGTCTCTGGTCCTCTGGGCTGGCTCCTCCCACTTGGGACCATGACACACAAGCTCGAAGTCTGTTAACTTGCGGATCCAATGAACACTGTGGTTCCTCTGGTCTTAGCCTCTAGTCCTTAACTCTGATGTCTGGACCCCATCTTCATGTTCCCTAGTTTAACAAAGTCCAACTAGTTCCTCACTTCTCAACCCCAGCACAGTCCACCCTGCATGTCCAGACTCAACTGAGATACTCAACCCTGTTCCAACTGATTGTGGGAGGACTGGAAGACTGTTTGGGCCCCATATGGTTGCTCTCTTGACAAGATTGAGAGTGGACAGTGTCCTTTACAGGATGAAGAACCATTAGTGACCAATGCAGACAAGAAGCTTCAGGAACTGTGTCCATGGGCCAGCAAAAGGCTCAGTGAGCAAAGACCCTTGCCACCACACCTGATGACCTGAGTTTGACCCCTAGGACGACCTACATGGTAAGAGAGAACTGATCCACACACGTCCTCTGATCTGCACATGCGTGTAGTGGTGCCCCCCACCCACACACGTACAAAGGTATTTTTTAAATGAGCTATGTACATTCCAGCTAACTCCAGGTCCGAAATTTTAGAGCCCAACTTTCCTAAGGCCTCACACTTCATAGCTGTTTTGGTATAATTTAACTTCATTCATCACCACTTGTTCTGCAAACCTATAGGGAAAAAAAAACAGGCTATGAGCAACTTACATCTGTGGGGTAGGAAATCCTGCCAGAGTCAGACCCCACATTATTATCCTGGCCTCAAAAGTCTGTTCAAATGATTCAGGAGGGCCTGGGAAGAGTGAAGAACACCCACCCACCACCACCACCACCACCACCACCCCTCTGCCACATCAATTCAGATCATCCTATGACTCCGGTATGCTGCAAACATTGCTTCTGCAATATCCCCACCAAGTGGCTGTCCAGCTTCTGCTTCCTGTCCACAGGAAGGAACTTCATGATCCAAGGCAAGCCTAGCTTTGGGTGACTTCATGGATGTATTTCTACTGGGCATGGACTTCTTCCCAAGGATCCTCAAGGCTCTCCAATGCCAATCAGCACAACCTCACACCAGGACAGATGAGCACAGTGAGGAGCTCATGCTGATGAGCAAGGAGCCCTTGGATCAAAACATGTATGATCGAAGAGTGACGGTGGGCTTCTTTCAACATGCTCGTCAAGAGCTCCCCGAAGGCTGCCATTCTGTCTTCTTTAGCTTTGAATTTTATCAAGTTGGCACTGGTCTCTGATTCCAATCTGCTCAGACATGAACCTATTTTTTACATTCAAATAGCTGTCGTGAGCAAGCTTTATCAGTGTCCTTAACCTAGTAACTGACAAAAATTCAGAGGAGCCCTATCTTCCACTAGAAAAGTCCTCATTGCACTGTTTAACAAAGCACCATCTCAAGGACTAACCTCACAGAAGTCGGCCAAAACACTTCTAAGACACTCTGAGGTGGCTAATGCTTACCATGTTAAAAGGGGAAATGGTAATTTACACATGACTGTAGTTTGATACCTTTACAAACCCATCAGGAACATATATAGAAAACTATGGAATACACCCAAGGTACAAAAGACCCCCACATCTACTGGCAAGGAGCAGAGGTGGCCCCTCTCAGTATGTGTCCAGAATATTACAACAGTAGCAAGAGCAGGAGGTGAGAGCAAGAGATGGACAGCCAGGTCTGTGCTCCCACCAAAACCACCCACCCACACAATGGAACTCACTCTTCATGGGAAAACCAGAGACCTGGAAAGTGAAAGATGGTAGCAGGCAACAAATGATGTAATGCCTACGCCTTCCGTGGGCTCCCCATAAACACACAAAGCTTCCATTTCTTCAGAGAACCTCACACACACTTAAGTTTACTATCTGTTTCTGTCTTCTACACAGGAAATCCCGGAGGCCACGAGCCAGGTGTGTCTTCTCATCATGAATCAGCACAGCTTCTCCAGACATCATGCATGTGATGAATGAGTGACAGAACACGTGTCTCCAGTTGGTCCTCACTTACAAGAGAAGTATCAAATGCTATTTTTACATTTATCTAGATATTCAGCCATCTTTTAAAATAAATTTCCATCAGGACAGTTTGGGATCAGGTCCCAGTGTAGGAGCAGGACTCATCCTTTTCTCTGATACGAACAGATGAGTAGCTCCATGCATTCACATTTCATTCAGCATTCACATTTCAGATCTATGAAGCCTGTCTACTCACAATCAAAGGTTTTCTCTAACTTGTCTTCTACATCATTCAGTCAAGTCTTTTCTTGTGAGAAATGTTAAATAAATGGCTGTTCTCATAAAATAAGTGACTAGCAGAAATAATCTGTAACTTCCCTGCATAAGCTTTCCTTTTCCCTTTTACAGACCAAAGACTGCAGTGAATTTTAAAAATTGCCCCCCCCCAGACCCATGTTTAATGTGTTACTGTCCTGGCAGCAGACACCAAGGCTCAGAGACACTAAGTCACTGCCCAAGGCCTCCTGCTAAGAACCAGAACTCAACTCAGATCCCAGAGCTCAAGCACTCATGTTACACCCTTACTAACTTCTCCCTGGGCCTCATCAAAACTAAGATGTTAGTCATGGTAACACCAAATGTACAACACTGCTAATTAAAGCCAAGCGCAATTTGTCACGATTTCCCCAATTCTAAACCATGTGCTTGTTACATAGACTGTTTACACACAGTTGAACATGCACATATACATATTCAATCAATAAAGTACAGAAATTACCAGCATTAGGGCAATATATTCTTTATACACATTATAAAATATAAATGCCACTGTCTGAATCTTTTAGAAAATTAATTGAGCTACAAACTACAGAATGGAGATAAATGTCACTTGTGAACAGAACTGTAGGAAACTGCAGACATTGGCATGAGTGCCCCCTTCCTCTTCATCTGCGGCATTAAACCACACTGCTTCCAGGTGACAACCTTCTGGCCCACAAACATGACTCAGTTATTTATATCTTCAAGCATCTAAGTGTAGGAAGGTAGAGGAGAAAGGACCAGAAGCTCAGGTTATCCCAAGCTACACAGAAAACTCAAGGCCAAACCAGGCTGCGTGAAACTGGCTTTACACCTAAATGTTTTTCTGAGATCCTGTCCCTTTTCTCCAAAGGGTAAGGACAGCAATGGTGATTTCTCATTCCATGTCAAGGAAAGTTTGCTCTGTGACCTACGTGAAGGTCTACTGGATGACCCACCTACTTGATGCTCTCTCATGGTCAGGCCTTCTTTTCCCGCCCTCTAAACCTGCTCATGTCATACGCCCATACGGTGTCAATCCCCTCTCCAGTAATGTGGTCTGGGGTCCAGTGTGGAAAAGGGAACCGGCAGGCGATAACTCTAGCATCATCCTCAAGTTCCTGCTCAAGTTTCTTCTCCAGCTGTGGCATCTGTGGAGAACAACAGCCTTTAGGTTCCCAGAACAGTAACAAAGGAGAGGACTTCAAAATGCCTTTCCACACTTTAAAATCCTTGAAAATACTTTCAAACACAACACTTCAGGCACAAATACTTATCAAGCAACCTATTAACACAAGAAGACACATTAACAGCAGTACAAGGACATTTTCTAGTACCAATTATAAAATGACTGATTTTAGCAGATACATATCGTCAATTCTTGATTTTCTGACAAAAACCATGATATGGCAATAATTAAAATGCTAATTATTTTAAATTATCTACCTACTTAATCACTTCAATATAGCATTTATTTCATGTATTTAAGACATATTTTTCTATTCTTTTATTATCTCTGAATTGAGACATATCAAACAATTGACATTATTCTAGAATTACAATCGCTGGTTTTTTTCTCAATTATAACAGTATACTGTAGCATCAACATTTAGAGTAGGTGAAATATTGTCTGATTACACCATGAAAAGGTATACATTCTACCATCTAGAAATAATTTTAAGCCAGGAGGTGGTGCATGGCTTTAATCCCAGCACTCAGGATGCAGAGGCAGGAGGATCTCTGAGTTCTAGGCCAGCCTGGTCTACAGAGTGAGTTCCAGGACAGCCAGGGCTACACAGAGAAACCCTGTCTTAAAAAACCAAAAGAGGAAAAGAAGAAGTACTTTTTAACCGTGTGTATAATGTACTGGTGAGGTACGTCCCCCCTCAGCAGTGTTTAGTTCTACGAGGTGCAGCCAGGACCTGACACACTAGACACTCTTCCTCCACCACGCTGCATCTGCAGCCCCAACAGTGAATTTCTAGACAATATAGATTACATCAACCTCATATAATTTTATTTCCCTATCTACCAATAAAGTGTTCTTAATATTAATGAAAGAATTGACATTTTAATTACATCAACAACTATTCAAAATTATCTGTAGTTTGTAAAAATGTATTAGCAGCCTCATATTCTAAAAATGTTTCACTTTCTACTTTTAACTGATTTTGAGACAGTGTCAATTTGTAGACAAGCTGCAAGAAGTGAACAAAGGAGCCATTGGCAATCAGCCCTGGCAGAGTTCTAGCACTGCCTTATTGCTCATTACAGCCCTCTTCCCCCATGAACTATCTCTAAAACTTTGAGAAGAACCTACATTCAACACTGCTGTTTCTTACACACCTATGTGAGGCTCACACCAGGAAAACTTATTCTGCCCACAGTAACCCCAGAACAATTCAGTCTTTTTCTCCTAGTGGTGCCCTGTACTGCCCAGGAAGGAGCTCTGTGCTCAGCCACATGGTTTCTTTGGTCTCCTAGTTTGGGGTTGCTGTCCTTTTTTGTTTGGTTTGTTTATGGTACTAACGGATGGTCTGCCTTGTGCATGTCAACCTAAGGCTCTACCCCAGCTATACCCACTTCATCCTCTTCTGACTTGGGACAGTTCCCATCTTTCTTGTTTTTCATGACCATGCACCAAAGACCTTTACCTCAGGTTCCTCTGCTACTTGCTCCTGATGGCTCAGTGGATCTCTGGCAAAGGCCCTGCTGTAAGCATGTGAACTTACCAGAGCTCCAGAAGCCCAGAAGGCCCTCCTGCTCCTGATGGTGCCATCAGCCACTTGCTCAGGTGAATCTGTAATCTCTGTAATGTGTTGCCATCTTCCCTTTACCCTTAGTGATAATCTCTGCCCTAGACATAGCATACACTAAGCATTCTAAATGTAGTCAATTTTTACTAGGAAGGCCACAAAGTGGCAACAGGCTACTCCATCCTTCTAGATCAGCAGTTCTCAACCTGGGAGTCAAGATTCCTTTGGGGGTCGAGCAACCCCTGTCACGGGGATCCACTAAGACTACAAGAAAACACAGATATTTACACTATGATTCAAAACAGTAGCAATATTACAGTTATGAAGTGTGGAGGTCCTGGCAGTTGTCAATGCAGACAGTGATCAGCAAAGAGACAAGAAACCCAGTGTAGATTGACTTCATCAACCTGGATCAGACTTCTGGGAACCTAATACCAGGTGGTGCATTGTCAGCATATTTAAAACACAGTACACTTTGGGAAGAGGTTTCCAAGCAACAATCAGTCCAATTCCAGGTACACAACAGAGCTTAAGGTGTGTCTACAGAGAGATTCTTCTACACATAACAGGTGACCATGAGGGTGGGTTCTATAGGTAAAAGGCCTGGAATCTAATGTGGTCTCTGATCAACAGCAGAGAGGTCAGCATGCCACAGAGTACTGTGACATCTACTCTAAAGATGAGTAATGGTCTAGGGAGGAAAGAGTCTGGAATGATCATTCTGGGGATTTACGGTGAGGTCTGCCTCTATAGCAGAAGGTGGATGAGGTCTGCTTCCACAGGTGGCAAGAGGTCACCATGTCCTTAACAAAATCCACTTTCACCTTTCTGGATTGAATGCAGGTATTGGAGACACCCCTGCAAGATTAACATCCCTGGTTCTCTTGGTGCTTCTCTGTGAGCACAAGGACCTCTTTGCTTCTGCCCCCAACAAGCAAGTAGCAACAAAAATGATTTTATGGTTGGGGTCACCACACATGAGGAACTGTATTAAAGAGTCACAGCATTAGGAAGGTTGTGAACCTTTGCTCTAGATGAACAGTTAGTATTATGTTGCAAGAGGGAGCTTTCCCTTCCTGTGTCCCTCTGTCTCTTGGCCTGTAGCATGTATCTATTGCAAATATACATATCCATGTTCTAATTCCATTCAGTGGCTCATAATTCGTTGTTGACCTTGCTTATGCTAATGTTCAAACTGCCCCAATCTGGCCATGGTGCACCTCCTGCATCTGGCTGCTCTGTCCTTGGGACATACTCCCATTAAATATCTTGAGTACTTCCTTGTGTTTTGGCTCAATAAAATTTTCCAGGCTTCCCTCCACAACCCTAGATCAGCTATTCTCAAGGATTCCTAGTTGCCTGTAGTGAAAAATGATACATAGAAATGAAGATCTAAGCAGAAACTACTCCCTCTAAAAGTAACTACAGCAAGACAGAGAAACCAGCAGGGCTCTTATGAAGGTTATTCTTGCCCAGCATCTTACAAAAATGACTTGGAAAAAACCCCAAGATATGGATGGAATAAGCCAAAATTCTAATGCATTATTAGAATTGATAATGGAGAATAAATTCCATTAAGGAGAAAAGATTTCTATTCTAACAGCCAGCAAAGAACTTTAAAAAAAAAGGAAGAAGAAATTATTCCTTAAGGGAAAAATTAAATAAGCAAAAAATGAGACAACATGCGTCTTTCAAAATATCAGGTTTCTTATGGTAATTTTGTTCATAAAAAGATAATTGTAAATATTCATATTCCTATTCTTTTCTTTTTTATGTTTTTTTTATTTCAGAGTGACTGTCATATGCTAAGTCAAGATAAACCTAAAAATGAAAGAAGCTATTTCAATCATAAGAAATTAACTGACTAAATTACACATAAATATGCATCAAATCTGTCCTGATAGCACACACGAAGAGAAGTAGTGCTGTGTCATGCCTGTCTAATAGAATTCAAAATTATTCATATAATTATGGGTTTCAAAGTGACACAAACTCATATTCTAATCACAGCTTCAAAATTTGAAGCACGAGTTGAATCAGCGACAGGCATAAGACAGACCTATGGCTGACGGTACTGACCCATGACCTCCTCCCTCCTCCATTTGGCTTCAAGGGTAGGGACATCCTCACCGAGGATCTCCTGAAGCCTTAGCTGCTTATGCCTCACTTCCCAGACAAAGCTCAGGCCTTGAGCAGGTCCTCCCTGAGATCTGCCTAACTCCTGGACTTGCCCCATGGTCACGCCCAGTCAGGCATGTGCACAATCAGACCCTTCCTTACCCGAGACTGTCATATAACTCCAGACTCTTCCTTACCCAACACTGCCATGTGACTCCAGACTCTTCCTTACCCAAGACTGTCATGTGACTCCACTCTTCCTTACCCAACACTGCCATGTGACTCCAGATTCTTCCTTACCCAAGACTGTCATGTGACTCCAGACCCTTCCTCACCCAAGACGGTCATGTGACTGCACTCTTCCTTAACCAAGACTGCCAGTGTGACTTCAGGAGCCCACACAGAGCAGCTACAGCTGGCTCTGCCTATACCTCTCCCAGAGCAGCTCCTGGCAAACCAAACATCCAGGATGCAGAACACAAGAAGTAGCTGGCCAGGACTCCTCTGTCTCTCACCAGTGCTAGAGATGCCCATGACCTCTGCTGAAGTTCTCTTTGCAGTGCAGCTGGAATTTGGCATCTTCTCACCAGCTAACTCACCCCAGATGGAGCCTCCGTCTGTCACCTGGACACCTCCAAAAGAGCACATAGCTGTCTCCCCATCCCTAATGTCTTGGATCTGACCTCCATGCAGTGGTGGTAGTCTTTTCCTATCCTAACCAGTCTCTATGCCCTCTTCTCACCTTCACCAGTTCCTTCCCTTGGAAGGACCAGCATCCTTCCCTGACTCACCTCAAATTTCACATCACCTCATCATCTGCACTTGCCAGACAACAGGCCCGCACACCATTCAGGTCTTCAACATGGATGACTCTTCATGAACAGTATCCTTTCAGGGATGCTGACCTAGCCCTGCTACTTCTCTGTCCTGGATAACCCCACAGAGCATGTTCTCCTCTGGCATATGACAATTTTATGTAGCTTTCTCACTTAACATATAATCTTTCCACCAGTGTAGAGGTACTGTCAGAACACATTCCAAGAATGCTGTCATACAAGAACTTGGAGTGCTTTTGTGAGAACACTCCAAGAAAACAAGACAAGGGTCTTGTGACCTTGGTTTCTTTAAAACATGGAATTGTTTTCAGACTGTTTCCATGCTCCTCCCAGGTATACTGGTCAGGAAGGAGTTTACTTCAGATTACTCATTATTGCTTGCTGTTGTTACTGAATTAAGTTTAAACTATCCTTTATGACTCTATGGAAAACATGGTTTTGACACATGTGGCTTGTCCTTGTGACCGTGTACAGCTTGTGCTCATGAGAACTTTACTCCTGTGATGCCTGTCTGAGGCTCTGAATGAAGGATGGCTATTTCGTGAGACATTAGTCTGCCTCATTCATTGGCTCTACTCTCCCAGGTCCTACCACCACCTCTAGAGTGGTGACCAGGTACCTCAGGATATTCACGTTTTTTCACTCACGTATGTAGTCAAGTGATAAGGAGACCCTGTCTCTGTTGCAGCAGACACACCTGCAGCATGAACTACACCTGCAGGGACAGAAGTACACAGGGTACAATATCCACTGAATGAGACAGAGTGGACAGTTTCATGGGACCACTGAGGACAGCTTCAGAGAGAGAAGGGTGGGCATTCACTAACTAAGCCCAGTGCAGGCTCTGGAGAGCAGGACAGTAAAGCCCATGGACTGACAAGATGAAGTGTGCAGAGAACTAATGAAAAAATGACTAAGACAAGGTCACAAGTGGGCAAGGGCCACTCCAATCCAGTCTGAGTCCCATGGCAATGTTTGGACCTTTTCCCTAAATTAGCAAGAAGTCACAGAGGGTTTATGGTTAAGTGTTTTGGTTCTTAGGGAAGGTGTTTATTTGAGACAAGGTCTCATGTAATCCATGCTGATCTCAAACAGGCTATGTAGCCAAGGATGGCCTTGAACTCCTGATACTGTGCCTCTACCTCCCAAGTGCTAAGACTACAGGCAAGCACCAGCACATCTGGTTTATGCAGTGCTGGGGATTGAACCCAGGACTTCATGCACAACAGACAAACACTCTTACCACTGAGCTATATCTCCAGCCTCACAGAGGATTAAAAAAAAAAAAAAAAAGATTCAATTAACCTGTTCCACATTTTGGAAAGAGCCTCTTGATGCATAAATTCATGCTAAATATGAGTATTTGCAACCTTCGTAGAGTGTTCATCAGGCCCAAATGGAACCCTCATCGTACTTTGATATGTACTTACATTTAAGTGTTAGCTCTAATTTCCACCTACAACTGCACTGTGCCATCAGGAATAATCCGGTTGGTATCAAAAGCAGGGCTGAGGAGTTAAATGTTTGCTGTCCTCCTCCACACTTGCCTAAGGCTCCTCCTAGCTCTACAAGTGCCGGTCAGTGCATCAGCTACCCTGAAACACTTGCCATGACACTCTTGTATTGGAGGACCATCAGCCCTTGTGAGGGGTACTGGGAGAATGGGATGCAATAGCATCCTTACACAGACAGGTAAAGAGCTGTCCCAGACCACCCAGCTATGAGAGGGAAAAGCTAGTCTCCATCTTCCCAGCCAGCATTCTCTCCTGCCCCTCTGACACTCCAGCTCAGCAGATGCCAAATGAGCTCCTGGCCAACCCACTGTGTGCAGAACACGGGCTGGATCTTTTTTAAGGAATGCCAATGCTCTGTGGATTCCCACAGCTCCTCTTTCTCCCCAGAAACAGTGAAATGCTGAGATTCCTTCGTTAAGATTTGTCTGTGTACAGGAGCGTTAGCAATAATTACAAATGTGTTTTTCAAAATAGCAAGACTCACACTGCCCCTGAGGAAACAGCCCCCAACTGTGTAACCAACCCTGCGGCACAGCAGAGCAGCCTCTGCTCAGCATTACAAAGGCCACTGCTGCCCCCAGCTGGGACTCAGCAGCAGGGCATCATCAGAACCTACATCTCAGCTTAACTTCCTCACTCCAGATAGCACAGAATCCCCAGGAAATCTATTTTTCTACTGTCTATATTGAAGTTACTTGTCTCCAATATGCTCATTCTTACATCTTAGAAGGAAAAGCCCAAACATCTTAAGTAGTTAACCACCATCAAAATTCAATATCTAGTCTATGATCACAAATTACTTTTACTTGTGGGGTGGGAGATTTGAGACAGAGGGGCCTTACTCTGAAACGCAAGCTTGCCTCAAACTTACAGTAACCTTCTTCCCTTGGTCTCCTGAGTGCTGTGATTGCAGGGGTGAACCCAGGCCTGACCCAAGCAAGTTTTAAATGATCAAGGACCAAGACCTCACACCTGCCTTCACTTTTAGAACAAAAGCAGAGTTACACACAGTATACAGTCACTTTTTGTAACACCATCATTGCTCGTTTGTACAAAGCAAGAATGTTCCAATGTGGGGATCGATTTCTCAAGCAGTTAGACACTGTGTATGAAAGTCCCAAGCACAGCTGGGCATGGTGGCACATGCCCATAACCTCTACACTTGGAAGTTGGAGGCTGCAAGTTGAAAGCCAGCCTGAGTTATGTAGCAATTTCCAGGCCACCAGGGCTACACAGTGACACTCTAGCTCAAAGAGCAACAACAAAAATCTAAGGCATAAACAAGAACACAAACAACAAAACTGAAATTCCCTTTTTTATTTTAGATTAGTTACATAGTGCCATTTCTTCAGCAAACATCCAATTCTACCGAGATTGTTATGACTACAATTACAGACTTTGAGAAGTAAAAAGGGACTGATTTCTCTGGTCCCTAAACCAGCAATGGCAGTGAAGCATTCACTCTACCCTGACCATCTCTGCAAAGGCTAGAGAAGCCCATTTTCAGTAAAATAGTATGGCACTTTCACTTTGAAAGTACAAAATCAAAGTTCAATACTCAGCTCTTTGGCAAATCTGTGAATTGGAGGAAATTGAAACCAGTCAATGCTCATCCACCCTTAAAATTATCTTCTGGCAAAACTGAAGAATGATCAATTCAAAGGGAACATCCCATTAACTTCCCCAAACGACTGCAGTGGGTGTGAGTGAGCAGCTATGAAAACCACCAACTGCACTCAACTCTGGGACCTCATTAAAGCAGTTTTCAAACAGGGATTGTTAAGGCTTCCATAAGTCATTGAGATTTTTTTTCTTCTGAAGCTAAAATTTTAAAATGTGGCTGAATCTTTAATGATTAAATGTTTAAGTCCTTAGTGTTTTATTAAACCAATGGACTGAAACCCAGTGTTTCTGCAAAGTCACTGGGAAGCCATCACTTCATGTGTGAGAGGTGTCATGCTGCAGGCAGCTGATAGGACCAATGAGGGACATTTTGTATCCCAGAGGATGGGGATTCATACTCACCATCTGGGGCACACCAAAAATGACAACATTGGAGTACTGTGTGAAGGTGACCTAAACAAGATGGAAAACAAATGGTGGATTAATTCTAAGAAGTCAAGAATCACAGTAAACCTGTCCTCACTGGAGCCCACATGGCCAGGCAGCAGGTCTTCACCACTCCCTGAAAGAAGAGCCTCCTTAAGAGGCACAGCAGAAAGAATACCCCGCCCATACTTTGATGCACATCAGTCAAGTACATCAGCTTTCCAGAGGCATCCTGGGCCTCATCTCCCCATCTTCACAATGACTCCATCAAGGCATAACTGTGCCCTGCTGCCAGTCAAATCACCTACAGCCACCTGTTTCACACTGCGGCCTCTTCAGACTTCTAATCTTCCTCTTCCCTAAAACAGTGCATTAAAAGTTCAATAAAATGGCTTTTGCAGTAGTTGAAAAATGGAGTAAAAGTGCTTTGCCAGTCAAAATTCTTATTGCCCAATAAAAGTCTTATTTACTCTGTGGAGACCATTTAGTTATATACAGCCTGAAAAAAAAAAATGCAAGCAAAATCTAAGTGTGTCTTTATAAGCTGCTGAGGACAGTGTTACAGTGGGAAATTCTTATTTAAGAAAAAGCACTTTGAAAAGTTTCCTAACACAAAACACAGGCACTTTTTTTTTTTTTACAACAATAGCACAGGCATTAAGATCAACAATTAATAAATGGGACTCCATGAAACTAAGAAGCTTCTGTAAGGCAAAGACAATGTTATAATTTAAGAAAAGCAGCTCGAGAGAGAAAGACGCCATGCCACAGGGTTCAAACAGAGGGTTTTTCATTAGGGGAAAGGATCATAAAAAGGGGAAAGGGAAAGGGGAGACTGGCCTCCAGGGACAGGAGCAGCAAGAAAGAGGAAAAGGGGGCAGAGAGAGAAAGGGAGAGGAAGAAAGAGAGAAGGATGGGAGGTGGGCAGGGCCTTTTTAAAAGGGAACACAGTGAATATGCACAGGCTGTAGCTGGGAGAGTGTCCTGTCGGAACCCCAAGGACAGGCCAATACAGATGCCTGAATACTAACAGTCATCAACAGGACAAAAAGGCAGCCCACAGAATGAGATCTTCACCAACTCTACATCTGACAGAGAGCTAATATCCAAAATATACAAAGCCTCAAGAAACTAGACATCAACAAACTAAATAGTAATTTTTTTAAATGGGGTACAGATCTAAATAGAGAATTCTCAAAAGAGGAAACTCAAATGGCCAAGAAACAAAGAAATGTTCAACATCCTTAGCCATCAGGGAAATGTAAATCAAATCAAATTTGAGATTCCATCTCACACCTATCAGAATGGCTAAGATCAAAAACATAATTGACAGTTCATGCTGGCCAGGATGTGGAGAAAGGAGAACACTTCTCCACTGCTGGTGGGAGTGCAAACTTGTTCAGCCACTTTGGAAACCAATATGGCAGTTTCTCAGAAAATTGGAAATCAATCTACCTCAAGACCCAGCTATACCACTCCTAGGCATATACCCAAAGGAAAGCTCAATCATACCACAAGGACACTTTTTCAACTATGTTTGTATCAGCTTTATTCATAATGCCCAGAAACTGGAAACAACCTAGATGTCTCTCAACCATAAAATGAATAAAGAAAATGTGGTACATTCACACACTGGAGTATTTACTCAGCTGTTAAAAACAATGACATCATGAAATTTGCAGGCAAATGGAGGAACTAAAAACAAACAAACAAACAAAAAAAATTCTGAGTGAGGTAACTGAGACTCAGAAAGACAAACATAGTATGTACTCACTCATAAGTAGGTAGCAGCTGTAAAGTAAAGGAAAATCATGCTACAATCCACAGATCCATTTCAGGGATGATGTAGATACCTTGTACAAGGGATATCATGAGAGTAACTCTAACAAAAGACTCCTAGTAACAGGGACACAGATCCTGAACCAGCCATCTTCTGTAACCAGGCAAAGTCTCAAGTGGAGACCAATAGCTTGCCCTGCCTGCAGAGTGTTCTGGGGCCAGTACCTACCAGAATCCTCAACAAAGAAACTAGAGAGACTTCATCCAACAACTGATGGGAGCAGATGCAGAGTCCCACAGCCAAACAGTATACGGAGCTTGGGAAGTCCTGCGGAGGAGTGGGGGGAAGGACAGGAGGAACTACAGGTGACAAAGACACCATGAGAACACAGCCCACAGAGTCAATTGACCAGGACTCATGGGAGCTAGCTGACATTAGTGAGCCTACAGGCATCTGACCAGGTCCTATGTCTATATGTTACGGCTGAGTAGCCTGGTGTTCTTGTGGGATTCCCAACAGCGGAAGCACAGACAGTCACTGACTTTTTTGTCTACTTAGGGGACTCTATTCTTCCTACTGGGTTGTCTCATCCAGTCTTGAATTGATAGTATGTGTCTGGTCTTTTAGCAGCATATTGTGCCATGTTTGGTGACTGTCCCAGAAAAGGCTTGCTCTTTTCTGAGGGGAGATGAAGGGAGGGAGGATCTGGGAGAGAAAGAGAAGGTGGAGCGAAAGGCCAAGGGGAGGGGAAGGAGGGGTAACTGCAGTCAGGATATAATATATGAGAGAAGAATAAACATAAATAAAAAAAAATAAAAATAAAGAGTACAAATATATTTAGAAAATCCTTATTTTATGATTAGAAGGAGCCACCCTAGCATGGTTCCTAGCCTCTTCCTTCTATTATCCATCTTTGTCTCTCTCTGAACATATAAGCATACACAGAGAAAAGCCAAATATTTATCAAGAATAACCTATGATTTCCAAGTGAAATGAAGTATCTCATTATTTCACAAAAAAAAGAAAATGCTTTAGTCAATAAATTCTTAGCATTCATATGACTTTTACCCAAACTTGAAGCCTCTGCACTAAAGCACAGCCTACTATGAATCTACCAGGTCACAAAGTGTTTACACTTTGTTATGCCAGAATGCTAACTTGGACTTTACCTTTCTTGTCAGTCACACTAACTATGACTAAAGAAAGTTCGCTTGTCTAGCATCATCCTCCACGTTACATACCTTCCACAGATCTGAGACATAAAACTTGGCAGAGCCATGCACACCTTCCTTCCAGGCACGGTATCTGGAATACCAAACCAGCCAGGGGTTCAGTTCATAGCCCACAGCTGGGAACCCTTCCTTTGCAGCTGCGATCACCTAGACGGAGCAAAGGGTTAGCAAAAGAAAAAAAATCATCTTGCATGAGAGTTCCCTTTTTAGGGTTTATAACCCTAAAAGAGTCCATTTAAAGGTACTTCTGGAGAGCTATTGGGAAAGAGGAAGGGATGAGGGAAAGGGGAAATATGGTAGTTTTAATGGGAATGGCCCCCATAAGCACATATAATTGAATACTTGGTCCCCAGTTGGTGAAGCTGTTTGGGAAGGATTAGTAAGAGTGGACTTGCCGGTGGTGGTCGTGCACACCAGTAATCGGGAGGCAGATCTCGGAGTTCAAAGCCACCCTGATCTACACAGAGGGTTCCAAGACAGCCAAGGCTACACAGAGAAAGCCTGTCTCAAAACAAACAAACAAACAAACAAAAAAAAAGAGTGGATTTATTCAAGGAGCCATGTCGCTGGGAGCAGAATTGAGGTTTCAAAAGCCCATGCCATTCCCAGCTAGCTCTCTGTCAGTCTTTTGCAGATGAGATGTGAGCTCTCAGCTATTGTTACAGACCCCTGCCTGCTGCCAAGATGGTGATGGAACCTAGCCCTCTGGAAGTCCCCAGACACTCTATGAGTTGTCTTGGTCATGGTGTCTCACCACAGCAATAGAAAAGTAACTAAAACAGGAGCTAAGAGGTGGTAAATGGAGTGAGCAGGATCAAAGTGTATTATCTATATGGACAAAATTTCACAATGGAACCCATTATTTCATATAATTAACATCAGGTGAATCTGTGAGTTTGAGGCTAGCCTGGGCTACAGAGTTAGTTCCAGGGCAGTCAGAGCTGTTATAGAGAGAAACTCTGTCTTGAAAAAGTTATATCTAAATTCTATAGTTCATGGACAAGACATAACTAACCCAAAGTTTTCTGCGTTTTGAGTTCAGGCTTGTGTTGGACAAATGCATCCTTGATTCTGGCTCAGCTAACCCGAGGTGGCAAAAAAAAAAAAAAAAAAAAAAAAAAAAAAAAAAACAATGGCTGAAAATCTACACATTTCTCCATCAGTAGCTGGCGGGGGGGGGGGGGGGAGTGGAATATAAGTGAATAGTGAATAATGTGCAATAAAAATAACCCGTCCAAGACCACAGCCCTCAGAAACTCACAACAGTTGTGGTCACCTGCACAAGATAAAGTCTTCTAGCTTGGAACGGGGAGAGAGGCTCACAAGCCCCGTCCCCAGCCAGATGGAAGCATTCAGTGGTGGGCAGTGATGACAAGTGAACAATGGAATTACTTAATATCCCAGAATTGAAAATGGTTAAGATGGTACATTATGTTTCATGATGCTTTTATCACAGTATGAGAAATGTTTAGAGCGGCTGAGTCACTTTTCAGTGTCTCTTTCATGACTTCAGGTCTCAGACACAAAGTCAGTGTCCACAGGACTAGCAAATATGATGCAGAACACATGCTGCCAGAATACAAGCCTTTCCCAGTGCTGTCCCTACTCCTGCTGGTCATCAGGATGTGGCCCGAGGATGCAGCCCAAGGATGTGGCCACCGTCCTCACTGAGGAGCGAGCACTGCCAGTCAGTGACCTTGTCTTTCCTCAGAGATTCGGGCTGGGATCACAACATGTTAAAGTCACTAAAATTCTGATTATTTTTTTAAAGACAAGGCCTCATGTAGCTGGCCTTGAAGTCATGATCCTCCTGCCTCCACCTCCCAAGCACTGGGATTTCAGCTACATGTCACTATCTATTCCTACCCTGAATTCCTATCTTTAGTCAAGCAGGGCTTCAAAAATGGTATTTCTTGGGGGCTGGAGAGATGGCTCAGAGGTTAAGAGCACAGTCTGCTCTTCCAGAGGTCCTGAGTTCAATCCCCAGCAACCACATGGTGGCTCACAACCATCTGTTATGAGATCTGGTGCCCTCTTCTGGTGTGCAGATAGACATGGAAGCAGAATGTTGTATGCATAATAAATAAATAAAATCTTTTTTAAAAATGGTATTTCTTATTTTAACTTTTTATCAGCTCCAAAGAATCATTACTTACTCATGTATCAATACAGAGAAATATAAAGCAAACATCTAAACTGCAAAAAAGTAAAGGTAATTCAACTCCACGAGTCCACCTTTCTTGTAATCATGCCACATTCACTGGACCAAAAATTTCTAATAGACTATTTGGTAATTAGCAATTAACTGCTCCTTTCTATCCGACATGTTTACAGAGCGCTTTTCCTCCATGAGAGAAAAAAAAAAAATCAACCAGAGAAAAATGAACGCTAAACATATGCTGGTGGTCCAACAGTTTAGCCAAACACAAAATGAAACACACACTTTTCAAACTGTCACATTTGGCAAATCTTTGCAGAAGCTTCATAAGAAACATAAAGCAGAAATTTTAACAATTCTGGTTCCAAGCTTTAAAATGCTTTGACATAACTCACAATGCGTCCATCGCCACTGCCAATGTCCACCAGGGAGCCTCTTCTGTGTCGCAACATCTTCACGACATTTTCAATCTGCTTGGAAGTTGCAGGCACAAATGGCAAACACACTTTCCGGAGGGCTGGTGTGATAAATGGCGTAGCCACAGCATACAATGTCACCAGTGTCCCACCAATGATCCCAGTAAACAAGAACCCCCAACTGTTCTTCTTCAAACTGTCGGACTCCAAACTGGCAGGCAGAACATGGCCCGGCTGCCTTTCTTCCTCAGGTATTTCTAGGTATGACCATTGTTGAAAGAAAGCAGAGACACATAGAGCACACATTAGAAAACCAAGGCCACATCTTCTCGACAACTCTGACACTTTTTTTTATTTATTCATGTTTATCTATGTACATGTGTGTGCGTACATGGGCATGTGAGTGAGTGTGCATACACACACACACACACACACACACACACACACACACACACACACGTGTGCAGATGCCCACAGAGGCCAGCAAAAATGTCACATTCCCTGATGTTGTAACTTAAGAAAAGCAGCACTTGAGAGAAAGACACCATATGACAGGGTTCAAGTGGGGGGTGGGGGGTTATTAGGGAAAGTAATCATAAAAAGGGAAAGGGAAGGGGGGAGACTGGCCTCCGGGGACAGGAACAGCAGCAGGAGAGAGGAGAGAGGGGCAGAAGGCAGAGAGAGAGAGAGAGAGAGAGAGAGAGAGAGAGACAGACAGACAGACAGACAGACAGACAGACAGACAGGTAAGATGAGGAAGGTAGAGAGGGGGAACAGACAGAGGGAGAAACAGAGAGAGAGAAGGCTGGGAGGTGGGCAGGGCCCTTTTAAAAGGGAACATACTGAATATGCACAGGTGGTGCTCTTAATGGCTGCAGCTGGGGGTGTACCCTGTCAGAACCCCAAGGGCAGGCCAGTACAGATGCCTGAATAGTAAAACCTGAAGCTGCAGTTACAGGTGGTTGTAGCTGCCTGCTATGGGTGATGGGAAACAAATCTGTGTCCTCTGCAAAACTGAAGGAAAGCCAGGTTGATTAATGACAAGAGAAGCATAAAGAGCCGGACAAGGGGCCAGCTCTGTCAGTGTTGACAACATGACCTCACAGCCCTCCTGAAGAACCTCCACCTCCATCAACTGTGGGCTCCAGAGCGGCTGGGAGAGTGACTGAGTAAATATAGGTAGGGCACTCATAAGGCTCGGGCACACAGGAAACAGGGGCACCCAGTGTAACTATTTACACATTACTGGAACAATGTGGAACCCCACTGCAAACTGTGGGTAAGACTGAAAACACAGGAACCCACAGGAAGCAGGAAGTGGTCAGAGGAGGGACAGCCAATGCTTGCCATTCATATACGGCTGGTCACAGCTACCAGGTCATTCAAAAGGCCTGCAGTGTTTATCCCAAGCTGCTCTAAGAAGTGGCCACAGCCTTACTAGCTTACAACACATTTCTCACCATTCGCGGAGGTCAGAAGTCTGCAGTGGGGCGGCAAGGCTGCACTCCTCCTAAGGCCTTTTGACTGAACGAGTTCCTTCTAACTTCCCAGCCTTCAAAAGCTACCTACATTGATTCTAGCCCCGCAGCACTCCAACTCCTGCCTCCATCCTGGTATCTCCTTTCTCCCATTCCCGTCCTTCTTTTTGACAACAGTGTGCACACCTAGTTTGTCCAAGATAATCTCTGATCCAACATCTTCCATCACATTTGCACAAGCTACATCAGTCAGAATTCAGATATGTGGGGGGAGGGGGCATTCTACCCACTACACCCGTTAAGTGGTGACAACCTATTCTGAACACAGGACAGAATAGGAGCTGAGACACAGCAACAGGTAACAATCCAGGACATCTCTCAACACCCAGTTTCCTCGGCTCAGCATAGCTTTAGCTCAGCATAGCATGTCCTTTGCTTCTGACACCCACTAAAGTGAGTTTTAAAGCTTTTTTTGTTGCAGAGAGACAATGTGAGGAGAGGAAGTTAAGTCTGCTGAGGATGCTGTGCCGGGGGGGAGGGGGAGGATGGAGGGAGGTGGGTCCTGCTAATGCTGTGATGGAGGGAGGGGAGTCTGTGGCTGCTGCTGCCATCAAGGTGTATAAAGTTTCCTTTAGGTGTTTGATAACAGAAGCTGTCAGTGATTTCATATAATTTTGACCCTGTGTGGAAGAATATGCTGTAGTCACTGCACACTTGCTTATTTGGGAGAAGTCAAGGCTCATTTTCACCCTGCCGTCATGCAGTGTCCTCCTAGGAGCACCCCAGTGGAACACAGCACAGGCTGTAAACACATTTAAGAGTCAGTCCTGGGGTCTCAGAACCTAAGCCAATTGTCTAATATCTGATGAGCTGCTACTGCAGTATGGCTTGCTAGCCAGATTTTTCTTTATGTGTATAACTCAAAACTTAAGAAAAAGGGTTTAATGATACTACTATCTGATTATCACGTTTAAATTAACATGTATAAGGTATAACTGAAAGACTGTGCAACAACTGTTAAAAGCTATCCATGAAGACTACAGATAGGAGGAATAGAGGCTCCGTTGTTTTTTCTTTTTGAGACAGTCTTGCTATGAAGGCCATGCTGGCCTTGAACATATACTGATCCTCTTGCCTCAGCCTCCTAAATTGTAGGATTACAGGCATCCACCACACTCTCAGCTTAGAAACACCGTGTTTTAGCCTTTCCTAGGAGAGAATTGATATAATTTGTTCACTGGATGTGTACAATTCAATTGTTTTTAGTGTATGCAACCCTCATCAGTTTTAGAATATTTTCATTGCCCACGAAGCCCTGAATTCTTTAGCTGTCACCACCCTCTGCTATCCCCCCTAAGTAACCATTACTTTTGGTCCCTATATACTCTACTTTGGACTTATATCAAACAGCTTGCAAAGGCCAGGGAGATGGCTCAGTGAGTGCAGTGCTTGTCGTTCAAACATGATGACCTAAGCTCAGATTTCCAGCACCCATGCAAAAGACAAGCACAACCACAGAACTGGAAGGGGGAGACAGGTGGATCCCAGGGATTGGCTTTCCAGCCAGCCTAGCTCCAGGGTCAGTGAGCAAGCCTGTCTCAAAAAAATGGAGTGCAATAGAAATACCTTATGTCAAGCTTTGACCTCCATGGGTACACATATGGAACTTAGGCACACACACATACATACATATAGTATGTGGTATCCTAACCAACTTGTGGCATTTAAAATGATCAGTCTCTAGTCATCCATGCTATTCCTTATCACTACTTGATTCCCTTTCACAAATGAACATAATTCCATCATTTAGACAACACTGTTTATCAGTTTGGGCAATAGTTAAACACATACCAGACTGCCCAAATTCTACCTCACCTGTACCCTTCCATAAAACCAGCAATGCATACAATAACGAGGTCCTGGTCTCCAGGGTCTCCCACCTGGCCTGTGTAAGTAGTGGGGACCAACTGAGGTAGACAAAGGATGCAAGAAATGTTACACTGAATATAGGGAGAAATTTAAGTAGAAAATATGAACTGAGGGAAAAAACAGCAAGCCTTGGAACCATGGCAGGACAGAGTAGGAGCCTTTGAATACAAGTGGTCACCCACTCTCTCCTTCACCACATGTGATGGAGATCCAGCACAGGTTATCAGACTTGGCAGCAAGTGCCTTTACTTGCTGAGCCACCCTTGAAGTCTTTCGTGAAACCAGCCTTCATGCCCATTCTAGATGAATGGCTAGAGTTTGGTATGTACACACAATGGAGTTTTATTCAGTTGCAAAGTAACAATGACTCAGAAAGGCAAATATGTTTTCTCTCAGATGTTAAAATCTCAATTGATTAACCAGGTGGTGGTAGCACATAATCCCAGCACTTGGGAGGCAGAAGCAGGCAGATCTCTGTGAGTTAGAGGCCAACCTGATCGACAAAGCTAGACTCAGGATAGCAGAGAAACCCTGTCTCAAAAAAAAAAAAATCTTGATTGTGTGTGTCTGAGGGAAAAGGAAGAGGTCTAAAGGGAGGAGGGGGAAGGAAATAAGAGGGAAACAAGAGAGACAAAATACTGCATGTTTTCTCCTATGTGGAACCTAGATTTAATGGTACATAATACATGTATATATGAGATAGCTACTTCGGGGAGGAGATAGTGAGGGGTGCTTAAAGCAAGGTGCAATGACATAATTACATATATGAAAATGTTATGAAGCCTTTTGTATTTAAAAAAACCCTTTCTTGTTATACTGATCTAATGTCATCTGTGTCCTTTTGCTATATATCCCCTATTGATACTACAAGTCATCCCAGACGGCGTTCTGACAGGAAATAAGGTGCAGAAGACACCATTAAATTTATTTTCTTTTCTCAAATCAACAGAAAAATGGGCTGCAGAATCCACCATTTGAATTTTTATAAACACCAGTTCATGAAAACTGAAGGGAACTAAGACTACTGTAAAACCCCAAAGTCACCAGCCGTATCACTGAGTCTAGGAGACAGAGGACTTGGCATTAGGCAAGATTAACAAATCAGCAACTGTGTGACAGCAGGCAGGTTTTCAGGTCTGTGCTGTTGCACGCATTCTAATTTTGAGTAAGTACCTAATAAAACTCGATAATACAGCAGAGACAGACAGTACAGGTAGAAAGGGTGGAAATCTGTAACCAATCCAAGCTTATACAATGGATGGCGATTTCGGGCCTATGCACAGCTCAATTAGCGTTCTAACAGCAACACGCCGGGGATTAAGAGACAGAACCCAAGGCCGGGAGTGCTGCATCGTCTCCACCTAGCAGTCTACCCGCGGGCAAGTCGCAGGACCCGTATAACGTGGGGAGCTAAGAACACACATACTGCTGGGGCTGAGAGACGGCTCAGCAGGTTAAGAGCACACTGGCTGCTCTTCCAGAGGTTCTGAGTTCAGTTCCCAGCAACCACATGGTGGCTCACGACTATCCGTAATGAGATCTGGTGCCCTCTTCTGGCCTGCTGGAATATATGCTGCAGACAGAGCACCGCATGCATGATTAAATACAAAAAATACTGCGTGCTGACGAGCAGGCACTGTGCTTCCTCAACGGCCCTGTCAAGTAGGCAGCACTTATTACTGCTATGTTTGCAGACAAGGCAAAACTGCAGGCCCAGTGACTTCAAAGAAAAAGCTAGTCCACGACAGCGCCGGAAGTCCAGCAGCCTGGAGTCTCGGGGTCGGGATGAGTGAGCAACCGTCAGGGGCGTGCAGGACGGCGCAGGCGCAGACCGCGCCCCATCCGCGCGCGGCCGCGACCACGCCCGCTGCCGGTCGCGCACCCGCGCCCCACCCACGGGCGCCCGCGACCACGCCCGCTGCCGGCCGCTCACCCGTGCCCCACCCACGCACGACCACAGCCAGCCAGCGGAGGAACCCGCCGCCGCCGCCTTGCCGACCGAACCTCACCTCCTCTCTCCATCGCGAAACTTCCGGGGATACCGGAAGTGGAACGTACCATCTTCCAGAAGCCGGGGTGGGAATAAAAGGGAAAAACGTCTTAGGGAAATTAACTCCCTGCTGCGACTCCGTATTCAGAAACTCTCGGAAATCAAAACCTCGAGTAAGTGGCTGGATCGAGGCCAGTGTTAGCATTTGGGTTCTAAAAGTCAACTTCCGAGTTTTGGAATCTCCCCCCCAACTTCCTGGGTGATAGAACTTTCCAAGAGCGGCGGAGCGTACTCGGCGGCGTTAAAAGAGTCACAGTTGGAAAGAAAGAAATCTCGGGCGGCCCGTGCTGCGCACGCGCGTGAGACTTTGCGTTCTCTCGCGAGAGGAAGGCGCCTTCTCTAGTCCCGAGCGGTCCGTGCCGGTTGTCGGAAAGCGTCTCTTGCAGCTCGCCCAGCATGGCGTCCGTGGGGACCCTCGCCTTCGATGAGTATGGGCGCCCCTTTCTCATCATCAAGGATCAAGACCGCAAGTCCCGTCTCATGGGACTCGAGGCCCTCAAGGTAACGGCCTGGCACGCGAGGCCGCGGGATGAAGGGAGGCGGCCCGAGCGCTCTTGTGCGCCTGCGCCGGCGTGGGAGCGGCTCGGCCACGTGCAGGCCCGCAAGGTCGAGTGGGCTCCGCGTGCACCCCGCCCTTTGTGCGGGCGCGAGAGAAGTGGTGAAGGCCTCAGCCCGGAGGTGGTGGGGACACAGCCTGCCGCCCTGGTGGGGCTCACCCACCCGCTCACCCGGGGAGCGGGCCACCGGCCCCCCAATCGGGAGGGAGGGATGACAAATGACAGCGGAGGGAGCTCTTTGGACTTCGATGGAAGGAGCTGTGCACACACGCATGCACGCACACACACACACATACACACACGTTTGCAAGGGCCAGAGCATTGCGTTCACAGGGACATTGCATCCTCTTGGGCCAGGAAACAACGTGGTTTTTGGAATACAGGGAGACAGTTTGAGGGCGCACGCACTCCTGGTTGCAGATTAGGATGCTTCCCCAAGTTTGGAGCTCTTTGGACCCCATCACAGGGAAACAAAGAAGTTATCCCAAGGGAAGGCAGAACCGAGGGAAAATCCTGTAGAAGGAAAGGGATTTAAAAAAATTTTTTTAAAAGGCTAGAACCCCAGATAAGAATGTCAGCCTGGCAGTGAAGGCGCACACCTTTAGTCCCAGCACTCGAGAGGCAGAGGCAGGAGGATCTCTGTGAGCTACACAGGGAAACCCTGTCTTTGGGGCGGGGGGGGGCGGTCGTTGACAGGTGTTGCCACGGAAAACGCAGAGGAAGGAAGGAGTTGCATCTTGGGTTTTGTGTGTGCCTGTCATGCCTCCAGGTCTGAGGTGCTCTTGTTCACCTGTGTTAGGGTCTTATTTAAACTTAAAGATAACACACCCACTTACTGACCTCTCTGGACCTAGTTTCCAAACGTGGACTTCCTGTCATGCCAACGGTTTGACAGGTGTGTTGGAGTGACTGAAGAAGTGGACAGGGCAACTGTAGAAGCTTGGTTTTGTTTCCTTTCTAGGGGAACTTTTTTTCAGGTCATATGCATTGCTTATTCAGTTCCATTCCCCCACCCCCAAACACACAAACACACACACACACACACACACACACACACACCCTACCTACCTACCTCAGGGTACTTGCAAATTAACATTCCAACAGGCAGAGATTTTACCAGTGTGATTAATGTTAACAGTTGTGCTGTGTCTGCCATTTGTGCTAACTACATGGGCTATTGCATGTGGTCCTCACTCAAGATAGGTCTTCTAGAATTAGGCACTTACGGCAGGGTCATAGAGAAGTTGACAAAGATTTCATAGCCACTAAGGTAGAGAAGGGCCATGACTTCAATCTGCCTCCAGTCACATCGAGGGTAGTGGTCTAGAGCATTGAGCTCACCCTTGCCATTCAGGGCCGGGTTATTTGTAGAAGAGACCTGTTCTGTGTACAGCGTTGAGCTGTTGGCCTCTGCTCAATACATACCTGTTTAGGCAACCAAAAATAAGCTCAGGTGTCCGGTATCCTTGGGCACAGAGACATTTCCTTGTGGTGCTTTTCAAAGAATTGCTAGTGTGCAAAGAAAAAAATGAACTTGGTGTTGTGTAGTCAGCCACTACAGGTGACGAGAGACATTAATGAACATGCGTACTTGCACAGTTCTGAAAATCCAAGATTTCTGTGGTAAGTTTACATCCCTCTGCACCTTGGGGCTGAGAAGATAAGTTAGAGCGACAGGGAGAGTCTGGAGTGCTTTGCTTTTGAGCTCCAGTATTAAGGCACCACGAGTCCTTTTAAACCTTTGGAATTGTTAAGGGACTCTAGAAAATGAGTTAATTAGCAACTAGGAAGTGGATGGGACGTGGTTTTAGAACTCTGTAGGGTGATTTTTGATCTGAGTTTAGTGGTGACAAGAATAAGAGAACAGGACATTGAAGGAAATGAGAGCCAGGTGTGTCTGGGAACAGGGGAGGGTTCTTTCAGGCTTGTACCGTTAATACTTTGATAACAGTAATGTAAATTCTGATCTGAGGAGATTGTTGACATTAACTCCTGAGTTAGAAGAATTTCAATGAAAACTAATGGACCAGACCAGATGTTGCAGTGAAGTTGTGGTTGCATTCCTGGAGTGTAGGGGTCAAAAGCTCGGGCCTGCAGGGATGATAGTATGGGTGTTGTTAAAATTGCATGATCTGGGTCTGACCCTTGGAATGTGTTTAGGGACATGTAGTTGGCCCTTGATCTCCTAGAACTTCTGACAAACTTAGGGGGCCAAGAAGACAAAAGTACCATATGCTTCCCATGGGTGATGGTCACATAAACACTGCTCCTGTGAGGTTAGATATGACCCAGGGTATAGATGTATATAAAACAGGCATACAGATCAAACCTTTACTAAGACTAAATCATAAAGAACATTACTTTTAAGCAAGTTTGTTGTACCTGTAACTCCACTATGTAGTAAAGATAAAAGCAGCTTTTCGAGATAATGAGATGTCTGTGTGTCGGTTTGGGTTATTATTTTAGATTTATTTTGTGTGTATGTATGAGTACCTTCATGTATGTATGTGTACACTAGTGCCTGTGGAGGCCAGAAGAGGGCATCGGATCACTGGAGTACAGGCCATTGGGAGCTGCCACGTGGGTCTTCTGCAAGAGCAAGTGACCCTGACCACTGAGCCATCTCTGTCACTCTCCCAATGAGCTGCACTTCCAATCCTTGCTCTAGTGTCTCTCACAGCTAAGTGTGGTCTCTCTTTGTTAACGAGGGTTTGGGGGGAAGATGAATTCTAGAGCAGTTCAGAACATCAGTCTCCGTGTTCTGAGCCCCATGGAGTCACTGGTACTTAATTCCTAGCCACCATTCAGAGCTTTCCTTCTGAAAATAGTGCTTGCTAAGAATGTTAGCAAAGGGGGCACTGCCTTGTGGGATTGATGTGGTATTTATCTATGTGGGCTTTGGTGAAAACAGAAGGTGTTGTGTTTGTGTTCTCAGGGCAGTAATGGAGACAGCCTGCCTGCCTCCTTCCTGTGCTGAGCATACCAAACACAGAGCTTATAGTTGGGAGTATTACTGCTCAAGTCAGACCTCTCTGTCGGTGTAGAAATTTCTAATTTAGAGATTACAGCCCAAGTCTATTTTTTCCTCATAAACATCAGCTGTATGCCTTTAGTTGTTAAAATGATTTGTAACTGGGTTTTTGCTTTTTCTGTTTCATTTAGTCTCACATCATGGCTGCAAAAGCTGTAGCAAACACAATGAGAACATCACTGGGACCAAATGGTGAGAGAACCGTTGATATTTTTAATAAAGGATTAAGCTCATAGTGCAGTCAGTAACACCTTCAGAAATGCAGTGGAGCAGTCCTCCAGCTCAATTCAGCCAAGATGCTCTGTCTGGGCTCCTTATAGTTACAGTGTGCTCACAGCTTTAGATAGGCCTTTCTTCACTTCATTAACGTGTTCCAGAGCACACTGTGTCTTGAATTAGTTTAATGGTATTCTGTATGTGGTGGTTGGTCCACATGTCTTTGGTTTGAAACACTTAGACTGTTTCCATTGTGGAGTTTGGGTTGTCTGGTGGAAGGATATCTGTGGCGGATGTTTTATGAATGTTGGGTTATTTGTTTCTAATGAATTTCAGGTAAGAATTGCTTGAGATTTGAGATGCTATCTCTAACCCCTGGTTACACATTCTTTCACCCAACAACTTCTGAACTTTTGTCCTTTAGGGCTAGATAAGATGATGGTAGATAAGGATGGCGATGTCACTGTAACGAATGATGGTGCCACCATTCTAAGCATGATGGATGTGGATCATCAGATTGCCAAGCTAATGGTTGAACTTTCCAAATCCCAGGATGATGAAATTGGAGATGGAACCACAGGAGTGGTTGGTAAGAAAAAAAACAGCCTTTCTAACATAAGGTGTTTTAAAAGCATCACAAGAGCTAATGTTTCTACATCAAGTCATGTGTACATTGGGACAGACTGAAGTTGGGGAGCACACTATGGCACAAGTGGCCAGACTTTGAAGAGTGGTGTTGGGAAGAACACAAAGGAGGCCGTCAGGGAGCATTGGCAGTGAGACAGGACAGCTTATAGTGTGTGCTTTTGATCCATTTGTTCTTTTAAGCTGCAGAAGTCAGTGAGATAAATATGGAGGCTATATTGTGTCAGTGTTGATGGTCCTTGAGCTGACAGCCACACAATAGTTACATAGAGAATGCCCTGGTTCTCCTGCGAAAATACAGACTTGCCTTGAGTCCTGCAGCTACTTCTCAGGGTTAACTGGAAAATGTACGCATCTGAAGAGAAAACATGGACTATCGTGTTTGTTTTTACTGTTAGCATTTTTTCCTGAGATTAAAATTTTCAGATTGATCCAGGGTTTGAGGGCTGGCAAGGTGACTCAGCTAGCCCATGAGGGCGCTTGTCAGCAAAGCCTAGCCCTGAGTTTGCCCCTGGGGTTCCATGTCATGAAGGGAGAGAGCTGACTCCAGCTGATCACCCCTCCCTACTCAGCCATGCATGCTTGTGCATACATACAAAGCTAAATCTAATTTTCGATTGCTTTACAGATCAAGGGCGATAGAAACACATTAATGTGTGTAGCGTTGCCTTGAAAGTCATTTACCCAACACTCGGAATTGCCATAACATCCCAAGCACTATTGTAGGTGTGCTTGGGGTGCAGCAGGTTTTAAATTAGCAGAACCAGATTCATTCCTGTCACCAAGAGGGGAAGGAGACAGGTTGGTGCTTGGGGAGTAGGTACTCAGTGGCCTTCCATAAGCTAGGGTGCCCTCACTGAGCAGAAGTCCCTGACCACAATTTGCTGCCTTCCATTCAAAATGTTGTCCTTGCGTTGTGGCCTGCATCTTTCTGTTTGTATATTTATTGTGGGGAGGGGTGTGTGAAGAACAGAAGACAACTTTTGGGAGTCAGTTCTACTGTGTGAATTCTAGTGCTATTGATATTGGCAATACCTACTTTAAACTACAGACCCATCTCACTGCCCACCCCTTTGCCTAAGTTTTTATTATTAATCTTTAAGGAGCAGCCTATTAGACCTTGACTATGATCTAAGCTAAGAGAGATGGCCTCCTCCCTTCCATTCATAGCCCTGGCTTCTAAGATTACATCCAGCCCAATTCTAGAACTTGGTTAGTTTCGAGGTAGCATGTAAGGCTGTACTAAAAATTGTAATGTAAACTGGTTGTCTACTGTCTTGCTTGCAGTCCTGGCTGGTGCCTTGTTGGAAGAAGCTGAGCAGTTGCTGGACAGAGGCATCCACCCAATCAGAATTGCCGACGGCTATGAACAGGCTGCCCGAATTGCCATAGAGCACCTGGACAAGATCAGTGACAGTGTGCTTGTTGACATAAACGACCCTGAACCCCTGATTCAGACTGCAAAGACCACGCTGGGCTCCAAAGTGTACGTGTCCTATCAGTAGATCAGTGTGATTTGCGAGCCTACCCTTTGGAGGACTGTTCACGTGTTGTATGATTTGCTGAAATTTCTGTTGGTTTTGCTTGTTTTCCTGTGTTTCTGTTGGAGGCTGGATTTGCCGGTTAAGTTAGTAAATCTTCCTGACTGTAAAGTTCTAATATTTTTTCCTATCACCTCTCAGTAGGAAGTCATTCTGGGGAAGCATCTGTGTTTTAGTCAGTAAACAAATGTACAGCTCAACAGTTTTAGCGTAATTGGGAGGATGGTCTTAAAATTGGCCTTCCTGTCTTAAAATTTCTGTCAGTGTTTCCTAACATCTGCTCTTCCCTCAACCCAAAGTGGTCTCAGCCCAGGGGTGCTCCTGTCTACAGTGGCAGAAACTCGGTCTGCTGCTGTATTACGGCATGAAAACTAAGTGAAAGCATAACTACACATGAACCCTTTAATTGCACATAGTAGACGTTTGTTGTGGCATTTCATACATGTTTTCTTGTACTTTGCTCTTGTTTGACCTCCTGCTTGATACATGTGCGTGTGCGTGTGCGTGTGTGTGTGTGTGTGTAAGAGCCAGGTGCTAGAGAAAATGGGGTGATTGTCTTTATTTCCTTTTTGCCCTCTCATTCCCCCTTTTATTGAGCATTTTCGCCAGCCTTATATCCCTCTGTTAAAATCACTTAACAGTGTGAGCAGTATTTAAATGTGCAGCTGTTGTGTGTGCCTGGTGCTTTTAGCAGATGGAGTGGTTTCAGTATGAAGACATGTGCAATAAGTAACTCTGGGCTGTGAGGCACCTAAGGACTGCTCGTTCATGTCTGAGAAGGCACAGGAATGCTGAGTGTCTGCAGTAAAGGGCCAGATGTCCAGAACAGCACTAGTTTTCCTAGAAGTGTTGAGTTGCATGATGTGATGGTTTGGTTACTGCAGTCATATAAGGAATGTGAAAACTGTTTTCATCAGGGTTAACAGCTGTCATCGACAAATGGCTGAGATCGCCGTGAATGCCGTCCTCACCGTGGCAGATATGGAGCGGAGAGATGTTGACTTTGAGCTCATCAAAGTGGAAGGCAAAGTGGGTGGGAGGCTAGAGGACACCAAGCTGATAAAAGGTGTGATCGTCGATAAGGACTTCAGCCACCCACAGATGCCAAAAGTAAGTCAGTGCTCTCACACTTCTACACTACTTTTAACACAGCCCCAGCACTTCAGGTGTTTGTTTCCTTCCCCCATAGGAAGTGGAAAATGCTAAGATTGCGATTCTCACGTGTCCATTTGAGCCACCTAAACCGAAGACGAAGCACAAGCTGGATGTGACGTCTGTGGAGGACTACAAAGCCCTGCAGAAATATGAAAAGGAGAAGTTTGAAGAGATGATTCAACAGGTGAGTCCTTTGGTACTCCCTGAACCAACTCCACGGGCACTAACAGAATTGCCATCTGCAGACTTTGTCGCCTGGCTACAAATAACGTACAGTGTCTCCAGTGTTCAGTGTCAGGCACAAAAATGAGTACAGTAAGAAGAACCACTTGTCCTAGACTGCCTTGCAAGTTTGGTGTCTTAGCTGTGCCTTTCCTTTCCAGCTCTCCTGGGCTTGAATGGAGCAAATGAGAGCTAGGAATCAAAGCCTAGTTTGGAAAGCAAACTGGTTTCCTTTGGCTACACGTGTTAGTGTTGGGAGGAGCAGATAAGACACACACTTGTATATTTCCTTCTTTCAGTGCACTGACCTCACACACTGCTGTAGGTCTCCCTTTTTTTCAGATCATGTAACAAGGAACAAATACCAACTTGCTATTAATAAGAATTGTGGCATTTCTTTTCCCAGATTAAAGAAACTGGTGCTAACCTGGCTATTTGCCAGTGGGGCTTTGATGATGAAGCCAATCATCTACTTCTTCAGAATGCCCTCCCTGCAGTTCGCTGGGTAGGAGGCCCTGAGATTGAGGTAGGAGGCCAGCATGCAGAACCCTTGCTGGGTGTGGGGTGAGCCTGCAATGCATACTTGTATTCGGTGCCACTTCAACAGTACTTGCCTGAAACAACCACCACACCACACCAAAAGGCAACAGCTTAGAGGAAGAGTAACTGGTAGAACATTGGTCTTTGTTTGAATGACAAGGTTTTTTTTTTTTCTGGTGTTGCATAGTCAACTCTCTGGGCTTCTCTATTGGCTTTTGGGGGCAGGAACATCTAGTACTGTGGCAGCAGAGTAGGAACAGCTCTCCCAAATCCTGATCTGGACTTGCCCTTTTCCTTCTGCTCCAGCTGTGCTTTGGGGACATGTGAGCTGTGTTCGCAGACAGGGCACCCAGACTATAAGATGGGTTGGGAATTGACTGCAGCAGAGCTGGGTAGTACCACTCCTCGGCCTGTTAGTCTAATGAGTGAACAACATGGTCCTGGGTTAAGTGTCGTTCACTGTGGTCCAGTTTTGGAAGTTCACCAGCATTGACCACATCTGTCTGTCCTCTCAGCTGATCGCCATTGCAACAGGAGGACGGATCGTCCCGAGGTTCTCAGAGCTTACCTCTGAGAAGCTGGGCTTTGCTGGTGTGGTGCGAGAGATCTCATTTGGCACTACAAAAGACAAAATGCTGGTCATTGAGCAATGTAAGAACTCTAGAGCTGTGACCATTTTCATCCGAGGAGGAAACAAGATGGTAAGGATCCGTCCTTGAGCTGGGAGGTGGCTCCATGGGTCCAGGGTCTGCTCTGCCCACATGAGGTGCCAAGACATGACCTTCTCCCCAGATCATTGAAGAAGCAAAGCGATCCCTCCACGATGCCTTGTGTGTCATCCGAAACCTCATCCGAGACAATCGAGTTGTGTATGGAGGAGGGGCTGCTGAAATCTCCTGCGCCCTGGCAGTCAGCCAAGAGGCAGATAAGGTAACGGGCAGAATCACAATGAAAACTGCTGTCTGGTTTCAGGAATGTTATATCCCATCACCTTCATCCTATAAAGTAATCGTAGTTTATTAAGCTTGTCCTGAGTAAGTGTGCCAGTGTATGCTTAGGAACTGCTGTTGGGTCGTGTTGGCTCTTGCCAAGTGCACTCACTGCCCCTGTGCCCTTCCAGTGCCCAACTTTGGAGCAGTATGCCATGAGAGCTTTTGCGGATGCCCTGGAGGTCATCCCCATGGCCCTTTCAGAAAACAGTGGCATGAATCCCATCCAGACCATGACTGAAGTCCGAGCCAAGCAAGTGAAGGAGTCCAACCCTGCCCTTGGGATTGACTGTTTGCACAAGGGCACAAATGGTGAGTTGCTTGTTGGTGTTCTGTGAGTGAACCAGGTTTCCACTGACTTGGAAGATGGTATGCTCTTGCTACACATAAACTCCTCCCTGGTGAGTTCTTGAATGCTCTTGGATAGCTAAGTTCTTGATTTTAGTTGTTTGAGTTGATTGCTATAGTCTTAGTGACAAGCGCCTTTTACTACAGTACAACACTGTCTTCCTTCACCCAGGTGTCTGTCACACTGTCCAGAGTAGTTCCACCCTGCTGCCTGGCTGTCCTGTGGCTTTGGGTGTTTGGTAGACTTGTTACTCTGTAGCAGCTTGGCAGTTCAGCTGTTGGAAAAAGTGGCAGACATTTAGCTCTTTGAAACTCTGCTGTATTTATTTACTAAACAACCATGCCTGCATCCCTGCAGTGAATTCAACCACAGAACAAGTATTGTGACAATAACAACTCCAGCATCCAGCAGGAGGTGTACATCAGCATCCAAAACAAAATAGTAGTGATTCGTGTTCGTGTTCTCACATGAAATGTCTGCTGACTCAGCATTACAGACATGATTTCCCTGTGCTTTAAGATGTCACGTCACTGATGAACAAAATTGCTGCTACCATGTTCCAACATAAGCATATCCTCAGTACTAAGGAAATCCATCTGGAAATGACCTAGGGAAAACTGTAGCCCGTTGACTGCCACAGCTTTAAAATTCTTAGCTTGAGGTTTCGTTTATCCGTTAAGATTATTTAGCCATCAGTGGTGATGCACGGCCTTTAATCCCAGCGCTTGAGTTTGAGGCCAACCAGGGCTACACGGGGAACTCCTGTCTTGAAAAAGTTATGTGCATGAGTGCCTTGCCTGCGTTCATTTATTACATGTATTTGTGGTACTCGTGGGGACCAGAAGAGGGCACTGAATCCCCTGGCCCTGGAGTCAATTGGATGGTTGTAAACTGCCATGTGGTTTCTGGGAACACTGGTCCTCTATAAGAGTACTTGAGGCTCTTAATCACTGAGCCATCTCCAGCCCTCTTTACATACATGTTTTTATTCACTTCATTGTTTGACACTCCAATATTGCTGTAGATAGGTGGATATAGGTGTAGATATGATGTATTCTCAGTACTCTTGCCCTCCCGATCCTGTTTCCTCCCTGTGACTCCCCTTCCCACATTCCTGCCTCTTGTTCTGTTTGAGTTTAACCAGGGCTAGCTCTGTGACTATAGGTTTGTAACTGTCGTGGAGCCTGGTGGGCTCACCTGTGGGTACAATTGAAGACAAAGATCACTCAGAGTCCACCAGGGGCAAGTAGTTCAGCAGGGAGATGTAGGGCCCCATGAGCCTCTCTATCTATGACTGACAAATGGCACCGTCTTAGACCATTTTTGGTTTTGGAATGGAATTTTGGTGTTGCCCAGGCTGGCTGTGAACCTCAGCCTCCCCAGTAACTAGGAACACAGACATGCATACTACAGCCTGCTACTTTTCCTAAGCTTTGTTGTCTGCATACATTGGAGCTGCTTGTTGATAGTGAATTTGTATGCTCTGGGGACCACTGTTTGCTGTTTGTTTTTTCAGATATGCAGCTTCAGCACGTCATAGAAACCTTGATTGGCAAAAAGCAGCAGATCTCTCTTGCCACACAAATGGTGAGAATGATTCTGAAGATTGATGACATCCGTAAGCCTGGAGAATCTGAAGAATAAATTGTACCATCCACCACTGTGACTAAACAATAAAGGGTGTGTCGTGCTGCATCTACAGTAACCACTGGTCCGATCAGGGCCTGTAGATGCTGGAATAAAAGCAGCTGTTTGGAAACTGTTGCCCTTGTTCAGAGCTCAGTGCAGGATGCAGTCTCACAGCTTCTCTGTTCTTTAGATGTCTATAAGCATCCTTCATCTGCTGTGTTAGCCGTGTAAGGAAGCAAAAATACACTCCAGATAGATACTGTTTGACCAGCTTAGCTGTCCTGTTGTCGGGGCTTAGTTTCACAGTTGACAGGAACATGCGCTACCCACCAGAAAGGAGAGGCAGGGCAGTCTTGGCTGTGGGGGTCCATGAGGGCTTTCCTAGGTTGCACCAACACTGCAGGACTGGTGAAGCCGGTGCTGGAGACTGGCTGGCTGAACAGTGGCCAAAGTTAGCTCAGGTGCCAGTCAGACTGGCATAGGCACCACTGTCCCTCTAGCAGATGCTTAGAGGGCAGCTGAGGCACAGACCCCTTTTGGCTGGTATGGCATAATGTGTAAGCCTGGGAGGTCAAGGCCAGCCTGTTTTCAGTGGATCCCATTAAAAGCAGAACATTGTTGATGACATCTGGAACCTCGTTCTTACAGCCCAGTCTTGAACACACAATGCCAGTGCTTGGGGAAAGTGAACACAGACAGACACGGGTGTTTCTTTAAAACTGAAGCTACAAATTCTTAAATTTAAAAAAAAAAAAAAGAAAGAAAAACAGTTTATTAGATTGAATAATTAGGTCAGTGGAACTGAATTCCGGCACTGCTCACAGTGAAGTGAATATGGATGGCATTGAGCCCATAACATCTGGGCAGGTTTAACCTACCTAGTTGACAACTCGTGATCTTCTGGCTTTACATGTGAATTGTTTTAACAGTGTTCAGTTGACAATCTAAGGCCATGCCTGAGAACCCAGCTGGTCCCTGAATGGCTCCAGATTCCCCTAATAACTACAATTACACTATCATTTTCATTCTTGAGGTACCTAGCATTTATTAAGATTTTCTATTGCATTGAGTATTTTTTAGCCTAGTTTATGCTGTATTTGTGTTTCAGAAGAATTTTAAGATTCCTGTAATTCATGTAAATCAGGTGGTCAGTTATTTCCAGGCCGACAGCTGCCCTGTGCCTGAGTGCTGCTAAATGAACTTGTTCAGCCATTCAATGAGGTTCCTCCTCGCCTCCTCAATGTAGGGCTTGTCGGCAGGGGAACAGTCTTCTCTCTTACGATGCACAAAGCCATGAGTTTGCCCAGAAAATGTTTTAACTTGGTAATTGACTATGCAGTGTTTTTTCAGTTTCTGGGTCAGCACAGAGACCTAGTGCACAAACAAACCAAAAAAAAAAAAAAGTGAGGCAGTGTGACATAACCTTGAGCTGGCATACTGTGCCCAGTGAACAGGCTCCAAGCTGCTGGACTGACCTCCAGTTCCTGGCCCTTGTCAGAATTGCAGAGCGGCATAAGGGTGCCACACCAATTATAGAAGCTACATTTACCCTGGGACTGAGACCAAACAAATCCACTGTGAACTAAAGACTAGATCAGAATTATACAGGTCATGGAGGTGGATGTTTTTACCCCTAGCAGAGAGGCAGAAGCAGGCAGGTCTGTCTGAGACCAGTCTGGTCTGTGTAACGAGACCTTAGTCTACAAAGAATGCTCAGTGATGGAGCACATATTTAGCCTCACATGTGAGGCCTGCTGGGTTGTCCCCCTCAGCACCAGACACAGCTCCTCCACTGACGGTCTTAGCATAGCAAGCACAGTGAGACAGACTGTTGCAGGTGTTCCCTAGTGACCTTGGGACTGGTGGGGAGATAGGCTTCATCCCAGATAGCAACATCAGGAGACCATTCACAGGGCGGCTAGACCAGGAAAAGAGCCAGATTCAAAGTTGGTCTACTGTGTGTTACTTTCCCACTATAGTAAAATTAAACCAAATGATCTTAAGCTGAGAACTGTTGAAGCCTAATTTGCAAATTGCTTCTTAACTTCTGGGCTTAATAAACGTATCCAGCCTTCTGGTAGCTGGTGGGCTACTGTAGAGGCCAATCCTTTTCAAGAGAATAAACAGGCTATGTTGGGAACATTTCCTTGGCTCTCATTCTGAAAAGACCATACTGGGTTTAAGTTCCATTCTTAGGAAGTTTTCATCATTGGAAACAGTTACAGTGACAGATGAGTTCTTTGGAACTTGCTCCAAGAATGTAAAGGTAATACTATCAGGGCTGCCTGCTCACCTGCTCAAGAGGGATCACCGTATCATTTTCTGCAAAAATGAACAGCGTTGGGTTCTTCAGATTGTAAATTCCTTCGGTGTCTCTGATGATGCCTGGAAAGAGTTGGGGAGATTGACGCCTAGATTTGGTGTGGTTTTATAAAGTAAAGCATGTGTTGTTTCTGTGGGGTGGGGGGAGGTGGGTACATGCATATGTTCACATGTGTGTCCACATTTACGTGTGGAGGCTGGACATGCCATCCATCTTTTTGCTACAGGTTCTCATTGACTCGAGCTGAAAGGTTTCTCTAGAATGGCTAACCAGTGAACTTGAGGGACCCTTCTGTCTGGTGCAGGGGTAAGAGACCCTCCCCCAACAGACATTTATGCAAATGCCAGGGATCTGAACTCAGGTCCTCATGGATATGAGGTACCTGACAGCCTTAACCATTTCCACAGTCCTTGGTTTATTTTCATTTTTAGCAATTCCACAGAAGGCTGACCTATGAAACTTACTTAGCCAAATCTTTCCACTCTGCACCTTGTTCAATAGGAGCCAGGCCAATAAACTTGATGCTGTGGGCTGCTTGGTGTGTGAGGACAGCAATCTGAGGTGTGCTCCTCTTGAGATGGCTGTTAAATCTGGTCATAATTTTCAAACCACTGCTCTAGAAGTTATACAGGCTTACTTGTTCTGGTTTCAGTGAATTAGACAGTCATTGGACCAGGATATTAATCCAACAAGACCCCAGTGTTCTGTAGGTCATTGTATGAAATTCAGTGTCCACGCTTCTCTCTGAGTTCTAAAGATTAATTAGTGCAAAGATTGCTCCTCCAAGTCCAGGCACCCCCAGGTATATTTACTTGGAGGGAAAGGCAAGTCTGTGGACTTTTGGAAGACTGGGCAGGAAATGGCTAGTCATAGGGCTCACTTGCCACACAAGCCTAAGAGCCAGAGTTTGATCCCAAAACCCATATAAAGTTAATCTCCGGGTTCCACACAGGCATTGTTCCATGCAGGCCCACACAAGCTCTCTGCACACATACACAAAATCATGATGATTTAAAAAGATGAGAGAAAAACAACTTTTTCCCTGTTTCCTGCCCGTGTGATAGCAAAGCTACGAAGCATACAGCGTCTCTCTTCCCCAGCACCCCTCCCTCCCCCAAAGAAGTCAGGAAGGATGGCAGTGCTCTCTGCCCCACTGTCAAAGCCACATAATGGGTGTGGACCTAGAGTGGATGTCTCTTGTGCCCAATTCTCTCAGATAATGCACAACAGCAGTCAGCAGGTGGCGCCAGAGAGACAGGCACACAGGACACTTAATTCACCCATAGGCACCCTTGGCCTGACAATGAGGCCAACGGTTGATTTATTGCATTTGTTTTATTGTTTTGAGACTGGATTTCACTGTGTAGCTCATGTTTGCCAGAAAATTCCAATCCTGATTCAGCCTCCCAAGTACTGGGATTACAAGTGTATGTGCCGTGTCTAACTATATTTCCTTTTGTGTACGGAAATATTTTAGCGTTTTCTCTTAGTGCTAATAGTAGATGAAGTGCCATGTTGAAGAGCTCATATTCTTATGCCAGATAAGAAATGCTTGTGCATGTGTAACTTGAAATAGCAGTCAATTTTCTTATATTATTTTTGACATAGTTTAATCTGGATGCTTTTAAATTGTACATCCACTGTGCCGCTTCTGCCAACAGATAGTTTTAACTCATGGTTAGAATAACTTTGTTTTCTTTTGTCTAAAATGTAAAAGTTGGGGCTGGAGAGGTGGTTCAGCTGTTACTAGCTACTCTTCCAGAAGACCCAGATTCAAGTCCCAGCATCCCATAAAGGCAATCTGAAAACCTCTTCTGGCCTCCATGGGTACCATGTGCACAAATTGTGCACAGACAAACATGTAGGTAACAAGCCCATACAATCTTTTTAAACCAGCTAATTTTTTTAAAGTGAAAGTTGCTGTTTGTACTTTAGAGTGGACTTTGCTTTTTTTGTGTGTGTGCACAGGCATACAATTGCATTCGCCAGTGCCTAGGTGCCCGTGCTCGTGGGAGTCAGGACAGCCTTGGATGTGTTCCTGGGGAGCTTTCCCACCTAGATTTTTGAGACAGGACCTAGGATTTACCAAGTAAGCTAGGTAAAGTGCCCAGTAATCCAAAACGCCTGTCTCTGCCTCCCTTAACATAGGTTCTAGGGACCAAATTCAGGAACTCATACTTGAATCCCTATACTGACAAGACTTATCTGAACCATCTCCCCAGTTCAGTTTTCAGATTCAGAAAACCATGCAAAACTGGTTTATCTCACACCATGGGGTTTTGTATTGCAGCATGTGAGAGGCCTGTCACTCAGCCACCCTCCTTTCACTGAGTGACATACACAGAGCACTTACCATAAACAGACACCCCCGCCCTGACTTCTGGGTATGTCAGCATCACATGGTGTACAGCAGCGCCCCCCCAGCAGAAGCCAACAATGCCAATCTTCTGGGCGTGGCACTGTTGTTTCAGATACCTCAGGACAGCCTCGACCTCTCTAGAACAGAAAGAAATGGGGCTGATTGGTGAATGTTCAAGATTAGAGTGACTGGTACGTCTCAGTGAAAATGACTCTAAGTTTGTTTGGTGATGAGAATTCCTAGAAAGAAACTATGACTGCAAAGCTGACCCTTAACAATGAAAACCTAAGCAGCTGTGGAGAGTTTGGATGGTTGCAGGTGTACAGCCCAATTACAGTGTATCTTGAGCTATCTGTAGCCCACTAATGCGCCATTTCTTGCCCACCTCTGTTGGCTCTAACTCCCATAATTGGTAGATAAAGCTGAACCTCACATCCTGATAAACAGATAAAAACACTTGGAACTGTCAACTCAATAAAGCCATACTCTCCACCAAAGAGCTAAGAATGCTATCGGATAGCATCTGGGTCCTATGGCTGCAATTTCTCTATTCTGCTGTAACCACACAATGTTTCTACCAATGTATTTGAAAAGTCTCTTGATTTAGAATTTATCTTTGTTCTGTTACTATAAAACCTTCATAATACTGCTTCCATAGTGGAATGTGGAATTTGGGTAAACTAAATCTCTGTGGTTACAGTAGCCTGTGGCTCATACCTGACCAGAGAAGAGCCATCTCCTGACCAGAATAATGAGTTTCCAGGACCGACTGCAGAGCCAATCATAACTGGGGGGAGGGTGGGGGTATGTGTGCTCTTCAGGTTGCTGGGAGAGAGACTATGGAAGAATGGGCTGACTCTAAGCTGAGAGCTTTTTTATTATCTAAATAACATTTTTTTCATTAATTTTACATACCAGCTAGCTTCCCCTCTCTCCTCCCATCCCCCATCCCAGACTCGCATCTACCCCCCTACCCCTCCTCTTCTATATCTCCATCCAGAAAGGGGCAGGCCTCCCATGGGCTTGCACAAAGCATGGCACATCAAGTTGAGGCAGGACTGAGCTCCTTCCCTTATGTCACGGCAGGACCAGGTAATCCAGTATGGGGAACAGGTTACCAAAAGCCAGAATGAAGCGCCAAGGAGAGGTCCTGCTCTCACTGTTAGAAACCTTACCAAGCTATACCATTATCATAAGCATGCAGAGGTCCGTCCCTTGCAGTCTCTCTAACTGTTGGTCCAGCATCCATGAGCTCCCTTGAGCTCAAGTTAGCTGTCTCTGTGAGTTCCCCATCATGCCCCCCCTGGCTGGTACAATCCCTCCTCCCTATTGCTAGGAGTCTTAGTTGGAATTGTCCTTGTGGGTTCTTGAGGGTTTCCCTGGATCTAGGTTTCTCCCTCACCCCAGAGGAGACAGCTACTTGAAGATGAAGCCAGCACACAAGATGTGAGGCTGAGCAGCAATGGAAGAATGAGGATTAGGGATACCTTTAAGCTATGGGCCAATTTCTATTTGATCCTGAGCTAATTTCCTTGGTTCTGTAAACCAATAGCTCTTTGAATTGCTGATTCACTTGGGATAGGTGTCCTAACTCTTGCAAACAAGCACCTACCTATGTGGATGCAGGACTTTGAACTCATTGCTGCTAAGGGAGGTAAGCAGCTATGCTTGCTGGGGCAGTGGGGCAAGGATTGCTTGTCAGTCTCCATCCAAAGCTCATATGGTGTGCCTGGAGCAAAACTCATTTCCACCATGCTGTTGGAAGGACTTTGTCAATGGCCAAACAAAGTCCTCCTACCCCCACAGGGAAGGAGGGAGGGAGAGAAGAAGGTAGAAAGGGGGAGAGAGAGTGGGAGAGGGGGAAGGAGGGAGGGAGGGAAGACACTGTGGTGAAGCCTAGCTCCTTGGTCTGTGTCACATACAAAACCAAGCCTGTTGATAACTTACCGATTGACTTCTCTGGGATTTCTTGATTTTATCCACTCAGGGAAGGTGGACCAGTCTGCTGCTGGGTCCCAAGGCTCTCGCCCCACAAAGAAGTCTGGGACGATAGTTCTATAAAATACAGACATGAATAAACCTTTGACCACTACCACTCAATGTTTGTCCAGGCTCATTAATCGCCTTGTTAAATTGCCAATTCTAGGCAGAGGGAAGGAAAAGCCTGGGTCACCAAGGCCATCCTTGATTGCATCTAAGGTCATCTGGCACCAGGCCAAATTGCCTCAGCTCCCACAATTGCAGGTACACAGCTTTCAGCAGCTTGGGTGTGACCATGCCACCAGCAGGGACACTTCTCAAGAACTATTCCAGTGCAGAAGGAAAAACACCTGGGCTGGTGGGCAAGGATATGTACCCTCAAATGTCCTTCCTTCCTCCATGGAGTGAGTTAGTTGTTCTCAGCCATCCCAGAACTTTCCTGGCCTTGAACACTGGCTTTGGCCAAAGGTCACCCCTGAGGAACATGACTAGTCATTGTGAACAAGTAATGCCTCCCTCACCCCAGCCTCTGCACAAGCTACCAACAGTTTCCTGCCTCAAGATTAAGGTCCACAGCAGGCTCAAGTACAGGCCACAGAAAGAGTAAACAAGCAAAGTGAAGACTAACAGTTTGTCCTCTGCCCTCCATCTACATATTCACTGTGATAAGCATGAACCCTCACTCATATACACGAGTATGCATTGTGAACATACACAAATCATACAGGGGATCAAATGACAGAGGTCCCATCACAGGCCACTGGCACAGTTTGGAAATCATGGTCATTACCAATCCTAGTACTTGGGAGGGCAGAGGCAGGGATGCACATTGGAGTCCAGGCCATCCTCCTAGAAGCCAACTCACTGGGATAAGGAAATGGACAGTGTAAGTGAGAGTACTGCTCAGGCTGTGTTAGGTTTTGGGTTCTGTCTTTCTGAGGGGAACAAAAGGGACCACAGAAGTTCACAGGAATTTAAGCAAAGAACAGAACTTCATACGTACGTGTATCTGTTTCCAGCAATCATGTCAGCCATATACCTGGTGTTGGGCAGCTGCCAACCAAATATATCCTGGATGATAATCACAGCTTTGCCTTCGTCCACAGGGGACCGGGTGATATATGCCTTGATGTGCTCAACCTGAACTTCCTGGCCCATGCCACCATACTCTAATTTGTGACCAATGTCACATGGGCAGGGATTAGCTTCATTAGCCATTAGGGTCTTGATGTCAGGCTATGGAGGAAATGAAATTATTCATTACATGCTGACTAGTACAGATTTAAAGATAATCTACTCTAAATACATTATCATCAGGTTTACCGAAAAAAAAAAAAAAAACACACACCTAACTACGGCATTTATTCTGAAATAACCCAGTGGTGTGATGGCTGATGTTGACTGTGACCTTGACTGTGTAAAGAGCCACCTAGGTGTTTAATGATCATGTCATTTCCAGAGACAGAACATGGCACTAGGACCTGTTCAGCAGATTCGTCCCATGATGCAGAGCTTATCACTGTCCCCATGCACAGAGAAGTAAACCGAAGCTGTGCAGTGGTGGAACTGAGAGTCAAATCCACGTCTTCTGGCTCCAAATCCTGAGTTTTCGATTCAGGCACACTGTTCAATTCCTAGCTTGCTCATTTAATAGCTGTTTAACTTTGGGCATGCTGCTTAACCTCTCTGTGTTTCAGTCACTTCATCTGGAAATAGAGATAATCATTGCATGTACTTACAAAAGATTAAATGAAAGCTTGACACATAGTAACACTAGACAAACACTAGGAACTATTGTTATTATTTCTCCATGGTAGAAACAACACAATGATACAGAAAAATGATAGCAATTGCTGCATCATTTATTAGCAGTTTTTAAAATAAACTGAGGATGTGTGTGTGTGAATGTATGTCTTTAAAAAAAAATAGATTAGTGCCTTGACGGTTTTGTAGTGGTAACGCCTTCATGAGGCATTGGCTAGGATAGTCTTTTCAAACAGACACCAACAAACTTCCCATATAGTAACTTCAGTGTAAATCTCAACAGCTATTTTACATAAATGTTATAAGTGTGATAATGAATCAGACTGGTAATGTCGATCAATTGCTATAGCATTCGCCTCATGTGCATGGAGCCCTAGCACTTCACAAGCCAGGTGTGGTGGTGCACACCTGTAAAACCAGTGAAGTCAGGCCAGCATGGGAAGAGCAACTTAGGACTCCATATAGTCATATGCACACCTCTCTTTCAGTAACACACCTAGCAGCCCAGAAACCTTGCCTGCACAGACCACGCACACATACCCACTCTGAACAATGCACATGGCAACCTAGGATTCCCACTGACATCAAGTTGTGTGCACAGCCTCAGAACAATGGAACTAGTTTCTCCTCCCCTTAACAGTCTTCAGACTTAGACAGTTTCTTTCCAATCTTGATCCATTTGTGTTACAGTAGGAGGAGCTGATCTGGTTTCAACTGGTTTGGTGGGGGCAGGAGGGGTGGTCAATTAATTGCAGTAAGACAAACTCTATCCTCTAACTGAACTTTTAAGAAGAATCCTCAATTTGCCATCCTGTGCCTACTCATAATTGAGTATACATAGGATTAACCAGGTGCATTATGGGAAAGGACATGCACAATAAAGAAAAGATTACATAGCTTAAAAACTGAAGTAGAGAACCACAAAAAAAAAAAAAAAATGGTGGCACATGCCTTTAATCCCAGCACTTGGGAGGTATATGCAGGAAGATTTCTTCCAGTTCCAGGACAGCCTCATTGAGTAACACAGTAAGACCCTCTCTTAAAACAGAGTAAACACAAAATATAAAACCACCCAAATCATCCCCCTAGTGACTAAACTCTCCCTCCTCTCAAACTCTACAAAAAGAAAGCCAGTGCCAGGATCAGGGCCCTTAGGTGCTTTTCCAATCCTGGGCTCTGCTGTCACTCTTCATGGTGGATATGACCCGTTCTATTGCTTTTTTTTTTTCTGCTTTTTTTGAGATAGGGTCTCTCCGTGTAGCTTTGGAAGCTGTCCTGGAACTCACTCTGTAGACCAGGCTGGCCTCAAACTCACAGAGATGCACCTGCCTCTGCCTCCCAATCTCTGGGATTCAAAGCATGTGCTACCACCACCCGGCTTGCTTTGTTTTAAATAACATTGCCTGATACTTGGAGATTTGTGAGAATCTTTATTTCAATTCCTTGAATAAGAGACAGGGAGCCTGAAAATGCCTGGCCCAGACCCTGCGCAATTACCCTGGTTGGTAACTCAACCAGCATTTAGGAGATAGAGGCAGGAGGATGAGAAGTTTAAGGTCATCCTTAGCTACATTGCAGACTGTGTCTCAACACTAACTAAATATGACAAGATCATCATAATAAAAACTCAAAAGGTTTAGAAATCAATTACACATAAAGTTGGTAAGTCAGTCCAGTTCACTGCTGAGAACTCTCTGGTCTACACTGCAACTATTCAGGGGGACAGAAGGAAAATGGGCTCCACCTCAAGGAGACATCAGAAGTGAGCCCACTTAGGCTGCTGTAACAATACTCATGCTCAAAAGCAATGACATGGTCCTGAAAAATGAGGGGCTGAGAAGCCCATGATCAAAATGACATCACTTCCTCCCTGTGTCCTCATAGGATAGCAGCAGGCAGACAGTTCTCTGGAGTCTTTTATAAGGGTACTCATAAAATCCTAAGAGGAGCTGGGCCCTTGTGACCTTTTTTCTCCCACTGGCCCCACCTCCTGACAGCATCATCTTCAGGATTACATTTCTGTGTAATTACTTTGGAAGTACATGTGCATTCAGATCTAACAAATCCTTCAAAGAGATGAACAATAGAAGACACGTGAAACATTAAATTCTGACTCTTTGACAAGTTCTAAACCAGGCTCATACACAGCCAAGATGTGACGGGGGGGGGGTTGGGGGGGATAAGCACAGGTGGTGCTGAGGGAGCAGTGGGAAGGAAGACAAAAATAAATCTGAAAAATAAAATGTAAAAGGTGTTCAGCACCTGAAGAATGTTACCCAAGCCAGGCGTTGGTGGTGCACACGCTTTCTGTCCCAGCACTCGGGAGACAGAGGCAGGAGGATCTCTGTGAGTTCGAGACCAGCATGGTCTACAAGAGCTAGTTCTAGGACAGCCTCCAAAGCCATAGAGAAGCCTGTCTTGAAAAACCAAAAAAGAAAAGAAAAGAAATGCAGATCTTGGGGGAAAAAAATCAGAGAGATGGGAATCTAAAATGGATGTGGGGGATGGGGGTTGGAGACATGACACTGTTCTAGATACCCCAGGCCTTGTTTGTCCAGTAAGGTGTCAGGTACCAAGAAAGGCACAGCAGGATTCTGTATGGGAAGGAACAATAGAAGCCACATGGAGTGGCCCAACTGAGAAAACAAGTCGCAAGGGGCCCCACACAGCACAGCAGAGATCACAAATCCAAAGAGGAGAAGGCAGAATTAGCCTGTTCCAGGCACATGCAGGGGGACACTTCCTTAAACACTGGACTAAGGCCTGATTTCTTAAACAAGACCCCCAAATCATAGCATCATCAAGGAAAAGAGTAGTAAATTTCAGTTTACTTTAACTGTTGAAGGGACCAGCTTCCCTTTGGCAGCCATAATGGCCGAACACGTGCTTCTATGACCTTGTCCCAGACACTAGAAAGTCAGATGCCTGCCTCGTGACAAGGAACCAATCAGAAGTTAGCTGGTGGCTCTATGCTTTATGGCTCTGGGTGTGCTTTACGGACAAGCGCACAGCAATGACGTAGAGAGCATAGCAACCACCCTGGTAGGGCCTATGGGCCATAACAACCAGTTGACCAATCAACACAGGGCAAACCCTCCAAGCCTGGAGGCATACCAATCCTGAGCCTGTGCGTACCCCTAGACACTCCCCTTATGCTGTCCTATAAGATCTCTTGGGAGGCCCCAGGAGCTGTCTTTTGCTAGCCATCTGCCATGGTGGGTGGGTGAAAGACCCGAGCTAACATGGGGTTAGCTCGTAAAATTACAATAAAGCCTCGTGCAGTTTGCAGCAAGCTCTCGAATCCACCTGGTGATTGGGGTGACCTCGAACGTGGCCTGGGACCCCGGATACTTGAGTTTTTGGGGGTCTAACACTGTTGAGAAAGAAAAAAAAAAAAAAGTTGGGGCTAGAGAGATGATTCAGTGGTTAAAAGCACTCACTATTCTTGCAGAGGACCTGAGTTCGGCTTCCAGCACGCACCTTAAGTGACCTGTAACTCCAGTTCCAGGGGATCTGAAGTCCCCTGACCCTCAGGATATCAACATGCATGCAGGGCACATAAACTTATGCAGGCACACACACACACACACAAAGAGAGAGAGAGAGACAGACAGAGAGAATGAATAATTTTGAATAATTTCTTAAAAGAAAAAAACAAGCTTGGAGGTGATGGGGCACACCTTTAATCCCAGAACCCAGGAGACACAAGCAGGCAGATCTCTGTGAGTTCGAGACCAGCCTGGCCTACAAGAGCTAGTTCCAAGACAGGCTCCAAAGCTACACAGGGAAATCTTGTCTTGAAAAACAAAAAACAAACGTGTCTCTCTCTCTCTGTGTGTGTGTGTGTGTGTGTGTGTGTGTGTGTGTGTGTGTGTGTGTGTGTGTACATATATATAAAGCCTCCATAAAAACTCAAGTATTTCATAAAAAGCAAAGAAACAACACAGACTAGATGTGTGTCCTGCAGAAGTTACAGGGAGGTGTGCACACTACCACACGCTAGTGATGAAGTCACAGGGAGGCGTACACATACTACCACGCATTAGTGAGCTGCCATGTGGTTGCTGGGAATTGAACTCAGGATGTCTGGAAGAACAACCAGTGCTCTTAACCTATGAACCATCTCTCCAGCCTATTACCACACATTTGTGAAGAAGCAGCATTCTTTTTGTTTGTTTGTTTTGGTTTTACGAGACAAGGTTTCTCTGTGTGACAGCTCTGTCTGCCCTGGAACTTCCTTTGTAGACCAGGGTGGCCTCAAACTCACAGGGATCTCTGTGAGTTTGGCCAGCTATATAGTGATACCCTGTCTCAAAACATAGACACACACAAAAGAGAGAGTTACAGGGGGAAATAATATTGGGCTGTATCAGTGGTTCTCAACCTTCCTAATGAGTCAGGAAAAGTCCATCCTCCACACTGCTCTGGGCAGAGGAGGAAAGTGAATCTTCAGAAAAGAAAAAAGTAAGCAAGCAAGCTAGTAAACAGCACTCCTCCATGACTTCTGCTGTTCCTGCTTCCAGGTTCCTACACTGAGTTCGTGCCTTGACTTCCCTCCACAACGAATTGTGATGTGAAGGTATAAGCCAAATAAACTCTTTGCTCTCCAACTTTCTTTTGGTCAGAGTGCTTTACCACAGCAATAGGAAGCAAACTAGACACAGGAGAGATGACAAGTTGGCTAGAAGCAAGCCTGGGTAGGAGACAGTAAGAGACCCTATCTCAAAACAAAAGAAGAAAGGGAAGAAATGGTTCCATGAGCTACTCGCTTACCTGTACCCTGCTGTGAGGACCTAGGGGAGTCTAGTCTCTCCAAGGCCACTGGTAACAGGCTCTTTTGACTTGAGCTCCAATTACAAAAGGAATTTTTACATCCAGGAGTGCCAAGTATTTTCTCCCACAGAATGGGGTACAGCCAACATAGCCCCAAGAATGCCACATGTGGCAGGCTGGAGTCCTGCCAAGCTCTTTCACGTGGTTTCAACTGCTGAGTCCAGTCTGTGAAGCCAAATGTACTCTGGACAGGGCAGGCAGTTTCTACCCATGGACTGAACTGTTGGGGTCCAGGCTAAGAATTGGGAACACATGCTTGACCCTTGACAGCCCATGTTTTCTGAGTCTGTCTTCAGGATCTTTGTTTTTCCCCAGGACACATTTCTAAAAGAAAAGCAAAGGCCTCACTCCATACAGACATAAACGATAGCCCGTCTCATGGCTGGTGAGGCTAAATCTCAAGAATCAAAGGATCTGTGTGGGGACAACCCACAGGACTTTGTGTCCAAGAGGAGCACAAAGCTAGCTCATGCACTAGGAATAGATCCTGGTCCTGCAGTCAAGGGAGGGGTGGACTGGGGGTTGGGGGGGGACTATGGTTGGAATGCAAAATAAAAATTTAAAAAAACTAAAAAAATATTATTTAAAGATTAAAAAAGGAGCACAAAGCACTTCTCACTTTATTACTAAAGCAAGCAAAACATGAGGTGATATTTACAGTTAGCTCAAGCAAATATAAGAACAGGGAGGATATGTACCTGGTGCTATGCCTTATCATTTTTGGTCATGTGAAAAGATCCAGGAATATTCACCCCAGGTAATTGCCTTTCCCACAGAGATACTATGGACATGCCAGGGCATTCCTTCATGTCCTTGCTTTCTGGTGCATTTACTTATGAGAGTTTATGCAGCTCTTTCTAGAAGGCCACCTTGTGAGAACATTCTGCACTCTGCCCATCCATAGTTCAGAGCAAGTTCACAACTGAGGTGACGGGAGACAAAGGGAGAGATGCTCTAATTGGCTGAAGTATACCCCCTCAAGAAGGTGGCATGAAGTTCACATGGGTCCAAGCTCTCTTCCCATGGAAGGAGATTAATTATATAACAGGCAGGAGGTAATTTAGAAATCTATCAGTCTACTAGTTACCCATGACCTACAAAGAATTGCAAAATGACTCAGATACACGGAATAGAGCGGGACTCCAAGAGCCAGAGAGTGAGCCAAAGAAGAAGGGCACTTTGCACCGAAACCTGGTTTCTTCTGCACATTGCCAGCTCCTTCACAGGAGTGGCAGAGGTCCCGTCCCTCCTGAATAGGGATAGGCTCATTAACTGTGTGTTTGAGGACACACCCTTAGATCAGGCCCATAGTCTCTACCCGCAGAGCCTCCAGAACTCAGGGAGGGAGCTCTTTGCGGCACTAGGGCATTCCCCCATGGAAGGAAGGCCAGAGCCACAGTGGCTAGCGGCAGAAAGTGCTGGGTTCCCTATAAACGCTCATGGAAGACATTGCAAATGTATGTCTCTTGTGGTAGGACATTGTTATCCCTGCAAGCCTGCCTCCTACAGGAAAATTCCTCTGTAAATTACAAGCCAAAAGACAAGGTGGGCTGGGTGATTCACTCGGCTGTTGGAATGTTTGTCTGGCATGCGCGAGGCCCTGGATCCAATCACCAGATCTCTCAAAATACAGCATGGTGGCACAGACCTATAATCTGAGCACCGCTAAAATGGGAAGTGACAAGTTCAGGGTTGTCCTTGGCTACTTAAGGAACTTGAGGCCAGCCTAGACTGTGAGTCTGTCTTTAAAAACAAAAACAAGGCCAGGCGTTGGTGGCGCTCGCCTTTAATCTCAGCACTTGGGAGGCAGAGGCAGGCAGATCTCTGTGAGTTCAAGGCCAAACTGGTCTTCAGAGTTGAGTTCCAGGACAGCCAGGGCTACAAAGAGAACCCCTATCTCGAAAAACAAGATAGATAGACAGACAGACAGATTTATGATAAAGTGCGTGGGGACCCTTGACTAGCGTGACCTAGGGAGGGCCGGGAGAGGAGACATGCCAGGCAGACAGAGCTTAAGTGAGAAGTTTTATTAGACAGAGAAGGGCAGTGGGGGAGTGGGGAGCAGGGAGAAACACAGAGAGGACAGAAGATAAGAGGGAGACAGGAAAAATCCTGTCTGCCCCAGGAGAACAGCAGGAAAGACAGAAAGAGAGTGTAATGGGCAGGGGTCTTTCTTTTAAAGGGGTTCTTTGCACCTGGTGCAGACCAGGGTTCTGCCTGAGTGCATTCTGCCAGGTGACAGGGGCAGGCCAGCATAAATGCCTGAAGAGAGAGAGAGAGAGAGAGAGAGAGAGTGAAGGGACCAGCTTCCCTTTTGGCAGCCATAACGGCCGAACACGTGCTTCTATGACCTTGTCCCAGACACTAGAAAGTCAGATGCCTGCCTCGTGACAAGGAACCAATCAGAAGTTAGCTGGTGGCGCTATGCTTTATGGACAAGCGGACAGCAATGACATAGAGAGCATAGCAACCACCCTGGGAGGGCCTATGGGCCATAACAACCAGTTGACCAATCAACACAGGGCAAGCCCTCCAAGCCTGGAGGCATACCAATCCTGAGCCTGTGTGTACCCCTAGACACTCCCCTTACGCTGCCCTATAAAGATCTGTGCGCAGCGGCTTCAAACTGTCTTTGCTAGCCAACCGCCATGGTGGGTGGGTAACATGGGGTTAGCTTGTTAAACTACAATAAAGCCTCGTGCAGTTTGCAGCAAGCTCTCGAATCCGCCTTGTGATTGGGGTGACCTCGAACGTGGCCTGGGACCCCGGATACTTGAGTTTTTGGGGGTCTAACAAGAGAGAGAGAGAGAACTCCAAGAAGATTCCTGTTGTAGGTGTGATGTGCAATTTTCAAGAGCTCCTTGACCCCATCCAAGAGCTTCCTCATCCCCTCCTGGGGCTCCCTGGCCTCCTCCCCGGCCCTCAGGTGTTCCTTTCTCACAGGCACCTCTCTGGGGCCCTCCCTTACTGGAAATAAGTCTGCACTTGTGACTTCTTTGGAGAGTCAGCTAGGACTTCTGTCTCTTTTGTCATGTATCTTTTGTCATGATAAACACAAAACATGTTTACACCTGCCTAGAGGAACGTTTTTTGTGGAAAAGTCTTTTTTTTTTTTTTTTTTTTTTAATTTTTAGCATTTGGAGACAGGGTTTCTCTGTGTAGCCCTGACTGTCCTGAAACTCGCTCTGCAGACCAGGCTCCCCTCAAATCCACGGAGATCCACCTGCCTCTGCCTCCCAAGTGCTGCCACCAAAGGCGTGCTTCGCCACACCCCGCAGAAAGTAGTCTTTTAGCAGTAGAACTCAGTATCGCTCCCCACCCCACCCCCTGGAGTCAGACAGGCCAGTAAAGCAAGGCCGAGTGTGAGTTTCCAGATTTCAAGCTGTAAGGATTTGTGTAGCTCAGAAGTCAGATCCCACAATGAAGTTGTCCAAAAGCAACGGAGAAAAACGTTCATCAAGCTCAAGGCACAAGCATGCTTGTATCAGGAGTGTCTGCAAACAGGAACCATAGTTAGGGATCGGGGTGCAAGGGCACATTTGATTCTGTAGAAAGCTGGTGTTCAACAGGGAGGGGCTGGCAGTTTGCCTGGTCGAATGTTGCAGAAACTTCACTGCTCCTCATTTTGAGTCTCGGTAGCAGGGAGGGGCAGAGCAGACTCTTAGCCTTAGGTGATTCGGCCGCCCCTCCTCCAAGTACTAAGCTTTCTTGACCATGCCTGCAGTTTGCGTAGGGTCTACTGTTTGGATAGCACCAGACAGAAAGCTAAGCTGTAAGAGGCACATAGTGACCTCTTTAAACATGCCAATCACACACAGCTCTCTGCCTTTTGGCCTGTTCTCTGGCCGCTGCAGGCCCAGCACGCAGCCCCGAGTGTGTACATGACTCCTTCCTGACTATCTTGTTTTAAATGGGCTCTGAAAACAACAGGTGGCCTTTTCTGTCAGCAAGTGGATATAAACTGCATCAGCCAGCCAGTCTCTGCGGAGCTTGGGCCAGACCCAGTGGCCGCGGAGTGTAAAACCACACTGTCTGTCTTGGCAAGGCTGACCGGCCATCTAGGATGTAATATTCTTATATGACAGCCCCTCTTCGCAGAAGCTCTGCCTGACATGGGTACTGATTTTGATGCAAATATATATGCTCAGTTTGTTCCTGGTTCTGTGTTCACAAAAAACCATACAATCAAAAGGTCCAGCCTAAAAATAGTATTTAAGGGCAAGGCAGAAAGGTTTCTTGGGAACACGACTTGGTCTACAAGCTCTCGGCTGTTTTAAAAGCTAACATCTGAACACCCACAAGAAAATATACTTCAAAGTAAAGTCTGGCTGCCTAGGTCTGGATCGGGGTGTGGATCTTGCCTTTTTGCGAGGACAATATTATAAACTATCGTTGAAAGTTCGTTCTGAAAAACGGACTTAGAAGTGCCTCACCTCTACACCAGCAAAAGCGCCTTGCTTTAATGCAAACCCACGCACAAGGTCCACCAGGCTTGTCCGTCCCCAGAGACCTGCACCTACCTTGTCTGGTGGTGGAGAACCAGGCAGGCAAAGGGAAACTGGCGCTGGTGCTCAGAGCGAGGGGAGGAACGTCCAGAGTGAGGGAGGAGCCTCGTCCTGCACGGGAAGAGGACGCCGTGACCATGGCCGGGTGACCTGTATTCCCGGGAAAAGCCGGAGCCAAGGGAGCAGGGGAGGAGGGAGAGGAGGAGGAGATCCGAACTGAGAGGGTCTGCAGGACCGTGAAGGGGCTCGCTCTGGGATGGAGGCAAGAGGGTAGGGTGGGAAGAGAGGTGATAGGAGGATAGCAGGTACCCGAGGAGGCCGGGAGGGAGCCTGCGACACTGCCCACTTCTTGCCTGCTGGGACCTGTGCTTCTCCTCCTTTGTCAATCACAATCAGGCAATTTCAAGGAGTAAACTACTACATTTGTGTACTTACCTCCCACGTCCGTGTTCTTTTCACGTGACTCGGGTCGTTGTCTACAGAGAAAGGAAAATAGTGAAAGAGAACCTTGGAAAAAAAAAAAAGATGGAGTGGCAGTGGCTTCTTGTTGCCCCAAATTCCCTTCAACATCCCCAGGCAAGGGCGATGAGACCCTGTTAATTTTCCAGTACTGTCACAAAGATGTTGTGGATGCAGGCTCAAGGACTTGGCTCTGGGCAGCCCTTGTCTTGAAGACAAGCCAGACAAAAATACAAAAAGACCCCCAGGAGCAGTTGTGTCTCTGCTAAGAGAGATGGATGGCATCAGAGGCCCATAAGCTCCATTCAACATTTCAGGTGGGACAATCATTCCTCTGTTATGAAACTGTTAAAAGATACACACAATGGAGGGGAAGGGTGCCCTCTGTCAGTTTTCCACTGAAACAAAAAAGTTTCTATTAAGATTGAGGGTGTGTGTGTGTTGGTGGGGTGGGGGTGGGGTATTAACTTAGTTTGTTTTCTTTTACTTATTTTTAAAATTTTGTGTGGGTATTTTGCCTGCATGTATGTCTGCATGCCTGGCGCCCATAGAGACCAAAAGAGTGCAGTGGACTCCTGGGATTGGAGTAATACACAGTTGTGAGCCTGAGTGAGCGCTCAGAGCAAGCCTGTGCCCTCTGGGAGAACTACAAGTGCTCTTGCCTGCTGAACCATCTTTGCAGCCTCTGTTTGTTTGTTTGTTTGTTTGTTTTGAGGCAGAGTCTCCCCCATGAAATCCAGGTGGGCCTTGAATTATTTGTTCTTCTTGATGTTCCTGTCACTGACTCCCAAATGCTGGGCTATAGTATAGTGTGTCACGACACAAACTTTTTTTGCTCTATTTTCTTTTCTTTAAACTATGTGTGTGTGTGTGTGTGTGTGTGTGTGTGTGTGTGTGTGTGTGTGAGTGTTTTGCCTGCATGTTGAATGAGATGAGGATACAACGACTCCATGGTATGGTTGAAGAGGTTTTTATTGCAGATATGATGGAAATTATAACCAGAGGCACTTGGAAGAGTCTGGAATGAACATTGCCAGTAGAATAGACCAGGCCATGAGAGAGGAGAGAGAAGGGAGGAGTGGAAGAATGGAAGAGAAGAGGTGGGGAGCAAAGAAGAGGGTGACAAGAGAGGAAGGAGCCAAGAGAACCAAGAGAGAGAAAAACCAAGAGAGCACAAGGCAAGCAGGGCGTGTTGGTGGCACATGCCTTTAATCCCAGCACTCAGGAGGCAGAGGCAGGAGGATCTGTGTGAGTTCGAGGCCACCCTGGTCTACAAAGCGAGTTCCAGGGCAGCCTCCAAAGCTACAGAGAAACCCTGTCTCGAAAAACCAAAGAGAGAGGGAGAGAGAGGATGAGAGAGAAAGAGAGAGGGAGAGAGAGAGAGCACATAGTTGAAATGACAGGGTTATATAGAAAGAGAAGCTGGGAGAAGAGCAAGAGATGGGAGGGGAGGAGAGGGAGTCCCTGGGCTGGAGAGGTTTAGGGGAGGGGGCATGGTGAGAAGACCTGAGATGAGAGGTGATGTGGGTACTGAATGAGCCTGGAGGCCTGTGTGTGCTTTGATATGCTAATAGGCACCACCATTAGCCATTTGTCCTGAGTTTCTTCCCCATCTGTATGTATTATGTATGCATGTGTGTATGTATGCATGTATGCATGCATGCATGCATGTACACCATGTGGTTGCCTGATACCATTCAAGGTGCAAAGAGGATGTCAGATCCCCTGGAACTGCAATTACAGACTCCAATTGTTAGAGACTATGTGGGTGTTGGGAACCAAACTTGGGTCAGCAAGTACACTTAACCACTGAGCCATGTTCAAGCTCTTCGTCTTTCTTTTCTTTTCTTTTCTTTTCTTTTCTTTTCTTTTCTTTTCTTTTCTTTTCTTTTCTTTCTTTCTTCCTTTCTTTCTTTCTTTCTTTCTTTCTTTCTTTCTTTTTTTAAGAAATAGAAATAGATCAGTATGTGAGGAAGAGGAAAGCAGGCCAGATGTGGTGGCACAGGTCTTTAGCCCAGTGCTGGGGAGGCAGAGGCAGGCAGAGCTTTGTAAGTTCCAGGTCAGCCTGGTCCACACAGTAAGTTCTAGGACAGCCAGAGCTACATAGTGTGTCCCTGTCTCTAAATAAATAAATATAAAATAAGACGAAAGCACTCCTAAGAATGGGAGTGGACTAGTATTCAGGGAACAGAATGGACTCAAAAGCTGTGAGAGTATTTCCAGGACTAGGATTGTAGCTCAGGTGGTAGTGTGTTTGCCTGACATGCACAAAGCCTGGGATGGATTCTACAGTACTGCATAATAAAACCAGAAACGTTGATATACTGCCTTGATCCCAGCACTCAGGGTGGAAGCCAAGAAAAAGTTCTAAGTCCTCCTTGGTTACATGGAGGGATTTGAGGCCAGCCTGGGTTACATGAGACAGCGTAGCATTAAAAACAAAACAACTCAAACTGTTTTCAAGTATCATTCAACATCTTTGAAACTCTGTAGACAAGGAAATAATAGATATGACTAATTACATATCATTTTTCTCTATTTGCTAAATTTAGCTCCTCGAGCATCAGTTATAATCTCTGATTTAATAACACTGTTATTAATAGATGGGATTTTATATTCTGAGGACTCTGCCTTGCTAGCCTGTGGTGAGCCCAGCTAGAGGGGCTGAGGAGAGGGCAGTAATGGAGAGACGCTGTAACCTGTAACTGGGCCACTGAATCAGAGACCATCTTCTAGTTGAGGAAAGCCTACTCACTCTGGGCAACCCAAAGAAATGCCTCTGCTGTTTGCATGGTCCCCTTAACAGCAAAGTCGGGGGATTACACTGGATTTGAGTAACAGGTTACTCTTCCTAGGGGAGGCTGGCTTAAAATGCTAAGACCTGACCACACAGCTTCTCATCCATGGGGTCCAGAAGAACCTCAGAAACTGATCCCCTCGAGCCAGACACATATGCACACACCACACACTGTCATTGCAAGGGTTCCGCTTGTTTATACTAGTTGGCTGTGAAGTGTTGATAGGTAACCACATCCCATGTTAAAGGCCAAAGGTGACACACGAGGCGGAGAGGTGGTAAGAAAAGACGGTGAGTCAGCAACACCTGATGAACAAAAGCCCGTGTTCGTCCTTCCTGATTCTCACCGGGATGAGGAGGGGGTCCTGCAAAAACGCAGAGCTGTTTCTGTTCTTCGTGAAACTACACTTGGGCAGAGTTGAGGCACCCTAGGAGAAAGCCAACAGATTGTTGGCCCTGCGGCAGAGCAGTACCAGCAGGGAGCGCTACAGGAAGACTACAGCCTTCCTCACTCCTCCTCTCCAGGGAGCACATTCCTTCCAGCTCACCCAAACTGGAAACACAAGCAAAGGGAATTCTAGGAAATAGATCTCAGTCTGCGACTGGGTACACATTGCCAAACTGCCACACGACAGTGGATGCCTCACCTGACCTCTACACATCCCATTCAGATGCTGATCCTAACTTTAGCTGAGACGGGATTAGGAGGACTCTCGGGGAGGAGCTGGGAATAGTGTTAAGTGCCCTAGTAGGGATCAGGCTACAAACCCAGCAATAAGGTTAGACCTCTTCTATCCTGCCTCACCTTAGGCTCAGGGCTGCCTGAGAGATGTTTGTTGTGCAAATCACCCAACTTAGGGTGGCTTTGTCATAACTGTCTGATTCTATGCCTGGAGACACATCCGCAAATGCACAAATGCTCTCCCGTGCAGCCGGTTCACCTGCAAACAATCCTTCATATTCTGTTCTGATGTGTCTGCAGTTGAATTACATATTGCCTTGAGACTTGCCTGGAATAGAGGATAGGTATATTTTAGGGTTTGCTTTGTTTTTGTTGTTGGTGGTGTGTGTGTGTGTGTGTGTGTGTGTGTGTGTCGTGGCAAGCTCTCACTGTGTAGCCCTGGCTGTCCTGAAACTCACTAAAGTAGACCAGACTGGTCTCAAACTCACAGAGATCCTCCTTCCTCTGCCTCCCATGTGCTGGGATCAAAGGTGTAAGTCAACACTGCTAGACTGGGTATTTTTTTAAAAGATTTGTTTTTATTTATGTATCTGAGTGAGTGTGTGCCATGTATTGTAGATGTCCACAGAGAAAAGAGCATAGGATTTTTTGGAGCTGGATTTACAGGCAGCTGGGACCCTCCGGAGTGGTAATAGAACACAGGTTTTCCAGAGGAGTGGCGAATGCTTTTACCACTGGGCCGTCTTTCCAAACCTGATGTCTTATTTTTAAACATCTGAATAATGAAGAAAAGCCACCAAGGTGGTACCACATAGAATGAATTGAGGACCAGTCATGGTCACAAATTCTTATATTTTTGGTTGTGAGCCTAGCCTTTAAAGGCTGAGCCATCTCTCCAGCCCCACAAATTCTTTCCATAGGTTGGGGGTGGGGGGTGGGAGTCGGAGGGTAGGGGTTGTAACAGCCAAAGTGGGAGCTTTGTGGCCTCAGTTGCTTCATTTCAGACTCCACTGAAAACCCATCCCACAGCATTTAACAAAGGCTGTTAAAGTTGTGGGGGTTCCCTGATGAGCTCTCCCAGCTGAGTGAGCACCAAGCTTCAGGGTCCAACTCTGCAGCTGCTGCAAGCTCTTGCAACGTTGTTTTGATTTTTCATTAGGAAATAAGGAACCAGATTCCAAGAACGGATGAGTCCAAGCTGAATTAACAAAGGAACAAGGGCAAAGTTAAACAAAACTGCTGACCACGCTAGCCCCTGTGAAGAACACAAGGGTAGGAGAAAAGCTCCCCCTGAATCATGTCTCCAAAGAAATCTAAAACCAATCAGAAGTGGCACCTTTGTGCTTCAGGGTATCTGGGGGAAAGTTCCTGAGGAGAGCACCCCTACCTCATCTGTTCCCACTTACAGGCTGCAGATGAAGAGAAGCAGCTAGGACTCTCTCTCTCCTGTCAAATCTCTATTCTAGGGGAGTTGCTGCCATGCTTTCTTTGAGTGGCCGCATAGAAGAAGAGCTTATATGACATAGCATGGCTCTGACTGCAACCCCAGCTCGAACCATCCTGAGGGATGCTGAGCCAGGCCACTCCCAGAAACCTGACAGTGTTTACTGTTTCACCCCTTGAAGGTTGTGGCTAAATTTAGTGATTATTAGTATCTGAAGCAGGTGCTGCTTTTCCAAAACCTCACCTGTGGAAGTGGCTTTGAAACTGGATGAGAGACTTTGTTGAGAGTGGCTGAGAGCCTGGGACAACCTCAGTGGGCTTCCTGTGCTTGCAGCAAAGCCAGGCTCAGGCTGTTAGAAATGCAAGCATGGGACCTTCTGAAGCATGCTAGAGTGCTGAGCAGTGCTGCCTGTCTCAGCCTTGGGGATGGAATCGGATGTACTCTGTGATTTAGTGATGCTGTTTCAAATCAGAATGCTGGGGTTGGCCAGTTTCCTCCAGTTGCTTCAAGTGAGATGCTGATGGCGGTACTTCAGCAGAAAAAGCAGCTGGCACTGTGTCTGGAGAAACATGGAAAAGTTTCTTTTCACTCCAGAAAGCAAACCAATGACAGACCAAACTAAGGATACCACTGAAGTCCAACCTGGCAAGTCAATGAGTTTATTGGCTGAAAGGTTATTTATAGGATAAGAAATAGCTCAAAGGCAGCTGCATCATCAAAAGCCCACAGCACAGTGCACACGCACGCGCGCGCGTGCGCGCGCGCACGCGCGCGCGCACACACACACACACACACACACACGCTTCAGAAATATAGAAGGCATCACCTCAGAAAACCTTATTGAAACAAATGGTCCTTCACTGGAATTATGAGCACACCTCACAGACCAAGCAGTCAGTGCCCTCAGTGGGAAACTCCTCCCCAACACCTTCAGGGCTCAGCACACAACTATTTACAGAACTGGAACCTGCCTAAGGGAGGCAGATGGGCAGCACTCCTAACAGTCATTTATTTTTTGTAAACGTGAAATGTAACTTTCACCTTAATCCATGGGTGCCCATTTCCCCTCCCTCCATCTTGTTTTCCGTCCTCTGTCAATCCACTTGCTTTAGGAGAGGCCAGTACCAAGAGGCCTCATGATGAAGAACTAAGGCTGCCAGCAAAGGGCAGCACAGAACTGAGAATTCTCTCCAACTTACCACATGGATGTCCATTTGGAAAACAGATCCTTGAACCCCGGTAAAGCACCAGATGATTGCATCCCTGGATATGCATTGAAACTAACTTCCTGAGAAACTCTGAACAAAAGCCACTGAGCCACAAAGCTCAGGTGCCTGACACTTAGAAGATATATGAATTATTATGTGCTGGTGGATAGCATTCATTTGTTGAGAAACAAGGTCTGTCTCTATGCAGCCCATGCTGACTTTGAACTTGCAACATCCTGCCTCACCCTCCTGAGGGCTGACCACATCCATGTACCATCATGCCTGGCAGTATTTGTGTTAAATTGTGTGTTTCTGATGCTTTGGCAGCTGGGTCCTGGCCAACCTAGACATGCCCCTCTAGGGCTGGCTGATTCCTAAAGATAGGGTACCTTTCATTGGCAGTCTAACCAATTCTGAGTAAGATCTCAGGGCTCATTTATGAGGTGCTACTGGGCTCCCACACTCACAACACTGACCATCAGCTCTTCACGTTGTCAGGGTCAGATGCTAGACACCTAGAGAGAGCCTATATGCCTGGAACTCTTAGAAGTCACTCAGGTTGGCCAGTCTCACCCTGCCTTGTCCACTTCTTCCCATGGAAATGACAAGAAAGGCTTTTTTCAAGGAGACATTATATCAGATACCAACTGTAAGGATTCAGGCATTATGCTGGCCTGCCCCTGTCACCTGGCAGAATGCACTCAGGCAGTGCCCTGGTCAGATTGTATCATCTGTATGCAGGTGCAAAGGACCCCTTTAAAAGAAAGACCCTGCCCACTTACACTTTCTTTTCCAGCTCTCTTCCTGCTCCTTCTTCCCCTGCAGTCTCCTGGGGCAGACAAACTTTTTCTGTCTCCCTCTTCTCTTCTGTCCTCTCTCTGTGTCTCTTTACCTCTTTTCTCTTTCCTTCCCCCTCCCTCCCCTTTCTAATAAAACTTCTCACTTAAGCTCTGTCTGCCTGGCGTGTGTGTGTCGTCCCCATGCCCCCCACCCCAGTCGTGTGTGTGTGTGTGTGTGTGTGTGTGTGTGTGTGTGTGTGTGTGTGTGCGCGTGGTCATTCCCCCCATTCCTCCCCTTCAATCACCCTTGCCTACCATGGAATCTGCCAAGGTCCCCCATGCAAGATCCCCTCCAGCTTTATCATAACACCAAGGACATTCAGAAATTCAGTAAGATCTACCTTAAAAACTTACATTCCACTAAACTGGAAAAATGTTTAAAAATGCACAAATTTCTAGATTCATATAACCTATCTAAATCAAACCATATGAGACAAACAACTTAATTTTATGACAAGCAACTAATGAGATCAGAGCAGTAATGAAAATTATCTCGGCTAAAAAAAAAAGCCCAGACTTTGGAGGATTGACTGATCAATTCTACCAGACTTTTTTGTTGTTGTTGTTGTTTGAGACAGGTTTTTTCTGTGTAACAGCTCAGGCTGTCCTGCAACTAGCTCTGTGGACCAGCCTGGCTTCAAACTCAAAAGATCTTCATGCTTTTACCTGCCGAATGCTGGGATTAAAGGCATGTGCCACCACCACTCAGGCCTGAGATCTGTAACTTGATCTTTAACAACTGACAAAAGAACAAAGATTTATGAATTGTGAATTTCATATATTGAAAATGAATATGAAAAGCTAAAATAAATACCTGCACAGTTCAGTACTAAAAACAAAACAAAAACAAAAACAAACAAAAAACTAAACTCAAGGATACCGTATGTCTTCTGTCAACAAATCCCTGTTCCTCTCTAGCTGCCAGTGCAACAAAAACTTTCTAAGGTTCAATTAAGATGCACCAAATTAAAATTCTCTTGAGTCTGCAATGCTTCCCACAGGCCCACATGTTGAGAGCTTGGTCCTCAGTGTTGGGCACTCTTGTGCAGCTATAGAGCTTGGCCAGCAATGGTAATTATTTGGGGGTTGGTTGCGCCCACTCCTGGTCCAACCTGCTTCCTAGTCTATCACAATGTAGTCCATCCACTTCCTCACATCTGGCCATCATGGGGTGCACCATGCCCTCCCCCCTGCCATGATGGACTGAAACTTCCAGAAAAGTGACCCCAAATAAACCTTGAAGTTGTTTCTGTCAGGCATGTTGGAAGAAAAAGTTTTCTATCCACACATGATCTGTGCATAACTGTTGTGCTCCAAACCACCACCTGGCTATATTTGTGTCTATGATATGGAGATACATGGCCTTGTGTGGTTCACAGAGGTGTGTTAAGTCAAAAGAATGGAGTGGTGGAACTCTGAATTCCGTAGCTAGACTGAGTGCATCTCAGCTCTGCTCCTGTGTTTAACTCAAGGCCTGGTTAGCTCATCTGTAATTCCCGTAGAAATGGTACCCACCACATGGAGACTTTCTGAGTTCTAAAAATGAGATACAAAGTGCCTAGAGCACTGCCTGGTTCTTGATAAAACTCCACAGATAATGGCAGTCCATGTGCTGTTTGCAAACCCCAGGGTCTCCATGCTGCTCCGAGCTCACTGTGAAAGGCTCGTCCACAATGAGCTGAACAGAAACAGAACTTAATCATTCTCTTTACCAAGGCTGCTTGGGGCCTAGCAGAGGACTTCACCCCATGCTTGTTCAAACATCAGCTTTGGTGAACTGGTTGTGACCACAGCCCACTCCCTGTCTATTGGCTGAATTCCTCCCATATGTGTGTAGTGAGAGGACAGAGGATGGCAATGCAGATGAAACGCTAAGCTTCAAATGAGCTACTTCCTAAAACCCATGACCAGTGTAAGAGTTGCTCTGATGCCAGTTTAAGCTTTGCAGTCTACTTTGGTCAGACACCAGTCTATGTGTGACTGTGAAGCTGCTTTGTATGTGTGATAGCGTTTGCTGCCGCTCACACTCAGCTTTAAGTCGGCTGACTTTAAATAAAGGAGATTAAGGTTGATAATATGGATGAGGCTCATACTCCCTGCTGAAGGTAAGAGCACAAGCTGAGGTTTTCCATAGATTATGTAGCTTCATTGAGTTGTGTGACAAGCTGCCTTGAAGATTTCCAACTTGCCAGGCCACACAATTGCATAAACAGATCTAGAAAAATAAATATAAATCTACCCACCTACTTTACCTACCTTTTTCTACCAGGGTTATCATAACTAAGTACTACAGATTGGGTGACTTCAACAACTTTTGGACATTTATTTTCTTAAAGTTATAGAGACCGGAAATTCAAGATCAAGTGCTGTCATGGCTTGTGTCTTGTGAGGCTTCCTTCCTGCCTCTCACACAGCTGTCTTCTCATGTCCTCACGTGGCTTTTCTTCTGAGCACCCATGGGAAAAGAGACACACTGTTTGTCTCTTTCTCTTCTTGTAGAAACAGCAGTCCTCTTGTATAAAGGCCTCATCCCAGGACCTCACTTCACCTTCCTTACTTAAACTCAGTCTCAGTGGGGAGAAATGCTTTAATGTTTGAGTTCTGGGAAGGGGCATAATCCAAACAAACTCTATCTACCATCCTAGTGAACAGCAATGTGGAAGTGCAAGCCAAATGAACCCTTTCCCCCCAAATTGCTTTTGGTCATGGTGTTGTGTTGCAACTAAAGAAACCCTAAGACAAGTTGGTACCAGGATTGTGGGGTTATTGCTGTGACATACCTCGCCATGTTTTAAGGTGAATTGTGGAAGAACTTTGGAACTTTGAGCTAGAAAAGCCAGTGAATGTTGAGAGTTCAGTGAGCTGTTCTGTAGGAGCTTGGAAGATAATGTTGAGAGCAATGCAGAAGATGGAGACCTGGGGGCTGGAGAGACGGCTCAGTGGTTAAGAGCACTGACTGTTCTTCCAGAGGTCCTGAGTTCAATTCCCAGCAACCACATGGTGGCTCACAACCATCCATTATGAGATCTGGTGCCCTCTTCTGGTGTGTAAATATACATGGAAGCAGAATGTTGTATACATAATAAATAAATAAAATCTAAAAAAAAAAAAAAAAAAAAAGAGCATTGACTGCTCTTCCAGAGGATCCAGTTTCAATTCTCAGCACCCACATGGTAGCTCACAACTGTGCTTAACTCCTGTTCCAGGGGATCTAATACCCTCATAAAGACATTCACTCATGCAGGCAAAACACCAATGTACATAAAATAAAGTGAATAATTTTTTTTAAAAAAGCAGGAGATTGAGGTCTGGCTTGTGAAGTTTCTGAGGGAAGCTTAAAGACTATCTGGGTGTTGCCTATTTTGAATTAAGAGTCGGTTGTTCTGGTCAGCTGGGGCTAAAGAATCGGCATGATTAACAAAAGACTAGCCACATTGAAGTGAAACTTCTGTGTTACCGGGACAACTGATGCTGGTTAGCTAGAGCTAAGAAATTATCGGTGATTGAGAAGAGGCTAGCATCATTTAGGTGAAATCTTCTAGGGAGTGTTTCCTCAGGGTCAGCACACAGAGGCTGTGTTCCAGAAGCAGCTGAAGTTGTTCTTCGTGCTGGCAGCAGAACTTGGTAGTGTAAGTCATATAGGTGATACTGGTTTGGAAGGCATGAGGGATCATGGAGGACATCTGAGGCTTGGTACTGTGAGCGTCCAGGAGAGGCCACTGGTGAAAGTACAGCTCAGCTGCAGCAAGGGACCTCAGCATTTAGGAGATGCCAGTACCATGGGATGACCACCAAGAACAGAAACATCAGTGGAATGGAGCCAGCTGGAGCCTAGAACACAAACTGCAGAGGATGGAGCTGGAGAAGTGACCCAAGCCCCTTGGAGGAGCCCAGAAGATCACGAGTGGATCCCAGATAATCAGACACTGACTTATTTACACTGGTGAAGTTTGGTTTTGCTTGGTTCAGATTGTGACTTATGCCCTGGTTCTTCCCCCTTGAAGAAGGTATTTAATTTAATTATGATTTTCATAGAAGCCCACAGTCTAAGGACTTTGAACTTTGAAAAGAGATTTTGGATTTTTTGAGAGATTGGATATTTTAAAGAGACTGAAATTTTAATGTGTTTGAATTTGTGAAGGCTGTGGGACTTCCAGAGTTATTTATGTTTTAATGTGAGATCTTGGAATGAATAAGAAAGGAAAGGTGTGGCTTCATAGTGGTGTGCTTGTGTGTCGAGTTGGAGAGGGGTCAGTTGTGCTGGCTCGTCTTGTGTTAACTTGACACAAACTAGAGCTATCTGAAAAGAGATCAACTTAGAAAACGCCTCTGTAAGATTCAACTGTAAGGCATTTTCTTAATTAGTGATCGATGGGGGAGGGTTCAGGCCATTGTGGGTGGTGCCATCCCTGGACTGGTGGTCCTGGGTGTGGTGATAAATTATTTATGATTTATTAAAGCTTGCCTGAAGATTCAGAAAACCAAAGTCAGCCACAAACAATAGAAGCCAGGCACACACCTTCAATCCCAGCAGCTAGAAGCCAGGGGGTGATGGTACACACCTTTAATCCTAGGGTTCAGGATTAAGAGGTAGATGGATGTCTGTGAGACCAAGGCCACCCAGATTCACAAGAGTGAATCAGTCTAAAAGAGAGTTCTAGCTCACACCTTTAATGCCAGCATTAGGAAAGTATAAAGACAAAAGCAAGGTCTCAGTATGAGGCATTCATTCTCCAGCCACGCTGAGGAGAGTTTACAGTCTGAGGCTTAGTGAGAGGTTGTAGGGACAGGATCAGCCCATTCAGCCAGAGGGAGAAGTAAGAATCTAGTGGCCAGCTGCTTTGCTTTTCTGATCTTTAGCTTGAATCTTGAACCCCAACATCAGTCTCTGGGTCTTTTATTTTTTTCGTGTTACTCCTGGGTTCTATGAGAGAGCAGGCTGAGAGTCAGGGGGATCGAGGCAATAACTCCTCCATGGCCTGTGCATCAGCTCCTGCCTCCAGGATCCTGCCCTGTTTGAGTTCCTGTCCTGACTTCCTTCAGTGATGAACAAAGATATGGAAGTGTAAACCAAACAAACCCTTTCCTCCCCAACTAGCTTTGTGATCATGGTGTTTCCTTGCAGCAACAGAAGCCCCAACTAAGACAGTTCTGTTCTTTCGTTTGTTTCTTTTCTGGAAAGCCCCTAATTGATAGACGGAATGGAATTGGACACTTTATCACACACAGGTGTTCAGCTGATCCCAGTGCTAAGCTTTATAGTCTGTTGCTACCCCGAAGCCTGCTTAGTACAAATGGTCACACATAGCTATTTTTCAAGTGAAAAAGTTAAGGACTAAAGTGGGATGCAAATAATGCATACTTCAAAGGAGTCAGTCAGACGAACAGATGTTTTAATAGGAAAGTACTCATGCAACCAGTCAGTCCTGACTTCCTTCAGTGCCTAAACCAGGCAAAAAGACAGACAGAGAGCGCGAGTGTGACTTTCATATTTAAGGTATTGCTATGTCACTGACCACGCCCTAGTGTACGTGGTCTGCATCACCTGTGCCAGCCCCCTAGAGGAGTGGCTAACATTTCCCCTACAGAGGACTGCTTCTTTTCTTTCATATGTAGACTCTAGAAAAACAGATTATGCAACAGAAGGGGAACTATTAAGGGAGAGGCAGACTGTCATGTGTAGGTGAATATGATGAAAGCATATTGGTATGAAAATGTCATAAGGAAAACCAGGCATCGTGGCACACACCTGTAATCCCAGCATGTGGGAGGTGAATACAGGGTTATCCTTAGCTATATAACGAGTTGGAGGCCAGCCGGGGCTATGTGACAACATGTCTTAAAACAAATGTAACAATGAAAATCATCAATATTTTACAATTAATATACACTAAAAGAAGACATAGTACAAAGGGCATCCTTATTTAATACTCCTAAAACTACTAAGGCAAAGTTTTGACATATAAAGTCAGACATTATAGATGGCTGCTTAATATTTCTGCTGATAAAGTAGTTTAAAAAAAACAATGTAGTTTTATGCATTAAAATGAAGAAAGGTTTATAATAGCTCTATTTATAATTCATGCCAAATCAGAACCCACCTTCAACATCTAATGAGTGGATCGACAAGTACATCCGCACAATGAAATACTCCTCAGACATAAAAGGAAACAAATTATTCACATAGCCTGACATGAGCAGATAAGTGATCCTCAGAAGGTTTTATCCAACTTGTCCCATTACAGTGTTCTGAAAGCTGAAACTGTAGGGAGAGCTGATAAGGTGTAACATTTCCTACAGTGTAACGTATGAATGAAGGCTCAGGTTTGAGTCCCAGAACTGCTTAAGTAGGCATAATTGCACACACCTGTGATCCCAGCCTTCCGCAGGTGGTGGACAAAGGAGTGTCAGAAGTTTAAGGTCATCCTCCATCATGAGTTTGAGTTCAGACTGAGCTACGTGAGACCTTGTCTCAAAAAACAAAAACAACATCCAAGCGAACCCTATGAAAGAAACACTGTCAGATTATGTGTTTCTGTAGGGTATTTATTTATTTGTTTGTTCTTCAAGACTGGGCTTCCCTGTGTAACAGTCCTGGCTGTCCTGGAACTCAATTTGTACACCAGGCTGGTCTTGAACTCACAGAGATTCACCTGCCACTGCCTCCTGAGTGCTGGGATTCAAGGTGTGCTGTGCGTCACCATGCCTGGCTATGTGTTTCTTTTTCCTTAAAGCAGCAATGTTTATCCCGAAGTTCTGACTTGGAAGAGGACCTTTAATTTAAATTCCTGCAAGAAATGTCATGCAGCCAGGCAGTGGGGGAGAGAAGTGCATGACTTAGGGAAACAGCCTGTGTCTACTAGTGTGCAGGCAGCTGCTGAGGGGGGAGTGCTCCAGTTGGAAAAGGAGACGGGGGGGGGGGGGTCCAACTCTCTTGATACAGAAAGCCCAGATTAAAGAGGGCACGGCCACATGGCCTGGAGTACAGGTAAGAGCAGAAATGAAGAGCAAGCATGCAGTCCCTTAAGCAGCATCTTCCTCCCCTATTTCATTCAGTGATAAAATTTCGCATGGTGCACATTGTTGTATTTATAGGCTTTCTCAGACACTTCAATGGTGGGAACCCTACTTCATTGTACTGGAAAGTCGGGAACATCTTTTGGTTGAGGATTTTGTGTTGGGACCTTGGCCTCACACACACCAGACAATTGTGCACTGTCCTCGGTCCATAAGGTCTTCCATGAGCAAAGGACTCCATTCTGGCACTGGCAGGACACCAGCTGTATTAGTCGTTTAGTTCTGAAGTCTGAAAGTCCTAAAACAACACTGTATGGTGTCTGAGGTTTCTGCTGCTCTCCCTGTTCAGTCAGCCACGGGATGACAGGAGTTGAAGGATAGGTCTGGGTCCTTGGTGTGACTGTCAACAGAGTTCCTCTTGCTATGGGGTCATTGCTTGTCCTCGGGATTGAAAAGGTTCACATTGTCTCTCAAGGCCTCGAATCAGAGCTTGTGCAGCTGCTTCTGCAACACTGTATTTCAAGTGAGTCACAGGCCAACAGCAAAGTGGCCCCATATACACTGAGGTGACACATTGCACAGCAGTAAAAGATACAGAAACAGAGTTCATTGGCCGCCCTAACTGTAACCTCCATTTGGAATGAATGAGCTCAGTTAGCTCTTTTTGTTTTATTTATTTTTTTAAGGCAGGGTTTCTCTATTAAATAGTTCTGGCTGTCCTGGAACTTGCTATGTAGACCATCAGGCTGGTCTCCAACTCACAGAGATCACCTGCTTCTGCCTATCCAGTGCTGAGATTAAAGGTGTGTGCCACTAAGGCCTTAACTCTAAAACTGTGAACTGGATGAAATTAGGCTAATTTTTTTTAAAGATTTTATTTATTTATTATGTATCCAACATTCTGCTTCCATGTATATCTGCACACCAGAAGAGGGCACCAGATCTCATAAAGGATGGTTGTGAGCCACCATGTGGTTGCTGGGAATTGAACTCAGGACCTCTGGAAGAGCAGTCGGTGCTCTTAACCTCTGAGCCATCTCTCCAGCCCCTAGGCTAATTTTTTTTTAATGAAAAATTCACCTTCAGTGCACTTTTTTTTTAGAATTTTTTTTTGTTTTTGTGTTTTTAAGATTTTATTTATTAAGTATACAGTCTCTGTCTGCATATGCCCTGCATGCCAGCAGAGGGTACCAGATTTCATTCAAGGTGGTTGTGAGCCACCCCATGTGGTTGCTGGGAATTGAACTCAGGACCTCTGGAAGAGCAGTCAGTGTTCTTAACCTATGAGCCATCTCTCCAGCCCCCTTCAGTGCAATTTTAATGCAGTTAATCATATTAAAAACATTAGAAATCAGTTGTAAATGAATATGAGAAATGTTATTGCCTGTGTTTTATTGTTTTAAAGTTTTATGTACTTATTTTGTGTGTGTGCATGGGTATGCATAGGTTTGCTTGTATATGTATGTGTCTGTACATGTGTGTGCATGTGCATGCATGTGTGTCCAGGGATGGCACAACATGCCTGTGCAGATCAGAGGACAGCTTTCTGAAGCCACGACTCCTCCCACCCATTCGAGGCTTCTCTTACTTCTGCAGCCCCACCTCCTCCCAGCTGGCTGGCCCCCTGCTGGGGTGACCTGTGCAACTCTATCTGGTGTTTTATATTGTTTCTGGGGACAAACTTGGACTGAGCTCTCTCCTCAGCCCCACCTCCATTTTTGCTTTGTTGTTGTTTTAGATTAGCATGGAAAATAATACATCTCCTTACACTGTTTCCTACGTATTGGGTTTCATTTATTCCTCCTCCATTCCCCATCTCTGTGTCCCCCGTTCTGACCTCTTTCCACCTTCCTGTCACCTGTTCTTTTACCCTCCTTCCCAGGGTAAGACTTTAAGCCTTTTTCTTTCCTCCTCTCAGGCCCCTCCCTGCTTTCCTGATCTCTGCCCACACTCCCTCTCACATAAATACACACATGTAACTAGAGCCATGTATGAGAGAACACATTGATGTCTGCCGAACTTAACCTACTCACCATAAGATTTTCCAGTCATATTCATTTTCCTGCGAATGACATGATCCTTTACAGCTGAATAAAATTCCAGTGACTCAGCACCACATTTTCATTGCTTGATGGACATCTAGAATTCCCTATTTTAAATGAGGTTTTTCATCAGAAGTAATAAAAAATACTACAGAATCCATTCACTATTTTACAATCTTTTTTTAATTTTTTTTTTTTTCAAGACAGGGTTTCTCTGTGGCTTTGGAGGCTGGCCTGGAACTAGCTCTTGTAGAACAGGACCATTCATTATTTTAAAATGGACTATTATTATGCAATTGTGGGTCAACTCTCTTGGGTTTCCTGATATCTAAACATTGCCCAATGTTGTAGATGAAAGGATTCAATTCCAAAGAGGATGTGGTCAAACTCTGACCTCCTTGTAGATCTGCTAAAGTAGGCCCCTGGTGGGCAGCACAGAGAAAGACCTGCATCTTCTTTCCAATTGTGTTCAGACTTACTGTCTCACGCATCCCTATGCCCTGACAAGCCTTGCCAAACCAGAGCAATAGCAATAAGAAGGCATGCTTGGATGGAGACCAGCTCCACACTGGAACTCAATAACCTCTGCAGCCTGGGCTCATTCCAAGAAATCCCTGGAAGAAGGTACCATGCAGAAATACCAGTTAGGAAACCAAAGGCCAGCCTGCGCAATGATTCACCCTTGCCAACCTCCTCCTTTCAAAGCCTTTGTACTAACAGTTCTCTTTGGCCATGAACTTGGCCCTCAAAAACATTTAATGAAAATCAAGATCAAAGTTTTGGAATTTTGTACTCTCTGGCCTGCCATTCAAGACTAAATTTTAGCTATATCCATCCATAGGATTTTTTTTTTTTTTTAACCTCTGACTTTCTGGGTTAGGACCCCTCTCTAGAACTCTGATCCTTAGCCTGAGCCCACAGCCTGAATGTTAGAGGAGACAGGACGATGCCACTCTGAGATGCCAACCTCTCAGGAGCTTTGGGTAGGTGGAGAGTGGCTAGTTTCTACTGACAGGCAGACAAAAAGAGCAAAGGAACATGAGAGAGAAAGGAGGAAGAAAAAAAAGACGCACAGAGCTACTGTCCCCATGGCAACTGAAGTTGAGGTGCAGAGCCTGGAGGGGTTGGCAAGTACACTGCTGCGCATGGGGTCATGGTGTGGGGTATGTTGTAGAAGTTCTCTGGAGCAGCTCTCAGCAAGGCAGATAGATGGGAAAGGTTCTTCCCCAAACTGAGACCTCCCTCCAAACCGCAAGCCTCCTCCTGGAGCTAACTTCTTGGCACTCTAGCTCACCCATGCTCTTAAGGCTGTATATTCATGACTCCTCCTCACCAGCATCAAATGACTGGAGGAAGCAACCTGAAGAAGGAAGAGTTTGTTCTGGCTCACAGTCTGAGACTAGAGTTCTTCCTGGAGGGGAAGGCAGAGCAGCAGCCTGCTCTGTGGCAGGAAGCTTGGACAGTAGATCAGGAAGAGGAGAGCAGGAAGCAGGTTGCTGTTTCACCTGTTAAGGCATGCAACTGCCCCCCCCCAGGGTTCCCGCAACCTCCCAAGTAGTGCCATCAGCTAGAGACTAAGTTTTCAAACACATGATCCCATGGGGACTTTTTACACTGCAAACATAACAAGCAGTTAGTGACGAAACATGCTCCAAGAGCTGGGCACATCAGACCAGGTTGTTCTTTCTTTGGAAAACATAAAAAGCTTAATACACCAATGTGACTCTCCTCATTTACTACCCTCTGCAGTTATACATTTACCTCCTCCCCTTCCTTGTCTCCCAGACAGCAGCCCTGTAAGACTTCTACCTTCAGGCTCCCTGGCGCTCTACCTATCTCCAAGACCACCTGGATATGAATGAGCCTGGGCCACCTGGATATGAGCTGGCCACCTGCCCAGGGAAAATACATAGACCCCAGGGCCTCTAGGTTCCTGTCTGAACTTCCTGGTGTGTCACTGGCTTTGTGGCTCAGTTTACCCTTTCTCTTCTCAGTACTGCTATATGTGTAAAATACTCAGACATGGCTTAGTATTAATGCACTCTGGCCTTCATTCCCAGAAGCCGCTTTTCTGAGTTTCTGCCTCTTTGGGAGGCAGAGGCAAATATTATCTCAGCTGCTGAGCTCCTCCCTAGAGCTGGCAGATCCCCTTGCAGGGCTGGCCTTTCTTGGGCATCCCCGTGGATTTCTCACTTTTGGCTAAAACATCTGTTATGGGTTATGGTTACAAGGTGGAGTGTCTGACTCCCTCCTACCCTGGACGGGGAGGGGATGCTTATTTCCTTGGTGTCCTTCTGCTTCATCTTTTCTTTCCAGAACATCTCCTCTTTCTTGCATTCTGGGATATCTGCAGAGTGGCTCTCCTTAGAGCCCCAGAGGGAAGTTATCAGTGCTGTGCAGATCTGTTGTTTCCCCGAAGGTTACATTTAATTTTATTCAGTGTGTGTGTGCATGCATGTCATGGCCAAAGCATGGAGGAACTTGTGGAAATTGGTTTTCTCTTCCACCTCAGGGATCCTGGGGATCAAACTTAGGTCATCAGATTTGGCAGCAACATGCTTACCTGTTGAGTCATCTCGACACCTTTGTTTGCTTTTGAAATTGCCCCCTGTTCCCCAAATATCTATAACTACGTTTGAACGGTCCCTCAAAATCAGTCACCACTTGACCTCAGCAACTTTGCAACTAAAAACATATCCACACCATTCAACCATGATTGTTATGATTATTCCTAGAATGGATTGTGTCAGGCTATGTGAGTGTTTGAATAAACTAAACCATAGAACTGTATGCTTGCAAGGGAAGAGTGAGTCAGACCCAAGGGGGCCTGTGAGTGCTCATAATTTATTCTCTAAATTAGGAGATCACCCAGGGAGACAGCTCCAGGCTCTTCCTCCATCACCTCTCCTTTACTCCTGGCTTCCTCCTTTCTCTTCTCAGTGGTGTGTGTGTATGGGTGGGGTGCAGCAGGGAGATCAGAGAAGGGCTCCTGTGCCCACTGAATTCCTTGGGGAGTGGGGAGGGGGCAACTTTGCCATGTCCCCAGGTCCATGGTCTTCAACATTTAAGGAGCTGTTTTCAAATTCTTGGTGCCAAGAAATCAGACTCTTCTGATCATGGTGGGAGTTGAAGACTTGCCTGATCTACATAGTGACAGTTCTAAGCTAGCCAGGGCTACATAGTGAGGCTCTGCTTTAAAAAAAAAAAAAAAAAAAAAAAAAAAGGGCAGGTGAAGTGACTTAGCAGGTGAAGATACTTGTTGCCAAGGCTGCCAACTACAGTCTGGTCTCGGGGAACTACATGGTGGAAGGAAAGTGACAACTCCTACAATTTGTCCTCTGACCTCTGCCTGTGAGCTGCGGCATGATCCTCCCCACATTCAAACAAAATAAATATAAATATAATAAAAATTACACACACACACACACATACACATTGGGGGTTGGCTCAGCAGTTAAGTATTACTGTTGCAGAGGACCCAAGTTTGGTTTCCAGTACCCACACTGGGCATCTCACAACCACTGGTAACTCGAGCTCCAGGGGGATCAAACACCTCTGGCCTCTGTGCGCACCTGCACTTACATGTACAAACCCCCACCACAACATAATTAAAAATAAAGTAATCCTTAATCCATATATATATACATATATATATATATACACACACATATATATGTGTGTGTATTTAGGGGTAAGAATGTATATTTATAATCTCTAAACTTTTTTTAATGACTTGATACATTATACAGACACTGAGAGAAACATTGGTAAAGAAAATGTGGCAAAATAGTAACATTTGGCTTCTGTGGGAGTAAGGTCTAGATTTTGGACTATAGGCTTCAGTAACTTTGCAACTAAAGCTGGGAATTATTTCAAATGCAGAAGAGGATCAACTAGTGAATGGGATAGTTTCCTTGCTGAGTCGAAAGGAACTGGGCTCAGCAGGATGCCTGTGTGAACACACACACACACACACACACACACACACACACACACCCTACCGCAAATATATGGGGAATCTCACTGTCATAGTGCCCATGAGTTAAGTCAGATACAAAAGGTCTACAGTCTCCTTCTAGCCATGTAAGTTTCAAACCAGATGGAGCAGTAGGGCAGTAATAGGAATTATGTCCATGTTGAAGAGGTGGGAATGGAGGAAGGTTAGAGGTGACTCCTTGGGGACCCTGGAGAGATGGATGCTCTATTTCTCTACCTGGATCTGAATGTTGGTTGTAAATTGTCAGGATGTGCACTCCTGCTGTGCACTCTCTCTGTTCTTGTTGAGAAGGCTTAGACTGCCCTACCCCCATCTTAGCACAGATCACTTAGATCCACACCCTCTTGAAAAAATTGAGGTATTCATACACATTCAATGGAGGTTGCATTTGTCTTGTTATTTCATTGCCAAGCAACACAGTTTAAGCTGCACAACCCAGTGAGGACAACCATTAAGAACCAATGTGGGGGGCATGCTAAAGCCAGGCTCTAAGAATGATGGATATGGAGGAGTCCCACTCTCTGCCCCCCTTGTACTCTCAGAGGTGGGGGATGGGTTGAGTACATTGAGCAACAAAGACCATGCAGAAGGCTTGGCCCCTCCTGGCATGGGCTGCCTGTAGCCAGCCACTCTGCAGTGAGCCTGCCTGCTGCATCTATCACCATGGCAACTGCCTCCCTAGCACTAGGGCTAAAATGAGGCTCTGTGGGTGTCCAACAGTGATTGGATTCTCCTCTGACACAATGAACAAACTGATGAGTCACTGAAGGGAAGGGCTAATTCTCAGGCACCGTCCTTTCTACTGAGATGAGACAGACTGGAGACTGGTGAAGAGCCCTCAGAGAGAGAGATTATCAGAAGGTCGGGGTGGGCAAGATTCCAGCCACAATACCTCAGAATGAGTCACTAAAATTAGGTAAAAATAAACAAAGGCTACCCAAACAAGAACAAGCAAAGAGTATTCTGAAGAAAAGGAGTCCACCATTACCGTTTGTGTTTGGCAAAAACTGAAGGCAAGCAGAAAGCAGAAAACTGATGTCAATGAGGTACAGCCAGGCTAACTAGAGTCAGGGCATTCCCTGTGACTGGAATGGGACCATATTTGCCTTTCTCTGGCTGGTCCTGAAGCAGCAGCAGCAGCCAGCAGCAACAAACACATATGGAGTCAGTGCTGTGGACTAAATCCTGACCTGGCTGGATTGGGCTCCCTGATGCAGAAAACAGAACATGGCTTTCTGAACTGGCTGCTACAGACTGTGGGACAGAGTTCTATCTTTATAGATGGTCTGGCCACAATCTGCTTATTACATAATCAGTTTCTCAGGGAGAGCTCCAGAGAGGGGTGCCCACAATCCAGTTAACAAAGAAGTGGGCCCTGTGGGATGAGGGTACAGGGCAAGTTTGAGGGCTATCCTACTCAGAGACTCATGGTCAAGCAATGGAAGAGGACAGGTAGGGAGGAGGAAGACTCTTCTGACATTAAAGGTGAGGTCCCTAATCCTCTAACAAGACAGGATGGACATGAACTAAATGGGGCCAGTTGGGCAGGGCGTACAGGGCCTGGGTGCTCATGGCTCTGCCTTAAGCTCCTTCCTTTTGTGCCCCGGTGTTACTGACAGGGGCATGACTCTGTAAGGGTGAGAATAGTGTTGGAGACTATGGTTTGAATGAGATGTCTCCAGAAGGCATTTGAGTACTTGGTCCCCCCAGCTGGTGACTATCTGGGGATAAGTAGGAAGTGTGACCTTGCTAAAGAAAGTGTGTCACTGAGGGCAGGCCTTGAGGTTTCAAAAAAAAAAAAAAAATAGTGCCATTTTGAGTTAGCTCTCTCTGCTTCCCTTTTTCGGATTGGGATGTGAGCTCTTAACTGCTGCTCCAGTGTTATGGCTGCCAGCCTGCTGTCAGACTCCCCAGACAATGGTGGTGTGCTCCCAGGAAACCCAATTGAACACTTCCTTCTGTTGCCTTGGCCACAGTGTTTTATCTCACAGCAGCCCTAAGACAGGTAATTCTGAAGAGATCATTAAGCTTCTGAATTATAAGTTAAAGAATTTAAAAGAGCACATATTGTTAACATTATGAAGTAGGGAAGTCATCAGAGGTTTGGACTTGGCATGGGAACTGTACCAGGTGACTGGTAACTGAACAGATCACAGTAGATACCTAACATTGTGTGCAGGGAGGCATGCCAGTTCAGTCTGGGAGAGACTGTGTGTCTATCCAGGGATGTGAGGGAGGTCTGGGGGTGATTTCTATTATCTGTTGTGTGTTATTTCTTATTCCTGTAGTTTATACACATACACACACACAGACACACACACACAGACACACACACACAGAGTCCATAAAGGAACTCACAAGGTCAGTGAGTACAACATAGGTACATTCATCCAGAAAGAATTTGTCTTGTCAGGAGCCTAGGGACCTCACAACCCAAGCTCTTGTAATAAGACATTTTTTCTCTTTTGAGGGCCTGTCACCCAGTTCCTAAATAATTAACACTCACATGAAAGCTTATTATTACTTATGAATGCCCAGCATTAGCTTGGCTTGTTTCTTGCCAGCTTTACTTAAATTATCCCATCTACCTTTTCCCTCTGAGCTTTTATCTTTCTTATTTCTGTATCTTATTTTTCTTCTTACTCTGTGGCTTGCTGGGTGTCTGGGTGTCTGGCCCCTAATGTCCTCCTCTCAGTTCTTCTATTTATACTCTCTGCCTGCCAGGCCCATCTATCCGTGCTCCTGCCTCACTATTGGCCGTTCAGCTCTTTATTAGTACCACCAGGTGTTTTAGAGAGGCACAGTAATACAGCTTCACAGAGGTAAACAAATACAGTATGAACAAAAGTCATACACCTTAAAATAATATTCTACTACAAGCTCATCTTTTTTTTTTTTTTTTTTTTTTGGTGAGGTTTTCACTATTAGTCCTAGATGGTCTGGAACTCACTGTATAGACCAGGCTGGCCTCAAACTCAGAGACCTGCTAATCCCTCTCAAGTGTCACCACGCTTGGGCCCAAGCTTGTTCCTACCAAACTCATCGCCTGAGACTATTTGATCACCAATGGCTGAGTCTGAGCTGTGGTACATGCCAGGAGTGACTCATGAATTGAATTTTTCAGGAATATTTCTAGCCTGCCCTCTTTCTACATCTTCGTTTTCTCTGTAACTGGGAAATTTGGCCACTCTGCTCTTAACATCTTTAGTTCTTCAGTATAATAGACTGTCTAACCACACCAGGTTTCTCTCTTGTACCTGCATACTCTTCTTGCCCACACTGCTTTTGGGTCTCACCTCAAGGGAGAGGAATAGTCAGGAAGATAGGAATGAAGGTGAGAAGAGGTAAACAAGCAGAGGAAGTGAAGTGGGAAGGAAAGAGTTTGAGACAGCACCCTAAGTGCCCTCAGTAATTTGTTACTGTCAATGTAAGGTTGTGGTAAGGCTCTTGGCTTAGTTACTGTACCTTTGCTCCTTTAGGAGAGTTCTGTGCAACTGTTGCAAGGTCACAGGTTGGAGACATACTTAGGTTCATAGGAAAAAATAAAGAGTTGAGGACTTAATGACAATAAGAAGTTGCTAGTGCTAAACCAACGAGGTTTAAAATATGGAGCCCTAGAGTCAGGCAGAGCTATGTCTTAATGCTGCTTCTTTTTTTTTTTTTCCTTTGTTAGTTGCTGTGAACTTGATGGCTCGCTCATCTGCAAAACGGGTATATTTACTTTGCAGAATTGCTATTGATATTCACTGGGCATAATAGGACTTTGGCTAATTACTATTATTCGTTTGCTATTGTCATAGTTCTTGCTCAAAAAAATTATAGTGTATCCTCCCACATGTCTTCTCTGAGTCATCTGCTCGTCGCATAACAAAATACCCGACTCAAGCTACTTACAAAGAAAAAGGCTCTAAGCTAGCCAAAGCTACATAGTGAGACCATGTCCTAGACAGGGGGTTGAGGAGAGGAAAAAGAGGCTTGGCTAGCTCAGTTTTGTAGGTTCAAGGCCATGGCGTCCTTCATAACTTCATGTCTGGAGAGGATCTCATGGTGACTGGTGTGTGTGGGGCAAGGAAGCCCTAAGTGAATATGGAAGGAGTGGATGAAGTCCTGAGTGAATGTGTATTGTTGACATGCGCACAGCCCTGTTAAGGATCCCAATGGCTCAGCCCCACGGGAACTGACAAAGCCTTCCTGTCAGTGAGGCTCAGAGGCATAGCAAAGACTTTCTCTGGTCCAAGTATTTTTAAGAGCAATTGACCAGTGTGTGCAGAAACTAGTAACTGCAGCTTCTTCCTCCACATGACTTCAATGTGAGACAGCTCTGCTATTGAGACCTCCATGAAGACTAGCTCACTCCTTCCTGGGTTGTTCATAGTAAACACACCAAGGTTCTGCACTGTGGCCTAGGGATGCCAGTTAATGGGAGTGAGCATGGCCCCCAGGATCCCTATTTTCTGCATGTCACCTGTCCTTTCTTTATTCCTGTTGTCCCACACAGTGTGGGACAGGGCAAAGGAGGAAGGTGCAGTGCACGCAGGAGTGAGTGATTGCATCTGGAATCAGGAGCTGAAAATGTGGTAGGTATTTTTTTGTGAGAACACCCAAGGAACAAACCTACATGGCCTATCTTCTGGTGGCACCCCCAGGTTACTTAGGCACCTGATGTTCAGTCCAGCTTCCCAAAGTTTCCAGCGCTTTCCAAAGGTGAAACCTCCAGGTCCTGTGACAACATACTCTTACACTAGTAAGAGTAGTAAAATATCCTCAGAGCACAGTCAACAGCATATTTCCACACACACACACATCAGTGGCAGTACCTTGGCCATGTTTGTGCCCACATTGTTACACATAGGTCCTACTTCTTCAGCATAGTCATTAGGTTCAGGGATTGGCAGTTTGCTGGACAAATTAATTTGTCTTCCCTGGGAGTTTTAAACTTGGGAATGGAAAATCTCACGTTCACCCTATGTGGTCAGGCTGAAGCTTTAAAGCTGAGGACTAGCCACAGCCTTGTGTCCAGCCATGTGGAAGAAGCTGGCTGGACAAGATAAACCCAATGCGCATAGAAGGGCCAAGCTGAGGATGTGGCAGGCCGGGAGACTCTGGTTCCAAGCAGCTCTGTGCCCCAGCAGAATCCTATCCTTGAAGATCACACTAAGTGCTTTCTTCCTTTTAGCCTAAAGGTAGTTAAGTTTCTATCAGAGGCATCTTGGGAGGTCTGACCTATTTACACAGTGGTGAAGACTGCCTGGCACATAGTAGGGGCTAAAAAAACATTGCCTAATTACTTCTATTTTAATTAATTGGACAATATATTGCTATGTGGAAGGGAGACCTGGCGAAAAGTTCTTTCCCTGGAGTTCCCAAGAGAAAACAGAAAATCCAAAGGAGAAAGCCCTCCACTCCACCACCCAGCATCATCTGTAGTCAAGGTTTACATACCTGCCCTGAATACTATTAACAGTGCTTCCTTCATCAAAACTTTCTCTCCCAGAATCCTTCCTCCTATGCTGACAGGCTTGAGTTCTGTGTCCCTGGTCTCAGCCAATTCAATGTATGCTGCTACAGGCCTTACACTGACTGAATTCTTACTGGAAGCATGCAGGAAGGGTAGGGATGGGGAAGGAGCTGCCTTCGAATATGGTTTTGCATTTTTCTGAGACAGTCTTTACACAATTCTCAAGGTCAGCCTTTGCAAACAGTACGTCTCCATCACTGTGGCAGTACGTTTGCTTCGGGTCATACACACGAATCGATGACTTTATTCAAGGGTTGCTGCCTTTTTGGAGGGCTCCTTTTCATTACTTTAAGCCTTACTCAGATCTGAGGCCCAAAGAAGGGTCTTTCGAATGCCTGCTCACACAGAAAGTTCTCTTTCTTCAATCTATTTTCTGTCACCTGAATTCTTAAGCTTCGAGGCCAGAGAGACTTCTCGGCCTCTAAACTGTACTATCTTATCTACTTAGAAAAGGCTCCTGTGATGAAGGGCGGCCAGCTGATGCGAGTAGAGCACAGTCTTTCATCATTCACCTGCCATTTACTTTTCGGGCCAGGTAAGCGTCCGTAACTGTGTCGCCATCCGGACCCAGTTTCCCCTAATTAGAGGTGGCTTCAATTTCGGCTTCCAGCTGCCTAGCGTACTTTCCAACCAATTGCATAAGCCTCCCCAGGAGAAATTCCGGAAACCTGGGTGCTCATCTTCTTACGTTTCAGGGATGCTTTTGTGCCACTATGAAGCTGAGCGTCAGAGCCACGCTGGTGACGAACCAAAACGCTCGTTCCGGGGCCCACTCTGAATGCCCTGGGAGTCACGGTCGAGTACCCCACTCTGCGGCCTTTGTCCCGCTCGCTTGCCCTCCAATTCGGGCGCGCACCCGCCCTGCGAGCCGGCTCGCAGAGCTCGCTCCCGCTGCTCCGCGCTCGCTCCTTTATCCCGGAACACACCGCCTCCTCAGCCCCGGCGCTCTCGCTATCCCCGTCCCGCCGAGGGAGCGAGGAAGGGAGCGAAAGAGAGCGAGCGAGCGAGCCCTCCGACAGCAGGGCCGCTGAGCTCCCGCACGCGAGAGAGCGAGCCAGCAAGCAGGAGGGGCGCGCGCCGGAAGTGACGCGCGGGCACCGGCGCCCCGCCTCTTCCGGCGCGCGCCCCCCGCCCAGGCCCGTCTCTCGCCGCGCGCCCCTCCCCCTCCCCGGCGCTCTCTTTTCTGTCAGCCGCTGTCCCTGTCCCCCCACCCGCCGCCCGCCCGCCGGCCCGCGTCTGGCTTTCTCCTCTCGCACCTGAGCGCACGCACCTGCCGGGCCCGCGGCCTCGTTCTCCTCCCCTCCTCTCCCCCCACCCCGCCTGTCCCCTCCGGGCCCGAAGGCTCTGCCGGGCCGCGGGCGCCTCGCGGCTGCGTCACCGCCGCCCCCCAGACAAGATGGACACCGCCGAGGAAGGTGAGGCGAGGCGGCGGCGCCCGCGCCCTTGCAGCGGCGCCCGCGCTCCCGTCGGGCCGGGGCGCTCGCGGCGGCGCCCGGGGGCAGTTTGCTCTCCCGCTCGCCCGGCCGGCCGGCCGGCTTCCGGGCGCGCGAGTCCAGAGGGTCCTCCCGCGGGCTCGGCTCAGAAGGTGACCCTCTGCGCGCCCCCCGCCGGAGCCCTCTGGCGACGGCCCAGCCTTGGGGCTTCGGTGTCCGGGACGTGGGGTGCCCTGGACGTGGGGTGCTGGGGCTTCGGTGTCCGGGACGTTGGGTGTCCGAGACGTGGGGTGCCCCGGACGTGGGGTGTCTGAGACGTGGGGTGCCGGGACGTGGGGTGCTGGGGCTTTAGTGTCTGGGACGTGGGGTGTCTGGGGCGTGGGGGTGTCCGGGACGTGGAGTGCTGGGGCTTCGGTGTCCGGGACGTGAGGTGTCGAGATGTGCGGTGCCCCGGACGTGGGGTGTTCGAGATGTGTGGTGCCCGGGTCGTGGGGTGCCCAGCCCGAATCGTGGGGGTGCCGGGGCTTGGCAGTGCGTTGGATCGGGGTCCCAGCCTCTGTCCGGCGCTCCGCAGAGGAGGGGGCCGCAGAGCGAAGCCCGGGGGGGGGGCTTCCCACTCCCCTCCCCCACGCTTCTTTTTTCTGTGTTCGGGTCTGTTTGCCGATTGTCCTGTAGGCCCTACCTCTTTGCCACAGAACTTCTTTGTTGACTTTGAAAGTTCGCGGAAAATATCAGGGTCAGGTGATGACTGCCGAGTGGACTGAACTGACCAGGCCCTCTGTTGAAACCTTGCCCTCTCCTTACCTTACCCTAAGGGCATCGACCAGACCCCAGAGAGTCTATTGGAGGGATGGAGACTGATATTTACATTTCTTTGTAAATACCTGACACCTGCAAGCGAGAGGGTTGGCTTGTTTTGTTTGTGGACGAGTATTTTGGAAATAAGCAGATAACATAGAGAAGAAAGTGAATATTGAAAGCAGATGCTTCCCTGACGGTCTTGGGGTGTTTTAAAACAGTTTCATGTTTTCAGAGTCGCTGATGTATTAGTGAGTCTGTAGAGGGAATTATTGATCCTATACTTACCAGTGCGGATACTTAACACATCGGATATATTTTTGTTAGAATGAGCGTCTTTTCCTGCCTAATGGTTTATTTTGGTGACTTTAAATACAGTTGAGCCAAGCACTATGTTGAAGTCAATAGAATAATAAAAAGTTCTGTGTGGATGTGATGAGTTGATAAGACTTTTTTTTTTTTTTTTTTTTTTTTAGAAGTCTTTCCTTAACAAAAACCGTGTAGTTAACAAAACATGCTCAGGTGTATTTACTTTGAAGTTCCGACTTCAAAGCGATGCGTGTGTTTCATGGCTGTGGAAATGTAGGCTTATTTTAATAGCTTGTTTAAGGTTCACACAGGTAGTAGGAGACAGTTGGCCCTATTTTCATTGCTTGTCGATATAGCGTGGTTATTATATGCAGTGGGTGGAGCTAGTTGCCATTGGAGAACACTTTTGGAAAAACTGTGAAAATGAAACTGTTGAAGATTAACATTCACATAGGTTGAACTTGTAAGTGTGCATCTCTGGGTTCCACATCTTTTTAGTTAATAGTCAAGTGTTTGTCTCTTTGTTTTTGTCTTTTAAGAAAGTTCCTCCCTATTCGTCTGCTTCTACCATGACAGGCTTTGAAGGTTTTTTTTTTTTTTTTTAACTAAGATTTATGTGTTTGCTCATATGTATGTATGGGACTCAAGAACAAGTCATCTCTGGCTCCTTTAAGTTTTAGTTTTAATTAATAAATCTAGTAAGCCATGTGTATATTACTTTTTTTGTACAGGCATAGTATATGAAATCCTGATGCTTCCCACCTGGTCACTTAATACTTGCATAGACTATGGTATGACCATAGTTATTAGTAACTCAGGGATTGAGAAACTAAGAGTGTCTGTGGTGTCATGAGGGAAATGGAAAATGATACTTCTAGTGCTTAAGGATACTTTTTTTTTTTTAATATCAGGATAAGATAGAAGTGACTTTTAACATCGACTTGGATATTGTACTCAAAGTAACTAATATTTACTGAGGAGTCTGTGTGCTTCCCCTTACTAAACACTTTATATTACACCTCGATTCTGTCAACATGTTTGGGAAGACAGCAACCTGCCATTGTAGAGGTGAAGAAGGCACTAAAGTTCAGTTTGACTGAGTAGCTTTGCTAGGTTCACTCAGGTAGTAAATGGCAGAAGAAAGATTCACACTCATGTCAGACCCCATACTTTGTTATTTATAAGTGAGATAACTTTTTTTGTCATTTCCTTTATGGGATGAATCATTAATGTATGTTAACAAGACCTTAATTTTCAACTGTTCTATGTAACTACTATTTGTGAAAGTGAATTTTGATACCTTATTTATTTATTTGGATATATGTGGAGGTTAGAGGACAACCAATGGGAGTCAATGTTCTCCTTCCACCAAGTGGGTTCCAGGAGTTTGAACATCAGGTCACTTTACCTGTTGAGCCATCTCTCTAGGCATATGAAAGTGAAATTAATAGTTCTCATGTCCACGTTTGTAAAGTTTTGAATTGGAAGCCTTTTTGAAATTTTTACATTTACTTTAAATTTGACTTGAAATAACACAAAGGGATAGTTTGATGACAAATATTATAAAGTGAAGGTGGCAAAAAGCTTGTAAACAACTGTTCTACCTGATTAGTTACAACAGGATATTTGTTTCTTTTTTAAAGATTTACTTATTTATTATGTATACAGTGCATGTCTGTTGGCAGGTCAGAAGAGGGCATCAGATCTCATTATAGATGGTTGTGAGTCACCATGTGGTTTCTGGGAATTGAACTTGGGGCTTCTGGAAGAACAGCCAGTGAGTGCTCTTAACTGCTGAGTCATCTCTCCAGCCCCACGATATTTTTTTTTAAAGATTTATTTTTGTGTATATGAGTATTTTTGACTGTATGCATGTATGTATGTACACCGTGTGTGTTGTGCTGTAGAGGCCAGAGGACATTGGACCTCCTGGAACTGGAGTTATCCATGACTGTAAGCTTTCTTGTGGGTGCTGAGAACTGAACCCAGGTCCTCTGCCCCAACAGCCAAGTTCTTTTAACTACTGAACCCTCTGTCTAGTTCCTGTAGATTATTTCCTAAATTAAAAGAAATGCAGCTTGTTTCTTTTGATTACAAAGGAAATAGCTGTTTGTTGTTTTCTGTGTTTGGAAAGTATGACTTAACAGAAAGCAAATTAAATTTTGTTTTACTACGTTTATTTATTTATTTATTTATTTATTTAGAGAGAGTGTGTGTGTGTACTGGTTTCATGATGCAATTGTGGAGGTCAGGGGACAGTTTGTGGGAATTGGTTCTCTATTTCAACCATGTGGGTCCTGTGTATAAAACTCAGGTTGTTAGCTTTAGTGACAAGCACCTTACCTGTTGAGCCAACTCCATGACTTCACAAATTGATATTTTAAATATTGGTTAATAAGAGTCCATACTATAGGACTGGAGAGATGGTTCAGTTAACAGTGTATATTTTAGGGGTGGAGAGATGGCTCAATAGTTAAGGCTACTAGCTGCTCTTCCATAGGACCCAAGATCTAGTTCCAGCACCTATATGTCAGCTCACAACTGTTTGTAATGTCAGTTTCAGGCAATTGCTGTGTCCTGTCCTCCAAGGGCACCAGGTATACATGCATTGCACAGACATAACTGCAGGCAAAATACCTATACACATTAAGAAATAAAAATTAAGTACACTCATTTTTATTTCTTATTCTTCCAGAGGACCCTGGTTTACTTCCCAGAATCCATATCAGGTGTTTCACAACTGCCTTTAGTGCCAGTTTCAGGGGATCAAACATACTCTTCTGGCCTCTGAGGGCAACCCTCCCTCTTGTGTGTCAACACACATAGCTGACATACAAATGCACATGAAGAAAAGAATAAATATCTTTTAAAAAAATTGTTAATACAGGGCTGGAGAGATGGCTCAGCAGTTAAGAGCACTGGCTGCTCATCCAGAGGTCCTGAGTTCAGCTCCCAGCAACCACATGGTGGCTCACAACCATCCGTAATGAGATCTGGTACCCTCTTCTGGTGTGCAGACATACATGGAGGTAGAACTCTGTATGCATAATAAATAAGTAATTCTTTAAAAAGTATTCTATGAAAAATGATTGTTAGTAAATTACCCGCCACAGAAGCTGAATGTTACTCTTAAAAATAACATGTTGTGGCCAGGAGGTGGTGGTGCACACCTTTGATCCCAGTGCCTAGGAGGCAGAGGCAGGCGGATCTCTGAATTTGAGGCCAGCCTGGTCTATAGAGCAAGTACCAGGACACGTTCCAAAGCTACACAAAGAAATCCTGTCTGGAAAAACCAAAAAAGAAAAAAAAGAAAAAAAAGCATGTTCATTCTTCTGATAGACCATTTGATTTTATTTATTTATTGTGTATACAGTCTTCTGCCTGCATGCCAGCAGAGAGCAGGCACCAGATCTAGTTGGTGGATGTGAGCCACCATGTGGTTGCTGGGAATTGAACTCAGGACCTCTGGAAGAGCAGCCAGTGCTCTTAACCGCTGAGCCATCTCTCCAGCCTGCTTGGAATGTTTTTATTTGCAGTAAAGCATTCATTTATAATTTCTTCCTGTTCATAGTAAATAATCACATATTTTTTTAAATTGCTAAAGTGCTAAGTTGTGTATTGAATTATATTTTTGTCAAATCAGCAAGTTTGTGATTCATTCTTATTTGGTAAGTGATTCATTATCTATATAGTTTGTATGAGTACAGGTGTGTTATATAAACTACTGGCATCACTTGTTTAATCTTCAGAGCCAGGGGAGACCTTTGGCATTTTAGCCTCTTCATTTTATGGGTCAGGAGTCCAATCCAGCAATGCACTGAAAAATTTCAATTTCAATAAATAAATAAATAAAAATTCTATACTGTGTTCAAAGATACATTTTTTTCCTTATAGGAAAAGTGCTACAGTGTTGGAATAGATGTTGCAATCAAGAACTCATGTCTGAAGCTCTCATAAAAAATATTAAGTATTTTACTACAGTAGAATGCTAATATTTTAACCCAGTGATACATAAAGCAGTCTCTTTCTTTTGTTTTCCATTTTGCTAAATAGTACTAGGGGACATAACACAAATTTTTATCAGTATTTTGTTGGGTATTCAAAGTCCTATTTTGGGGGCTGGAGAGATGGTTCAGAGGTTAAGAGCACTGACTGCTCTTCCAGAGGTCCTGATTCAATTCCCAGCAACCAACTACATGGTGGCTCACAACCATCCGTTATGATATCTGGTGCCCTCTTCTGGTGTGCAGATGATATACATGGAAGCAGAATGTTGTATACATGATAAAAAAAAAAAAAGTCCTATTTTGTGTCTTATGATGGAGAATATTCTTTTTTTGTATGCATGTATATATTTAGGGTCTCTTCTCTATATCCTAGCTGCACTAGAACTCACTGTGTAGACCAGGCTGGCTTTGCACTCAAGAGATCTTCCTGCCTGTGTCCCAAGTGCTGGCTGGGATCATTGGCGCTCAGCACCATGCCTGGGCCGAGAAAATACTCACTTTTAAAAGTATGAAGCAGAACTGTATTATGACTGATCACATTGTTTAACTTATGGCAAAAAACTTTCAGTAGTTTAAATTTAGGAGGAAGGTATTAAAAAGATGGGAAAATGTCAGAGTCAGACAGCTATCTTTTTCTTTCTTTTTTTTGTTATCTTCTTTTTTAGAATGTGTAAGAAATTAGTGTTTTACCTGTTTCCAGACATGCCCACTTCATCCTGACCATAGACCTGTAAACAATACATGCCTGTATTCATCTGGCTTGAACATGCAGACAGTTGGTGTGCTTGAATTAGGAAGGAAATAGAGAAAATTCTTTTTCTTTTTCCCCGTGGTGCTTAAAATTAATTAATTTGGTAGATGAGGAAGGGAAAACAAATTAAACATCAAGTAAATTATGTGGCATGTATAAATAATAGAAGGTGTTATGTGGTGTGCAGAAAAGCAAATATGAGAGCAGAGCCCACAATTTTGTCAGCAGAAGACATAACAGAGAGGACATAGGAGGAGTTGTCCCTGCAAGTGCTTTGTGGGTAGAGTTGGAATAGTCTCTCAGGTACAAGCGTGCTCGGAATGTTAGAAACTACTAGGAAGGCGTGTCTCTGGGGAGTGAATGAGTTTTTGGGCAACAGGTTGTCTAGGGGAAGTTCAGAATGGGCACCGGTGTGGGACCTTCTGTAGTCCTACTAGGAGGCAGGGCCTCAAGAACAGTTTTCTCTAGCAAAAGTAGAGGTGACATACAAACTTTTTTGCCACTTTGTCACTGGCTACATTCTCCTAGTAGAACTGTTAACTAGGTGCTAACCCCAAATTTCTTGGAGCTAGAATATGACTATCTCATTTTGATCCAAGAAGCATGGTAATGGTGGGAAAGTTAATGGGAAGAAACAAAACTATGACTGCATTGTCTTTTCTGCTGGCCATACAACTCAAAAGATGCCTGCCTCATGGCTGAAGTGGGGTACACAGGATTGAAATGCTGCAATGAACGCTGTGCTACCCAGAGACCGTGGCTGAGTTATCTTTATTCCCTTTTTCCAGTCTAGACTGACTGACCCCCCCCTTTTGTTTCTGTAAGGACATAAAGACCACTCATTTTTAGTGTAATGAAGAATGAGGTCTTAAAAGGAAATAAGTCAGTCACCAAGGGGAGCGTCTTGGGAATGTCCATTGTATTTTAGTGGGCCATAGAAGTTTAATTAAGACAGTGGGAATGGAATGTGCATAAAGCAGATCAGTATAAACCTATAAGAACTTAATAGTTGAGGTGGCCTAGGGAGTAGGGGTTAAAAGAAAATGACTTCTGGTTTTATCAGCCAACAGTGGGAAAAGTTGGGATTTGATAATGGTTTTAAATTTCAAGGACTGCCATGACAGAGTGGCATAGGCTGTCTTAACTGAGCACAGTCCTATAGGGCAAAAGCTTTGAATTGAAGTGTTGACAGGTGTCCTGAGGGATTAAGAATGCTTTCTTCTATGTGTGTTAACGTTGCCTTTCTTCTGCACAAATGTGTCTTTTAATCTCTTACCAGAACAGTCATACTGCATAGGTCCAACCCTGACAACTACCCTGTGAGGTAACCACCTCTTCAGATATAGTCATCTGAGAAGTTTTTCTGGTGGGAGGGATGGGGGCATACATGCTCAGTTCTTGAAGGCTCAGAAGTCAATGAAGGATTTCCTCTAGTTATTTGTTTCGAGACAGGGTTTCTCTGTGTAGCCCCAGCTGTCTGAGAACTTTCTGTAGAGCAGGCTGGCCTTGAACTCACAGAGATCCACCTGCCTCTGCCTCCTAAGTGCTGGGATTAAAGGCATGTGCCACCACTGTCGGGCTGCATTTCCTCTACTTTTATTATTTTCTAACCTCAGTATTTTAGCCTTTTATTTCTCTGACCTTCCTTGACTTCTACCTAATGGTGTGTTCTGTAAAGATGGAAATAGATTAGTAAAGTACAACTTGAACCTAGTGAAATGTACATTTTTGGTGTACCGTTCTGTTGGAATATGTTTTGAAATGGAAGATTTGGAGACACCATGCCTTTAAAAATGTTGTCGGTAGTCACTGAATATTGAACACCTACTGTGTACTTTAGACCTTTGCTAACTAGGTAAATAAATTTCATTTCTTCCTTCCTCAGACATTGCAAGAGACATTGTATTGAGTGGAACATTTTGAAGGTTGTCATACCTAGTCTGCTTCCGAAATGTCCCTTACAGGACAATGTGCGTGATGGGAGGGTGTGGAATCCTTAGCAGGCGGGGCCTCCCTGGAGGGGAGTGGGCTATGGAGCAGTGGGCCTGGAGGATCAGCTTTTGGGGTCTGAGCTCCCTGCTTCCCCACACTCTGAGTCTCACTGTAGCTATTGAGTAAGAGCCCTGCCCTGCCGGCTACACTTCCCTGGCACTTTGGGCTCACTGCTGTCTTCAGTCTCCCACATTTCTTCTGTCAGCTGTTCTGCCACTTTGAGAGCAGTGGTACAAAGGATGCTGATACAGAGGAATGGTTCTCAGAGTTTACTCAGAATACTTTGTACTCTTCTTGGTTCTTTGTCTGTTTGGAGACTGGGTCCTTATTTGTCCTTGAACTTCCTTCGTCTCTTAGGCTGGCTTCATACCTGTAGTCCCATGTCAGTGTCTGAAGTGCTGGAGTCAGATCTAGAACCCAAGCACTTGAGTTTCTGTGGGTTGCACATGTATTTACCCTATTAGAAAGGAAGCCCAGTCTTGTAAAATTGTGTTCTCTGTGTGTGGGTTTGAGTATGTAGTCCGAGGACAGTTTAGAGTGGTTGGTTCTTTACTTCTACCATGTGGGTTTCTGGTGTAACTCAGGAGTCAGGCTTGATGGCAGGTGCTCTTACCTGCTCAGCTGTCTCACTAGCCTTGATTTAAAAAACAAACAACAACAACAAAAAAAACAACCTTTAAAAGTAATGATGGAGCTGGAGAGAAGGCTCAGCTGTTGGGAGCATTTATTGATTTATTGTTCTGGTATAGGACCTGGATGTAATTCCCAGCACACACATAGTGGCTCACAACTGCCTGTAACTCCAGTTGTAGGGAATCCAGTGCCCTCTTCTCAGCTAAAATAAGTACAATTTAAAAGTGCATGCTAACAAAATAACTTTATGATAAATATAATTTCCTAGGGTGAAAATCTTGACTGTATTCCAGTATTATTTTAAATCTTTAAAGATGTTTATGTCACTGTTTACATGTTTTGGTTAAGTGAAAACTTGGGATTGAAAAGGGAGGAGTATTTTCAGATAGTTTTGTCTTTTACTATGTCAAAGCTTAACAAGTGATAATGTATCTGAGGATTTTGTTTTTAAATTAAAAGATTTAAGGCAGCTGTTAAAATGTTTGGCCTAAGGTGGGGGAGAAGGAATGGGGATGGGGGGAGGGAGAAGGAGAGGGAAAGTATATGTGAAAATATTAATAATTTAATAAAAATAGAAAAAAAAATGTTTGGCCTAGCGCTGGAGAGACAGCTCAGCGATTAAGAGCACTTGTTGTTCTTGCAGAGGACCCAGTTCATTTCCCAGCACCCACATGGTGATGCACAACAGCCCATAACTCCAGCACCCACACGGTGATACACAACAGTCCATAACTCCAGTTCCCACACGGTGATACACCACAGTCCATAACTCCAGTTCCCACACGTGATAACACCACAGTCCATAACTCCAGCACCCACACGGTGATACACAACAGTCCATAACTGCAATTCAAGGGAAATGTAGCAAAACACCCATAAACATAAAATTAGTAAATCTGTAATTTTTTTTTTAAAGAATCTATTGGTCTGATGGTTTTGGATGTTTCCATGTGTTGTAAAATGTATATGGGCAGTTGATTTTTGACAAAAAAGCAATTCCATAGAGAAAAGTAGAGTTTTTTTTTTTTTTTTTTCTTATAGTGCTGGAAATATCCACAGAAAAATGAACTTGAAGCCATGACCTTTTCAGTAAACCAAGATTAAGTCAAAAGAATGTTAGACCCAGTTGAAAAGTAGGAGGCTTTTCTTTGTTGTTTGTTTGTTTGTTTTGTTCTGTTTTGTGGTCTTGGGCTAGGTTGAAACTTCTGGAAGCTTCATGCCCCAAATAAGGATATTGGATGGCTTTGGTAGATTTTCATAAAGGCACTGAATAACCATATACTTCAGGCAGTTCTGTCCCTAGGTATATACCCAGTAGAATTCACAGTAGGTGTTTACTCCTACTGTTGTTACCATTTCATAGATAAATGTGTCCTGTGTATGAATGGGCACTGTTCACTAGCACTTGGAAACAAGGGGCACCTGGAATGGACTTCATGAACATTATGCTAAGTGAAGAAAGCCAGTTGCAGGAGACCGCATCTTATGTGATCCAGTTTGTATGGAATGTCTGTAGTAGACAAATCTCTATAGAGAAGTAGATTGGTGGTTGCTTGAAAGTGGGGAGGCCTGGTGGAACTGCTTTTAGTTACAAGGTTTCTTCTTGGGATGATGATGATGTTGTAAAAGCAGTGATCATGGTGTACAGCTGTAAATAGCTCAACTGTTGACTTGTCTCGAGACAGGGTTTCTCTGTGTAGCTTTGGAGCCTATCCTGGCACTCGCTCTGGAGACCAGGCTGGCCTCAAACTCACAGAGATCCACCTGCCTCTGCCTCCTGAGTGCTGGGATTAAAGGTGTGCGCCACCAAGCCCTGCTACTTGCACGCTTTTCCTTAACTTCATGGCATATGAAGTACATTACACTTTAAAAAGTTACATTGTATTTGTGACATTCTAACTAGGGTGACTAAAGTGAGTTGGTGAAATGACCAAGCCAAATGTGTGCCTGTGTGAGGTCTGAAGTGGGTCAGGTCTTTATCAGTAGGACTGTGGGAAAGTGATGATTAAATCCACTGACAATGTAGCAGGAGTAAGAAAGCATCATTCCCCCTTAAATGTCCACTAGCACAGTGTACTGACAAAGCTGGACTGGAAGCAGAAAGGGTGGTGGAGGAGCTTAAGCATTGAAGAGAGAGTGGTAACTTGAGGCTGAGTGTGGCTTACAATCACCCTTAACTCCAGTTGCAGGCACAAACATCCATGCAGGCAAAGCATGCATAAATATAAACAAAATCTTAGAAAAACCCACAATGACAGAATAGAAAATTAGTTTTGCTTTCTCCTATGATCCAATTAAGAATGTGTGTCAAGGCCTACAATTAAATTTTTTTGTTCTCTGGAAGGAGGGGAAATTGCATATGGGATGTATTGAAAACAAGTTTTTGTTTTCTTTTATCATGTCTCCATAATATTAATGGAAATGTGGTTGTTTTAATCGTTTTGTAGAATATAATTTAAAAATTTTTTAAAAATTTAAAAAACTGTCTAAAGACAGTATTATTATATACTGTATTATAATTGGTATGTAGGAAATTTCCTGGTGTGTTCTTGTCCACATAGTAGCCAATTATAAGTTGACTATCTGCCCGAGGATAAATGGAGCTAGTGGAAAGGCACTTACTTGGGTAAAAGTTTTATTTTTAGCAACAAAGAATGATGGTTACCTATCGCATTAGAAGTTTTATACTTCATTATATAACTGTTAAAAGGGTTCTTAATTGCTGGTGGGAAACAGTGATGTTTTAGAATCCCTTTAGTGTTTTTTCCTACTTGAGACCTTGCCTGTCTCTGTTTTTATACAATAAAAGTCACTTAAGGGAACAAATGGGTAGATTCAATTCTGGTGTGTGTGTCTGTGTGTGTGTCTCTGTGTGTCTGTCTGTCTGTGTCCTGTGTGTGTATCAGTGTCTCGTGGTGAGGATTGGCCTAGAACCACTTGCTTGTCCTCCTGAGGAACCTGTGTCTAGGTTGAGTCACCATCTAGTCTTCTGCGTTGTTTATGTTGCCCACCCATTCCTCCTTTAGTACCAAGTTATCAGAATTAATCAGATCAGCTGTGATACTATCCAGACACTCACGTGCAAAGATCTCTCGCTTTGCTTAATCATTAGTGATGCTTGTTAGTCTGCTACGACTTATTATAATTACCTGCTTGCTTATCTTCTGTGTGTGTTTGAGTGCACCTACATTTATATTTGAGCATGTAAGAAAGGTATAGTACATTTGGATTTGGCATTGTTCTTAGTTTCAAGCACTCACTGTTCTTGGTATTTGATTCCTGAGAGTTTTGTTTGTGAACATTGTTTACTCCACCTCCTTTCTCTCCCAATGCTCTGTTGACAAAAAAAATGTTACATACTTTGTTATAGTCACTAAGGTCTTTTAAGTATTTTCTCGCTGTTGAGATTGAGAAGTTTCTATTGTCGAATCTTAAATTTACCATTTTTTTCCAGTAAATGTTTTTTGCTTGTTTTATTAAAAAAATTTACCCAGGGTTCTTTATCTTCTGTGTCTCTGAAAACTTGGTCTTTTATACTTGGTCTTTTATATCTTTCAGATGTGCTTGTCGTTGCTCACAGAGTCATTTTAATGATGGCTGTGACCTTACCATCTATTGGTTGTGGTTTTCATTCAGGCTGTGCTTTTCCTTAGGCTTGATATGAGTGATTTTTCCATTGTTTTGTGTGTGTGTGTGTGTGTGTGTGTGTGTGTGTGTGTGTGTGTGTGTGTTTTTGTTTTAAACAGGTCGGGTTTTTTTTTTTTTTTTTTTTTTTTTTTTTGATGTGCAGGTAGAAGAGGCACCCTGCGCCTCATTACTTACTACCAGCGAAAATTGAAAGTCCCCCCCCTCCTCTGACTCCCTTTGATGTCAGTAGTTGGTGTTTTGTTACTGCTGTTTAGGATTTCCCCATTCCTGAACTGCCCTTCCTGTTGGCCACAGAGTGTGAGGAAAGTGGCTCTATATTTGTGGAAGTTGTAGTCACAATAAGCTTTTTTTTTTTAATCATTTTGATGGGTTGTATACTTGGTAAGTTAGGTGGTTGATGTCTTGTGGGCTTTCTTTGGCAGAGGGAGGGTTAGGGTCACATTCTTTGCATGTGACATTTGGGTGCAGTGGTATAAGTTGAATTAGATTGTTGACTTTTAGGAATGTTGAGGCAAATACTATTTAAAATGTTTTCTCTTTCTTCCCCTGATGTAACTATTGCCAGTACAGTGTTTATCATGCTAAAGAAAAAAGAAAAAAAGGGTCAGTGAGATGAGAAAATTAATGTGAATTTTCCTATTTCCTTATGTGCATTAAGATTAGCCACATACTAGAGCCCTCTTGCAGCCTTTGTCCTATAAATTTTTAAATGACCACAAATATTATTGATATTAATCCTGCCTTTTTATTGTTTGTATTAACAGATAGTAATTATGCACAGGATTTCTTTGCATTTCCTTTGTCTTAGACTATAGTCTATTAGGGATGTATGAGTATATTGTTGGCTTTAATTTTTTTTATTAAGATTTACTGATTTTTATTTTGGTGTATGTGTGTGTGCCTGCTTGTATAAATGTGCACCTATGTGTGCCAGTACCCACATAAGTGTCAGATGCCCTGGAACTGGAGTTAAAAGTTGTGAGCTGTTTGGTGTGAGTACTGGTAACCAAACCCAGGTCCTTTACAAGAGTAGCAAATGCTGAGCCATCTCTCCAGCCCTTGCTGGTTTGTCTTTTTTTTTTTTTTTTTTTTTTTTAAGCCATATGTGTTTATTAGCGTGTGTATCTGTGAACATGGTTGTGGCACACAGTGTGTGTGGAGGTCAGGGGACAGCTTTGTGGAGTCTGTTCTCTCTCTCTCATGTTTACATGAGTACATCCGGCTTATATAACAAGTACTTTACCTGCTGAGCCTTCTCACCAGCTCCATAGTGCTGTCTTAAAGTGTCTTTGTTTCTTTTTTGTGGGTAGTCATGACATATGCTTGGGTTTATTAATTTGTGTTCTCATTTAGGAGTTGCTTATTTCCCATTTTGATATAACTTTGTTGTATAATTACAAAAACGATTTCCGTGGTTCTGAAACAAAATGCAGTTTGTAATTACCTTACTTTTTCTCCCATAGAATTAGCCTAAATGTAGGAGGCCCTTAATAACAATTTTATGTATGTTTATTTGGAAAGGATCATTGCCATTATCTGACACCCCCACCCCCAGCCAAAAAATGTATCAGAGCCATTATTAAAGAACAGTGGCTCTCAAACTTAATAAAACAAAAAAGCATGTGTGGTTCACACAAACAAGCAAGCAATGCATGTTCTGAGGTCAGAGGATAACTTTGAGGAGCTGATTGTTGTCTTCATTTAGCTGTACTGAAACAAGTTCTCATGTTTCTGCTGCTGTGCTGTGAACTCCAGGCTAGGTAGTTTGTGAGCTTCTAGGCAGTTCTCCTGTCTCCACCACTTACCTTGCTACACAGGTGCTGGGATTGCAGATGCAGGTGACTGCATGCAGCTTTTTACACGAGTTCAGAGGTCACACTTCGATTGTCAGACTTGTGTGAGTCATGCTGTTACCTGCTGACGTAGCTCCTTAGCCCCACCTGGCTCTCAAATTGTTGAGGTTTTAACAGAGTGTTTACACAGTTAAACATGTGGAAGAGCTTTGCTATGTTAAAAAATAAAATGGAACCAATTTTTTTTTTTTTTCCTTTCGAGACAGGGTTTTTCTGTGACTTTGGAGGCTGTCTAGCTCTTGTATACCAGGCTGGTCTTGAACTCACAGAGATCCACCTGCCTCTGCCTCCCAAGTGCTGGGATTAAAGGCATGTGCCACCTCTGGTTTATATTTACAGTTGTCTTTAATGTCTAGTTTAATAGAACAACAGCTGGATTTTTTTTTTAATCTGTGGTAACATCCAATATATTGTATCATGTGCCCTCTGCAAACACCACTGTAAGTTGGATGTGGTGTTTTATGCCTATAAGCCAAGCATTTGGAGACTGTCACAGGAGAGCGCTGAGTTTAAGGTCAGCCTGTCTTAAAAGAAAAAAGACGGGAAAGAACCCTCTAAAGACTGGCTCAGCAGTGAGTAAAAGAGGATTGCTAGATGGTAGTTCTGACCTCACTACCTCATTCATGCTTGTCCTTGTCTCTTGCTGATCACAGTGTACTGTAAGTTCCATGCTTGCTCTTTCCCAGTCACCATGTTCCTTCCTGGAGGGTGATTGATGTGGCAATTCCCCATTCATGGGAGCCTGGCTTTGTTACTGCTCTTGTTTTGGGATCATGTACCCATGGAGCATTGTCCGAGGAGGGTTGTTGATGCAGGATCCATATCTGGTACTGAGCCACCTGTATAACTTACACCATCCTGTCCCCTTGGTTTATCTACAGTAATGAATGTCAGTCAGTACTCAGTGTGGTGGTGATGTGTATACATTGGGCAGCATTCATCTCTTGCCTGGATAAATGGTACTTTTTTTTTTTTTTTTTTTTTTTTTTTTTGGTTTTTCGAGACAGGGTTTCTCTGTGTAGCTTTGGAGCCTATCCTGGCACTCGCTCTGGAGACCAGGCTGACCTCGAACTCACAGAGATCCACCTGCCTCTGCCTCCCGAGTGCTGGGATTAAAGGCGTGCACCACCAATGCCCGGCTGATAACTGGTACTTTTTTTTTTTAATATTTATTTAACTTTATTTTATGTACATTGGTGTAAGGATACAAGATCCCCTGGTACTGGAGTTACAGACAGGTGTGAGCTGCCATGTGGGTGCTGGGAATAGAACCTGGGTCCTCTGGAAGAGCAGCCACTGCTTTTAACCACTAAGCCATCTCTCCAGCCCCGATAACTGGTACTTTTAAAGCTAGTGGCTCTGGTACTTGTAGATAGCATAGTTCAGCTATAAGCACCCATGCATGGCCTTACCACCTTTACGTGTTGGTTGCACTTTCTGCTGTGGGAATGACTAACCTGGATCACAGGTGCTGGGGAATCTTGGTTCATTTTCACAGAGGGGCCTTGCTAAGCTACTAACTCTCTCAAAGGCAGGCAAGGGCATGCATATTACTACTAACTCCAAGCAGGAAAGGGCAGTGAGTACAACTTCATTAAACTCTGCCACAGAGACTGAGCTGTGAGATACCTCTTCTTGTGGGCAGGAGAGAGTGACTTTTTTTCCATATTGGTCAAGAGACTCATCTGGTTGCTTGGTAACCAGAGGGAGTAGTGGAATAACCAGTTAGGTTTTCCTGAGTGTTTGGTGTCCCTTGGCTTGGATAAGCAGGATTTTGTCACTCAAGAGAGTCTGTAATGATCCCAAGCAGCTAGGACTGGTGCACCACCATGCTCAGTTTGTGTGTCTTCTAATCCAAAGGGTATTCCAGACCCTCTAAGTTCCTTAATGAAACAAGGGTCAGAATTGCAGCTGTTTTCCATTGGGTGAGAAATTTCCTGTAAGAGAGGAAGTCAGAAGCAAATGTTATATATACCTTTGCCCGCTTTGAACATTGACAGTTGCTCTTGGGATTAATTGGAACTTGACCGTGAGAGATGGCTGGAAAGACTAAGTAGTAACAATAGTGAAATTTTCAGTATGTGGTACTGCAGAGAAGCTTTTAGGAGAAATGAGCAAGGGAGCACAAAAGATCTGTGGTTTTCCTCCATGCTGCTTGCTAGCTACAGCAGTGGGAGGGCAAGAGATGTGTGCCTAGAGCCCTTTGGTGCCAGGGTAGGGAATGCTGTCTACAGTTGCTGACTCTCAGTCCTGGGCAGGATCCTAGAGCTTCTGCTTTCTCTGGTAGCATCTGCCAGGCCTGAGGGGGCCTTCCTTGGGTCCTCATTGTGTTTGTGCACACACGTGTGCATCTGCTCTCCTGTTTCCAGTTTCCATCCTTGTATGTGAGACAAGGAAAGGGCATCTACTGTACATTCCTCTGCCGTTGCAGTCTTAAGTCCTCACACATGGCTTTAAAAAAATATATAATTACCTTTAAAATTAAGTTTCCTTTAATGTATATAGGTATTTTGCCTGCATGTCCCCTGCACATGCCGTGCCTGTAGAGGACGGACAGAAGAATACGTTAGGTCCCCGGAAACTGGAGTTACAGACAACTGTGAGCCACCAAGTGAATGCTAGAAATCAAGCCCGAGTCCTCGGGAAGAGCAGCTGGTGTGCCCTTAACCACTGAGCCATCTCTCCTGCTCCCTGAAACTATTGTTAGAAGTAATTTCATCTTAAAAGTAATTTTGAGATCGACATAGAAGGAGTGGGCTTCATTGATGAATTTTCATGTAGGTCATTATATTTTGATCTCATTTTTCCTTTCCTCTCAGATGTTTTTGTAATGTTTTATAACCCTTAGGACTGAATTTAGTCTTTTAAAAAAGTTACACTATTGGGACACTGATTCTGATTATTTGGTTGGTTGTTATAGGGCAGTGTGAGTGTAAATAAATTAAACTGTGTCTTTTATTTTCGGCTTTATTTACAGAACTAACTTTCTTCCTTTCCTTCCTTCCTTCCTTCCTTCCTTTTTTTTTTTTTTTTTTCCAAGATAGGGTTTCTCTGTATTGTTTTGGAGGTTGTCCTGGAACTCACTCTGTAGACCAGGCTGTCCTCAAACTCACAGAGATCCACCTGCCTCTGCCTCCCGTGTGCTGGGATTAAAGGTGGGTGCCATCAATGCCTGGCTTATTTACAGAACTTTCTAAGGAATGTGCTTAGATTCTGACAAACCCTTAAACACAGTTTCCTTCCAGTTTCCAGGTTCTCCATCCTGGTGATTGATGTGATGGATTTTACCTTTAGCACAGGTTCTCATTTGGTTGGTCTTTTTGTATAAAAGTCATAACCAAAGGTAATTCCATTTTTTCTCCTTTGTTATCAGACATATGTAGAGTGTGTCGGTCAGAAGGAACACCCGAGAAACCTCTTTATCATCCTTGTGTGTGTACTGGCAGTATTAAGTTTATCCATCAAGAATGGTAAGTGATTTGGAAAATTGTATGATTCTTAAATTCAGTTTTATCATCTCTATAATAAAAATGACCATCTCAGTGAGCTTAACCCATAATTCATTATTTTTAAAACTTTTGTTATAAAGATTTATTACTAAATATATAGTTTGACTAAGCAGTTACCCATAGTTAATATCAAATATGTAGTTTTGGTATATTGTGGATATGTTAATGATAGCCCCTTGTTTATTTCTAGTATTGAGAACTTGTTTGTGGGAAAAATTACGGTTTTCCCACATAATTATAGCTTATATTTATTATTCTGTGCCAAGGACTGTCTTCTGAACTTTATACATCTTAACTCATTTTACTCTTTGCAAGAAAAGTCTGAAACATTATTACATGGATGAAGAAATGGATCGTGGACAGGTTGAATGACTTGTTCTAAGCACATAATTTGCCAGGGGCAGAGCAGGAATTCTGGGCTGGTTACTAGCTGTGAGCTTTGTGAAGCCAGTATCAAAACTGATGTTGGATTATTTACTGGATTATTATTACTTAATATTCATTTAGCTCTGAAGAGTAAGACTTTTGGTTAATTCAATTTTTGATACAGTATATACTGGTTCATATTTATCGGTTAAGTTTTATACACGTATAAAAAGTTAAAATATTCCACATTTGAAATATTGAAAATTGTAAAAGTTCTATGACACAAAACTTTTAATAAAAGCATGAGTTTTCAATGAAACCTTAATATGGCTGTATTTTAAATATTGTGTTCATGAATGTCTTTGTAATTACAGCTTAGTTCAGTGGTTGAAACACAGTCGAAAAGAATACTGTGAGTTATGCAAGCACAGATTCGCTTTCACACCAAGTAAGTTCATTTGACAGTTTTTCACTACAGTTTTATTTCTGGCAACGAAAGGTGCTTAAAGAGTTTGAAAGCAATAATTTTCAACTTCATTGTCTTTAATAGTAATAGAAAAAAAAACTGTTCCATGTAGAAGGATATTTTAAAAATGATCATCTTTTAATTCAATGCACCCTTGCATGTTTTATTGGCTCTTTTTTCTTTGTGTTTTTGCTGAGTTGAGACAAGCTTAAACATACACAGAGGTATAGTGCTTGTGAAAACCCATCACTTACTGGTACTTGTGTTTCCACTCACGTGGCCTGTCTCTTTTTATCTGTGCTCTCATTTCTCACTACATTCTTTAATTTTTTTCTTTTAGGCTATCATTTTAAAAAGAAATTCTGTCAGTTTTAATGTGTCACCATTCATTCCTTCCTTTTAAGAAACAAGAGCTCTGTAAAAACAGTGATGCTTTGATTTCATCAGAATCTGTTGCTGTTCAGCTTGAACTCCCTTCTGAGTTAAAGCTGTGAGAGTGGAACAATAGCAGTAAAGAGCAAGTTCTAGAGCAATTTTTTCTTTTCTGAAACCAACAGTCTGTGTGTGTTTAAGTGTGTGTGTGTGTGGGTGGGTGGTATGTGTGCATGGGTATATGTGTATGTGCTCAAGATTGTGCCTGAGTGTGCCAGAGATGGATATAGCCCCCCCTTTTTTTTTTTCAGACAGAGATCCTCTGTGTAACAACAGCCCTGCTGCCCTTGAATTCACTATGTAGAACATGCCAGGCTCAAACTCAACAGAGAGAGGCCTGCTTCTGCCTCCTGCCTCCTGAATGCCAAGAGTAAAGGCGTACGCCATCACCCCTTCTCCCATATATATTGTTGAATCTCATTTGAATCCTGAACTCCTCACCTCAACAAGTCTAGCCAGCCAGATTGCCCTGGCATCTCCCGTCCCCACCCTTCAAGTACTGGAATTGTAGGCAGGCCATGGCTCCCGTGCCTACCCAGCATAGTGTGGATGTTGGAGATCCTAACACTAGTCTTCATGCTTGCATGCTGTCTCCCCAGCCCTGGGAAACACTCCCCCCCCAAACAGGGTTTCTCTGTATTGCTTTGGAGGTTGTCCTGGATCTCAATCTGTAGACCAGGCTGGCCTCGAACTCACAGAGATCGGCCTCCCTCTGCCTCTGGAGTGCTGGGATTAAAGGAGTGCGCCACCAATGCCCGGCAGAAACAAACTTTTAAGCTTATGTGATGTAAGGCTTTAGTAACTATTTTTCAGATGTCTATAATTTTAATTGTAATACTTGTGCCTATTGATTAACTGTTAAATCAAATAAATATGGCTATACTGGTGAATTATTAATAATCTGAAGCACAGGTTTTCATGCTGGGATCCTTGTACATTGCACCTGTTTTTTTAAAGACTCTTTTGCTTCTCGGTATAGCTACTGTAATTGATTAGTTTTACTTGATATCTGACAAGCATGGATAATTAAAGTTACTGTGTTTTGTTTATTCATTGCCAGCAAAAATGCCACTTGTATTCCTTCATAGTCCTTATTTTCTCTCGTGTATATGCTCATTACTACTTGTAAAGATTTATAGCAAACTAGGACTAAATTCTTGATGTCTTCATGAAGTTTGACTGGTAGAAAATATCCTGTGGACTTTTACTTTGAGGCCAATAAGAACTCACTTTGTGTGCCTACTTTTCTCCTGACATTTGTGCGGTGTTTCCTGTAGGCCTTTCTCAGGAAGCTCTACTGTCCTTTCCACCAAGTATCCTGTTGGCTGGGTGATCTGCGGTGTGTGCAGTCTTGCCTTTTGCTATGGCTCATTCCTTGAGTTTGTGAATGAATAATTTTGTGATACTGCTCTTGAATGTTTTGTTCTTGTTATTTTTAGTAGTTTAGGATTAATCCTAGCATGTTGTCTGTGCTAAGCAAGCACTCTGCATCTGGGATACACCCCGCATTGTCTTTTAGTCTATTGTTTTAGTTATTTTTTTCTCTTCCCCCAGCTCTGTTTCATAAATTTTCAATCATTGATTCTGTATAAAAATTGTCTTGCTGTCCTTGCTTGAAAGACAATGTGTACTCTGGAGTAGAAAGCTTTTTGTTTCATTTTGTTTTTCGAGACAGGATTTCTCTGTGTAACAGTCCTGGTTGTCCTAGAACTCTCCATGTAGACCAGGCTGGCCTCAAACTCAGAGATCTGCCGCCTGCCTCCCGAGTGCTGGGATTAAAGATGTGTGCCACCAGTATCTGGCTGGAGTAGAGCTTTTTAATAAATAGCAATTTTTACTGGAACAGTTCTTATGAAGATATTTTCTAAAATGTGGTCTATTCTTTTTTTGTTTTTTTTTGTTTCTGTTTTTGTTTTTTCGAGACAGGGTTTCTCTGTGTAGCTTTGGAGCCTATCCTGGCACTCACTCTGGAGACCAGGCTGGCCTCGAACTCACAGAGATCCACCTGCCTCTGCCTCCTGAGGACTGGGATTAAAGGCGTGTGCCACCACCGCCTGGCGTGGTCTATACTTGAACCACATCTGAATTACATTTTGCAAAGATGTCTGAATTTATCATTTGAAAATTAAAGTAAGATGTTAGAATTGGGGGAGGGTTGGCTAAGTGACATCAGTGAGCTGTTGGTTCCTCATGAAGTGACTGCCACAGCCCATTGGGATGCTGTGTCTAATGCTTGCATTTGGGAAATTCTCTGATAACATGTCTTCATCCTTTATAATTTGAGAAGTCAGATCATTGTATGGATTGCAGGTTACTTATGTGTAAACTGACACTGCTTGAGATTCAAGGCTGTGAGCAGGGGAGGTTTCTCTTGATGCTTTTTCTCTGCTCAGTGTCCTTTTTTTGTTCATTTCCATATTTTAGTTGTGGTTTGTTAAATAACTTGTATAAATGCAGTATTATTGTAACAATTTGACATTCAGTGGCATATAGGAAAGATATTTAGGCACAGTATCTCTGCTTTGTGTTTATGAATTAAGTCATTGAAGAGTCCTCATGCAATCCTCTTACAGTTTATTCTCCAGACATGCCTTCACGGCTGCCAATCCAAGACATATTTGCTGGGCTGGTGACAAGTATTGGCACTGCAATACGATACTGGTTTCATTATACACTTGTGGCCTTTGCATGGTTGGGAGTTGTTCCTCTTACAGCATGTGAGTATTCATCGCTTTTCTGGATTTATTTAAAGGTTTTATAATTATTTAATGCTTTAATTGTGTTGCTTTGTACTGTGGATGATGTGTAATTATTATATGTTAGGAAAGTCTTGTTTAGAAAACATCTTCACTGAGTTGTTTCTGGAGGAGGGAAAGGTGTTTTTCTTAAAGACATGGAGCAGTACTGATAATACATGAATGGCAGAATATATAGATATGATTCTGTGGACTTTAAAACAAGCAAGGGTTTTAAATACATGTGAGTCACATCCTCACGTCTCCTTAAGACAAACTAGCTCAGCCACCTATGGAGATGAAAGCCATCAGCACTGATGGGGAGTGCCTTAGTGAGGTAGGTGGAGCCGGTGAGTTCTACAATAAAATTCAGAGGGACAAAGTAGTTCAGGTCGGAGACAAACAAGGAGGTACGGGAGCTAAGAGATGCCACTTTCAGTAACTGCCTAGCAGGCTTTTCTACAAGGTAAGGTTATTGGAGATGAGGAATTGATACTTCTGTTAGAAAGGAGACCACAAACTGAAACAGGCTCAAGTTTTCCAGGGCTAGGCAGGGTGGTGATGGTGGTCAGGGTGTGGTGGTGTTATACTCCCAGAGTGCCCAACAACTTGGGGAAAATCATATATAAAGTCAGCTTGTTGAATGTTAGAAGACCGTGGCAAGTTCCATACAACAGTTTTTTAATGTCAGTTCCTCACTCCCCAGACATACTCAGAAGAACAAAATACAGACACTTTCTTAGACTTACGTGTTCAGAATGTTTGCCACCTTAAACTTTTTAATGATCCATACTTTAATCCTATTACTCTGGAGACTGAAGCAGGAGGATCCTCAGTTGGAGGCCAGCTTGGTCTACGTGGTGCATAAATGAAAAAGAAAAAAAAATCAGTTAAGGTAGAAAATGCCTTTCTAAAAATCAACAGACCAAAACTGTCAAGCAGAAGTGAACATTTAAGCAACCTAACGAGCTTGATTTATGCCCTGACTTTGCATACACATATAATACATACTCTTATAGACTCTTTTTTTTTTTCTAATTTTTAAAGTTTATGTATGAGTGCTCTGTCTACATGTACATCGTTATGCCATATCCCACTGTAGATGGCTGTGAGCCACCGTGTGATTGTTGGGAATTGAACTCAGGACCCCTGGAAGAGCAGCCAGTTCTCTTAACCTCTGAGCCATCTCACCAACCCCAGACTCTTCCTTTAAATTCTGTTTCCCACCCCCTTTCCTAGTACCAGAGTTTTAAAGAGCCTTAATGATGCCCAGCCCATTTGCCTATTGACTGATGTTTGCTTTGTTAGTTTTACTTACTGTAAGCATGTTTGCTTCCTTTTATATAGCCATGTAAGTAATTTCCATTATGAACACTCTTTCCTGTTCTGCTCTTTTGATTTGACCTTTAAAAGAAGCCATTGAACTCATTGAAAATGTTTGATGTAAGACTAAGGACAGTGCTTAAACTAATGTGCAAGAAGTGTTGAGAAGGAAAACCTCGGCATTTCCATAGTCCATTTCTATGTGTCTTGTTACTGCATTCTTTTTTAGAGTTCTGCCTTTCTCACTAAGAACCATTGTACCTTCTGAATAGAAGGTTAAGGGATGACAGTGAATTCTCTTATGCCTGTGTTTTCCCTCCAAAGCCATAATTTAAAGTATTCTTTGAGACTTTTTGAAACTTTAAAAAAAGTCTTTTAAAAACAATTTTCTCAGGTCTGGAGATAAGGTTCAGAGGTTAAGAGCACTGACTGCTCTTCCAGAGAACCCGAGTTCAATTCCCAGCAACCATATGGTGGCTCACAACCATCTGTAATGAGATCTGGCGCCCTCTTCTGGTGTGCATGCATGCAGATAGCTGTATACATAATAAATAAATAAAATCTTAAAAAAAAAATAATTTTCTCTGTGCTTTTGTGCCATGATGAGTGTGGAGGTCAGAATAACTTTGTGGAATGTTTGTCTCCTCCAGCTTTACATGGGTTCCCGGGTTAAACAGAGGTTGCTGGGGCCAGCCATTTTACTGGTCCCTGAAGGTCATAGGCCTATGTATACACTGTGCTGAAGAAGCTTCTCAATTCAAAGATGCTTGTTTCCCAAACTGAAATCTTTTATGAATAGTTAATGAATTTTGTAGTACTGGATTTAAAAACAATCTTCATGTTATGATTTGTCATTAATCTAGCCCCCCCAATATCTAAACTCATGTAAATCTAAGATACCGAGAGCTGAGTGTAGTGTTCTTGTTCAGTGTGAGTGAGGCCCTAGTTTTAATCTGGTCCTGCAGAGACCAACCAACATTGTTATGGAATATTTACTGTTCGCTCACTATTTTTGTACTCTCAGAAAATAGGTTTTGTTTTTTTTTGGGGGTGGTCCTGTTGTCATCCCCCTGCCCCCAGACAGCATTTCTCTGTGAGCCTTAGCTGTCCTGGTACTCACTCTGTAGACCTAGCTGGCCTTGAACTCAGAGATCACCTGCCTCTGCCTCCTGAGCGCTTGGGATTAAAGGTGTGCACCACCACTTCTGGCTAAGAGGTAGTATATTGAGGCCAGTGAGATACCTCAGTAGGTAATGCATTTCTCACACAAGCTTCTGAGTTTCATCCCTGGAACCCACAATAGTAGAGTGTAAAAACCCACTCCAGAAAGTTGTTTTCTGATTTACACACACACACACACACACACACACACACACACACACACACACACACACACACACATGGTATGTGGATGCTCATACTCAGACAATCATGCATACCACACAAATAAAAAACAACAAGAACTGAAACCCAATGTGAGACTCAGACCTACAAAGAATAAGAACACTTGTTTTCTTTTGCGTCTGTAATGTCCCACCTCACCTCTGCTTCCTTGAGCCAGCTGTGAGGGTATGATGAAAGTTGTGACTGTCATTATTGTCCCCCTGTTTGTAGGCCGCATCTACAAGTGCTTGTTTACTGGCTCCGTGAGCTCACTACTGACACTGCCACTAGACATGCTGTCAACGTGAGTATTGATTATGAGAGTGAAATTTGGGCAGTGTAAATGTTTTTCCTCTTGTATTTGTTCTTTTTTCTTTTTTTTTTTTTTTGAGTCAGGGTTTCTCTGTGGAACAACCCTTACTGTTCTGGAACTTGCTTTGTAGACCGGTCTGGCCTCGAACTCACTGAGATCCTCCTGCCTCTTTGCCTCCCAAGTGTTGGAGCTAAAGGCATGCACCACCATACCTAGCCTGTGTATTTATTCTTATTACTTGAAAATTCATCTAAGAATAGCAATTCATTTCTTTCCCTTCTAACAACTGTAGCTTCAGTAGAAATTGGTATGTGTAAGTTCTGTAATGTTGGGAAGATATGTAAAAATAAGACACTTTGTGCAGCTAGAGTTGTATGCTATTGGATTTGTGTGCTGAGCATAAAAGATTAACAACTTGTTCACTATTACTTTTCCTTTCCCGTGACATTGGCACTTTGCTGGGCTGTGTTGGCATGTCACTTGACTGGCTTGTGAGCTGCCTCCTTCATTAGATTACTCACAGAGGAATTCTGGGGGAAGGGAGAGCATTACATATTCTCTACAAGAAACAACTTTTTGGGGACTGGAGAGATAGCTCAGAGGTTAAGAGCACTGGCTGCTCTTCCAGAGGTCCCGAGTTCAATTCCCAGCAACCACATGATGGCTCACAACCATCTATAATGAGATCTGGTGCCCTCTTCTGGCATGCAGATGTATTTGCAGGCAGAACCCTATAAATGTAATAAAAAACAAAAAAACCCAAAAACTTTTCCTGCAAATTCTTCAGATGCACCGCATGTGGCTGCAGTACTGTGTGTAGATGAGTTGGGTCATTTCCGGGCAAACCATTTCATTTGCACAAAACACAGTTCTGAGTCATCGAGGTTCATCATTTTATTGGTTCATAATTCTGGAGCTCGGATTTGGCATAAGCTTAGTTGGGCAGTTCATCTCTGAGTTTGCCTGAGTCACAGTTTCTATCCTGGAGCTGGATTGTCTAAGATGAGTCTGTCTGAGGTGCTGTCGTTATCCACATGGCCTTTTGTCTTCAGAGGGTTCTCCATAAGAGGGACTTGGGGCAGCATCCTGAAACTGGCATAGTGGGGAGCCCACAGCCCTTTTTCTAGGCTCTGGAACATGGGCATCCTCACCTCAGGTCTATGCAAACATGAAGCTAGTTCAGATGGAAGGCATTAGAGAAAAGGGCTCCATTTAAAATCTGCAAGAGGCCAGGCGTTGGTGGCACACGCCTTTAATCCCAGCACTCGGGAGGCAGAGGGAGGTGGATCTCTGTGAGTTCGAGGCCAGCCACTCCAGAGTGAGTGCCAGGATAGGCTCCAAAGCTACCCTGTCTCGAAAAACCAAAATAAATAAATAAATAAATAAATAAATAAATAATAAAATCTGCAAGAAGTAGTTCGTTGTTTGGCAAGGAAGAAATGGAGAGGGAATATTTCAGCCCCAACTCACTCTGATTTTGATGATATAGGAGGCCCTTTTTAGTAAGGGATGGCTTGGAAATACTGCAGATAGGAACTCCTATGGGCTGGGGCTGTTAGGCTGAAGTCTTTCAGACTAACCTTTCCCTACATTTACCATGGACAAAAATGTAGTCAACTTTCTAACGTCTATAAGTATTTTTGAGTTACTCTTGAATTATTCTGAAATCACAGGCTTTGATAGTGAAGGATAAGTTTCTTCAGAAAAGGAACAAAAGCTCCCAAGTGTTACAAATCTCACATTTCCATGTATAGATACTAAAGGAGCCACACTCTGCTTCTTTGGATTATTTTGGTATTTTTGCAGCCAGCATTAAAACTAGGTTTGCCATGTAGAGTTTCTGCACTGTGTATCGTGAGTCTCTCCGTCTGTCCACAGTATACTGAGAGTCTTTCAGCCTCTTCCTCTTTTATGTTATCACTTTACCAGCCACTGGGGAGCTTCCCACCTTTCATACTGAGTGTGGTCACTTAGGTACTTTGTGTCGAGTAAGCTTTAAAGTTCTGTTAAAAAGATTGAGCAGAGTTGCTCACCTAATTAATAAATTATATAAATGCAATGTTTGGTTTTGTTGAGTGTTTTGCTGGATCTTTTTTTTTTTTTTCCTTCTTCTTCTTCTTGGACTCCTGTCTCTCATCTATGCTAAAAGGATAGGTTGGATAGTTAATAGCTATATGTTCTTGATGTTATTTTATATCTACTTAATATAAGTATACAGTAATATAACTATATAAATGAATGAACACATTAGCTAGCTTAGAAGATAGAATGTCCATATCATTATAACCCTTTAGAAGCAATTGAATTTTACTGAAAAATTAAGATTTTTTTCTGGTTGCTTTTGTGAGCGTTCTTTGGAGTTAATTGTGTCTAATTTTCTTTTTTTAATAGGGAAAATTTGTTGGCGGATTGCTTGCAGGGCTGTTTTGTGGTGACATGCACACTTTGTGCATTCATCAGCCTGGTGTGGTTACGAGAGCAGATAGTCCATGGAGGGGCACCAATATGGCTCGAGCATGCTGCTCCACCCTTCAATGCTGCTGGACACCACCAAAATGAGGTAAACCCTCACTTGAAGTGTATCTGACTTGGGCAGTATCTAAAGTCATTTTCACCCTCTACGATCCAAACCCTTGACTTTATGTGCTTCATAAATGTGCTCATGTCATAGAATAGTACAGTGGGAAGGTTTGGGGGATTAGGAGGACTGTGAAAGTAAAAAAAAATGTTTCTCTGCCTCTTAATGTTCTTGCTAGATTGGGAACAGAGTTAGAGGGGAATACTGAAACACTCTACCATTCTCTGTGCTTGGGTCAGCAGCTTAACCTGGGCCTGGAAGGTAAGAAACAACTTCCTGTATATAGCTGAGTGGTGGCCACACTGTAATCCAGCACAGGAGGCAGAGGCAGGTGGAGCTCAGTGGGTACCAAGATAGCACTGGCACGCACGCACGCACGCACGTACGCCTGCCTGTGAGACAACTTCCTAGTAGGTTTCTGACATGCTGCACAACATTTAGGGGAGTGTTATACTCCTATCCTAGCCTTTTTCTTCATATGTGAAATTCCTTGTCTTTTCTGCCGTGGAGGAAGAACTTTATCAAAGGTAGGAAACTTGGCCAGTCAGATGGTGCAGTAGGAAGGCGTGCTTCCCCTCAAGCCTGATAATCTTGGTTTGGAGTTCCCAGAAGTCACAGTGCACAGAGAAAAGTTGTCCTGTTACTGCCACACATACAACATGACATGTGCAGATGGATATGTGTATGTGGGCATGTGTACATACAACACACAAAACTGTATGATTGACAATGACCTACTCACATACAAGGGTACTTGGCAATCTGTTAACAGGAAGGCATAGCAACAGGTTTTCAGTATCTTACCTGCTGGGAAATTGTAGCGCTAAGAATGTCACACATTAACTGCTAAATGAAGTAAAAAGTTCACAGCTTTATATGGGTTCTAGGAATTCAAAATCAGGTCCTCACACCTGTGTGGTAACTGCTTTGCCCACAGAAACCACCTCCCCAGCTTGATAGTGTGGATGGAAGTTTCTGTCCTGCCTGATCTCGTAGCCTTTCAATCCCAAATAAATACACAGAGGCTTATATAAATTATAAACCATTTGGCCTATTGCTCAGGCTTATTACAAGATCTTACAAACTAAATTAACCCATAATTCTTAACTATGTGTAGCCATGTGGCTTGGTACCTTTTCTCAGTGAGGTATTCTCAATTCTCATCTTCCTTCCTCTATGTCTGGCTGGCAACTGTGTCTCTGCCTTCCTCTTCCCAGAAATCTCCTAGTCTGGTAGCCCACCTATACTCCCTGCCTGGCTACTGGCCAATCAGCGTTTTATTAAAGTAGTATAAGTGCAGTACACGAGAGCATTGCCCCACATCACTGTAGTGCTCTCTGAAATGTGTGCATTGAAGAGTGAGTGCTCTTATGTACTAGGTCCTAAATGAGATCTATTTAAAAGAGATTGCTCTGAAAGATACTTCTTTTTTAACTTCAGTAGCATTCTTTGTTGGTTTTGTTTTTCTTGCAGGGTAAAGTATGAATTGGAATTAGAATAAAGCTATCTAAGTAGGTGAATTCCTGGCCTTTTGTTTCATTTTAGGCTCCTGTAGGAGGAAATGGTGCAGAAAACGCTGCTGCTGATCAACCAGCTCACCCAGCGGGTGAGAACGCAGTGCTGGGTGAGAACCCTGATGCCCAGGATGGTCAAGCAGAAGAGGAGGAGGAGGACAATGAGGAGGAAGACGATGCAGGTGTGGAGGATGCTGCTGATGCCAACAATGGAGCCCAAGGTAGTGGCTGCTGCATGCCCTTGCTCACTCTTCAGGACTGCCAGTCATCCATAGCTTGAATGAAGAGTAGTGTTTCCATGTTTTATTATGTGTCAGAATTCTGTTTGTGACCTATTTCTATGTTGACAAGCTAGCAGTTACGAATATATATGTGCATAAATATGCCTTTTATGAAACAGGGAATGTTTGTGTATTACACCCTTAACATAGGATCTTTTTTCCCCCCTCCTCTCCCCTCCCCTGCCCCCCTTTTCCTCTCCTTCCCTCCCCTCCCCTCTCCCCACCTCCCTCCCATTAGATGGTTGGAAAAAAAATGGTTACATGTGACCAGGTCCATGTTTTGAGGAAGGAACTTGGTATAGAATTTTCTGTTTGTGATTTTGTTTTTGTTTTTTCTTTCGGCTTCCATTGAGTTGCTGTACTTTTCAAATGAAAAAAGAACCCTTGAAGTGTACACTACAGGCCAGGTGCCACCTCTGGAAACTATCTTTTCATTTTCTATCAGTGGGAACTCTGGAATGTAAAGTGAGATGCAGATCGCTGTTCCATTGGGAGAGCCCCATTGCCTGTCTGCTGTGCTACTATTGAGTCCACTTTCTAGTGTCTGTTGATAGTGCCAGACATTTGAGACAAAGTGTTCAGTTGTGAACAGAATGTCGACTTGTCTTCCTGGAAGGCTCTGGTTCTGGTCTAAGGAAGAAGTAGGAAGTACCCCTTGTGTACTTGTGACTTTCTGGCTGAGAGCTGTCAGATATGAAACAGAAGTCACAATGGGAGCGATGGGCTTTCTCAGGCAAAGATCAGAGGCGCTGAGAAAACCACTCTTGCTGCTGCTGCCCTGGTGCTGTCTCTTGGTTAGTGCAGCAGCTCCCGAGTAGTCTCCATCTGTTCTGTTCTTGCCCTATCTGGTGTGCATAGTGTTCTGCTTTTATTGAAGTCCTGAGTAAAAAGACAGCCCAGACTGCATACTCCTCCTCATGTGTTATTTAATTCCTGTCTGCCTTGCATACTCCCCCCCCACACACACACCTTTTTTTTTTTTTTTTTTTTTTTTTTTTTTGAGACAGGATCTCATTGTGTAGTCCATGTTGCCTAGAACTTGCCATCTGCCTCAGCCTCTTGAGTGGTAGGATTACAGGTTTTGTACTACCCGGTCCAGCTCTTACATTTTAAATTTATGTATTTATTTCTAATTATGTGTGTATGTGTGTGTGGGTTTATGTTTGTGTGTGCTGTGCCCATGGAGGCCAGAAAAAGGGTGATCCCCTAGAACTGGAGTTGCAGACAGTTGTGAGCCACCTGATATGAGTGATGCTAGGAACTAAAATGGGTTCATTAGAAGAACAGTCTAAGTTCTTGACCACTGACTGGCCTCTGAGTTTTATACTTTGATCTTCTCCTAATTTACTAATTCATTAGAAAGTTAATCCCTTGATTTCCTTCTTTTTCCTCAAATCTACCAGATTCATTTCTGACATACAACGATTAGATTGTTTTCCACGTAACCTTATTTATTAACTTTCTAGTGCTTACCACAGTCTAGGATTGTCTTGTCTTATGTGTTACTACTTATTTATAAGTATGTATATGTAGGATTTACAACTTAGTAAATAAATTGTGTGATAAAGTTTTAAGTGTGATTTTATTTCTCAAGAGATCAAAAGTGGCTTTTACTAGTTTACTATCTGTCATGTTGAATTTGCAATTGTATTTTCAGATGACATGAACTGGAATGCTTTAGAATGGGATCGAGCTGCAGAAGAGCTCACTTGGGAAAGAGTAAGAACATTCACTGTCACGAGTCCTTGTGTTTGAATCCTAAGGTGTATTTTGAAGTTTGTCAAATTTAGCTATAAAGACAAATTTCGTAGTTAAATTTGATGAAAACAGTTAACCAGGACTTAGTATCCACAAAACTCCCCCCCCAAATCAAGTGATGTACAGTTGTGGTAAAGATGATGACAGTGAGGGCTGTTTTTCTGCCTTTAATACAAACCTTGCTCCGTGGAGGCAGTTTGACCTGAAATTGTGGACTTAGGGAAAATTAAGTAGAATTTAAATAGGATTTCTACACTGTAATTAAAGAAAATAAATGTAATTCCATAATGAAGTCATGAGTGAGTCTCTCTAATGTACGGAACTCAGAATGGGCATGTTTTTCTTTTTATAGTGTTGGGCATACAAACCATGGCCTTGGGCATGCTAGGCAAGCACACTTTCACTGAGCTCCACCTGCCAGCTCTTAGACACAGTCCACTCTCTGTCTCAGTAGCTGCCTTAGCTTCCCTAGTGTTGGGAGCACAGACATAGATGCCTCTGCCTGCTTAGGGTGGAGCCATGTGACCTAGGGTAAAAGGAAACCCATGTGTCTTAATACTTAAATACACAGATTTATTTATTTATTAACATTGTGGGAATGATAGGCTCAGAAAGTAGTGATTGGAAAACATACTAATAGAAAAGAAGGTTCTACTGCATCTTAAATTAATGCTTATTATTTTTTATTCTAGATGCTTGGGCTTGATGGATCACTAGTGTTTCTGGTAAGTAGAAGTATTTTGATAGAATTGAGTTGTCTTTGTTATCCAGTAACTCCAAATTCTTTAAGTGTGCTTCTTTTATGGTAAAACCCTTTGGCTTTTGATTACTGGATATCTGAAAGTATATTTTGTATGTTGACAGTACTAGAGATATTTAAATGAATGTTATTTAAAAACAAAGCCACTAAATATTTGAAAAACAAAGTCTGAAGTTAATAGTAGTTAAAAGAACTTGATGTTTGAAGTTGGGTTTTACCTGTTTATTACCTGCACCATCGAAAACAAAGCAGCCTTGCCTATTCCACAGGCAAGCACCATAGTCTGGGAGTCTATCATAGGAGTAAAGCTTCCATCTTCATTTTTTATTTCATGGTCTTTAATTTTTAAGTTTTTTATTTACTAGTGTAATGTGGAGGCCAGTTATCTCTTACCTCCTTCCACTGTGGGAGCTGGGGTCAAACTCAGGTCGTCAGGTTTCATAGCAAGCACTTTTACTTCGTGAGCCATCTCAGTAACCCCAGAGATACAGCTTAAAAGTAGGTGGGTAGAGCTGGAGACATGCCAAGAATACACACTGTTCTTTCTGAGGACTCGAGTTTGGTTCTTAGCTCCCATGTCTGGTGGCTCAGCTTCCTGTAACTCCAGCTCTAGGGGATCCAATACTAACAGTTTGGGGCTCCATGGTACCTGTACTCATGTGCATATACTCACAGACACAGATGTAGACATACAGTCATATACATTCTCTCTCTCTCTCTGTGTCTCTCTCTCTCAAAAGATAATGAAGGCCTGTCTTTAAATGAGTGGTAATTCTTTTAAGGAGTTTATTCTTTAAAGGAAAAATGGTGTTTTCAGGTCATGTAATGCAAACTTGCTTGTTATTTGGGATTTTTCAGTAGATTAATCTGGGCTTGTCTGCAGGGGCAGAACTGCCACAGATGGAGATATGGCAATAACAGGAAGCCCAGAGGAAGCGTAGGCTTGAGGGTTGCATGATCCAGTGGCCCAGCAATGTTATAAAAACCCAGATAATATCTGTCGTTTGCTGTTTACTCAGATATATCCTTTACCTCATTGGTGTTTCACAAGAATGGCAGAAGTTGTTGAGGTCAAATAGGAAAGTCATTTGCAACTTGACTTGCACAGTTCCCCAGGGGTTGGAGGTGGGGGCAGTGTCAGAGGTCGAGGTGAATAAAATAAGATTCTGCTTTCAACATTTTAAAGTTAATACTTAAAGATATGAAAATGTGCTGTGCATAGTGGTGCATGCCTTTAATCCCAGCACTTGTGAGGCAGAGGCAGGCAGATCTCTATGAGTTCAAAGCCAGCCTGGTCTACAGTGTGATTTCCAAGATAGCTAGGGCTACCTCAAGAAATCCTGTCTCAAAAAAAAAAAAAAAAAAAAAAAAAATCAGTTCTAGTTATTTTCAGGACTTAGCTATGAGTAAGTGACATTGTTCAATTAAGCATGAGATATTATTGACTCTTACTAATGCTTTCTCCTGTAGGAACACGTGTTCTGGGTGGTGTCTTTAAATACATTGTTCATTCTTGTATTTGGTAAGTTGTAACAATGCTTTTAGTTTTTGTGGTATCATGATAGATGTTTGGCTTTCTAGGAGTCTTGTTGCAGGCTTTTGTTTCATTTGTGCTCCAGGAACATCAAGGAACACATAGTGTGGGTTTGGAAGCCAGACCCCTAGTACATCCCCCTGACTTTTACTCAGTGATTGAATCATCCTCTGCCCTGTTTATCTATTAGAATGCTTATTGTTACCATGGAGAAACAAGAATTTATTAAGAACAGGAAAAGAAAAGCACAACATTTTTAATGAGAAAATTTAATACTTTCTGATTTGACTATAGTGTCATCTAAAACTTACTAGAATTCATTGTTTTCCAATAATCCTCTACCTCTACCTCTGTCCACCTTATTTTCTAAACTGGAAGTCAGGGTAAAGGGCCTGATCAGGTCAGGGTTGACCCTCTTTGACAAGGTGATTGGTTGGGCATGCATTTTGACTTTGAATGTGACATAGGAAGAGGTACGTGATTTTATCCATTTTTACCCTCTGGATTTTTTCATTTTATGTTACTCCAAGAAAGAAATCTCTGGAATGATATTTTAGTGTCATGGGACTAGTGGGTCATTATCCTTTTCATCCAGTGACTATGTCAGTCCTCTTTAGATATTGCAAAAATGCCAAATGTTGTTTCAAATCCTGACATTTTAAAGCTATTTCTTGGCTAGCTTTTCTATAAAGAAGAGTTCATTTTTATCAACAGGAACAGTCCAGTTAATGTGAAGTTGGTTCTCAGGAGATGACAGATGGGTTATCCTCTTAGTTACTAGTCTAGAGTAAGGAGCTTGAGCATGATCCACTTCCCAGACACCAGGTGTTTCTTTTCATGTTGCTGCCTTTTTGCTTTGTGGTGGTGATTTGGAGCTTTGTGTATTAAGAAGAGCTTGCAGGATTGATTTGTATGTGTTCCATTAGTTTTGGTCACTGGGTGGTTCATGTCATCTCTTTAAAAATGCCAGTGATAACCTCTTCAGAATGGTTCCTGTGTCCTTTTGACAGGGTCCTTTTAGACCCTGATGTTTATTGTGCCAGGTGCAGTTTTGATTTTTCCTCCAAATTTCCCATTTCTTAAAAAGTCCTGGTTCAGGCTGGAGAGATGGCTCAGAGGTTAAGAGCACTGACTGCTCTTCCAGAGGTCCTGAGTGCAATTCCCAGCAACCACATGGTGGCTCACAACCATCTGTTATGAGATCTGGTTCCCTCTTCTGGTGTGCAGATATACATGGAAGCACAATGTTGTATACATAATAAATAAATAAAATCTTTAAAAAAAAAAAAGTCCTGGTTCCTTCAGTGGAGATTATATAAAGGATGCTCATTGTTCTAATGATACGTTTTCTCCTCCTTTTTAGCATTTTGTCCTTACCATATCGGTCATTTCTCCCTCGTTGGTTTGGGGTTTGAGGAACATGTGAGTACAATACTTTCAGAACCTTACTTTTGCTAATTATCCCCATGTTTGTTGTTTTCTAAGGAATATTTTATTTATACATACATACATATATAGAGAGTGAGAGACAGAGACAGAGACAGAGACAGACAGGGTTTCTCTGAGTAGTCCTGGGCTGTCCTGGAACTCACTTTGTAAACCAGGCTAGCCTTGAACTTACAGAGATCCTCCTGCTTCTGCCTCCCAAGTGCTGGGATTAAAGGCGTGCACCACCACTGCCTGGCTAGGAATATCTGTTTTTATTTTATGTATATAAATGCTTTGCTGGCATGTATGTGCATCACATGCGTGTTGTTGGATCCCGTGGAACTGAAATTATGGATGCTTGAGAGCCACCGTGCTGGTGCCAAGAAGTGGACCCGGGTCTTCTGCAAGAGCCACAAGTGCCGTGAACCCTGCTGAGCCATGTCTGCAGCCTACAGGGATATTTTCAAGAACTCGTTACTCAGAGTATCTTGTGCAAAGCAACAGTTAGCCATCACAGTCTGGTTCTTTTCGTTTAAGGCTGAACCGTTGCTTAGGAAGTAGACTGTCGTATGCCAGCCGTTACAGACACCCTGTGGAACCTGACAGGGTGGTGGGCCTGAGGCATATTACACTTCGAGAGGTTTCCCATAGGGTTCTTTTCTCTCACTTGTGTGTCCCTCTCTGTCCCTTTTCCCAGGGTGGTCCAAAGTGAATTTTGGAAAGTATCAGTATACTTATCAATTTTTAAAAAGGGAATAGAAGACTGGCTTGGGGTAATGAACTATAGAGTTTTCTCTAGAATTTGCTTTTATTTTACATTTTGTCATTTCCTAATGATGGATAAATATTTGGATAGATTCTTGCTACTTTTTTTCTAAAACATTTTAATAGCTTAGACAAACATTCCGGTAGCTTGGTGTCCCCCAGCTCCTTAGCAGTGAAGAGTGTTTACACATATCTAGCTCTTACAGCAATTAGATGGTGATGGTGTTGTCTGTGAACAAGACTGCCTTTAGTGCTAAGGGACTACCACAGTTGGAAGTCCAAAAGATCCAAGAGTAGCGCTACTTTTATGGGCTTCTAAGGAATTGCTGACTGGCGTCTTTAGTTTCCTTTGTGTTCCGAGGTCACTTTTGGGAACATTCTGTTATCTGCTACTGCTCTGATACCTCATATTGTTTGCTTGTAAGAACCCAGAAGGCCAAGATAAGTGATTTCAGTAGGTACTAACTTTCTGAACTGTTGCTACTTATTATCCGTAACTCAGGAAATAAAAAGATAGGAATGAGAAATATTTGTCATTCTCCAAACTTTGCTTTCTGCACGTTTCCAGGACAGTTACGGAGAGTTAGAGAAACTTAAACAGTTACTTCTAAGGATATGAGATGATGTGGCAAGGATGTTTCCAGTTGTGTGGGCAACGTGGACAGTGTGCTAGCAGTTGGCCCTTAGCTAAAGTGCATCTTTAGTGGGAATAGGGGCTGGCTGTTAAGATTGTCTTATTGGGAAATGTCACTCACTCTCTCATCTTGATTCTGGGTAAAAATGTTGTTCTTTACTATTACTCCAGTCTCCAGTAATATTTAACAGTTTAAAATGAAGAGAGTCTGGTTTGTAGATACCTTATAAAGGAAAGCTCAGTTTTAAATTACAAATACCTTGAGTCAAGTTTACCTTCTATCATTCAGATCACCTAGTATGCTTATAAACTAGGTTATCAACCATGAGGGAAAGTTTTATTTTATTTATTTGTTTTATTTTCAGGTCCAAGCATCTCATTTTGAAGGTCTAATAACGACGATTGTTGGATATATACTTTTAGCAATCACACTGATAATTTGTCATGTATCCTTTAATGATTCAGCGTGGAGGTATAAAACCATTCATACCAAAGAGTTCTCATTAATAACATTCATTAATAGTGAATCAGTGTGGATGTGCAAAGCCATTAATACCAGAGTTCTTACTAGTAACAGAGCTGCTTTCCCTTATGCCTCCATAAAAGTTAGTGTTTGTGAAGGGACGAGTATAGGAAGAATTTGGAATAAATGAAGTTTGTTATTACATTCATTATAACATGAACAGTTTCCTGTCTCCCACTCCCAAGTGTTCAATGTCTCCTTGACTAGATGCTGCAGGCCTTGGCAACTCTTGTTAAGTTCCATAGGTCTCGACGCTTGCTGGGAGTCTGCTATATTGTGGTTAAGGTAATACAGTTGTGAATTTAAGCTCAAAGTGGTTTGTCCTCCATTTGGTTGATACTGATGACCTTTATTTCTGTTTAATTAAGGTTTCTTTGTTAGTTGTGGTAGAAATTGGAGTGTTCCCTCTCATTTGTGGCTGGTGGCTGGATATTTGTTCTCTGGTGAGTTGTACCTATTGTCATACAATTTCATTTCAAAGTTTCAAAAAGTCATTAGAAAATATTCCTTTTAAAGAAAAGTATTTGGTGGTTTACTTATTCTTGGAATGAAACATTATTGAATCTTTAGCAGTAATTATATAATACTGTGTATATATCTGAATGTCAGAGTATTTTGATTGGAGTTTTTATAACTGTTGGAGAATTTTGTTACTCATTTTCTCTCCTAAATTTTATACTAATGTTGACCAGTTCTTAAAACCATACTAAATTTTAATAGTTCTTAGTTTTGATTTTTCAAATATATGTAGAAAAGCTGCTCTTGGTTCTGAGGATGGTAGTTATTCTTACTCTTTATTATTTAAAACCTTTTGCGAATGCAGACCTATAATCAATAAATCAAGATCTATATAGTTAAAAAGAATAGTTTTTACTAGTAGAGGGCTGAAAGCTCAGATCAGTTGGTAGAACGCTTGCCTAGGATGCGTGAAATCCTGGGTTCAATCCCCAGCACCACATAAGCTTAAGTGTGATAGCATGTGTTTGTAACCATAGCACTGAAGAGGAAGAGCCAGGAGGGTCAGAACTTCCAGGTTTTCTTCAGCTGCATAGCAAGTTCTAAGCTGGCCTAAGATACATGAGACCCTGTTACAGAAAAGAAATGAACTAGAAAAATTAATTATTTATACTTCTTGATTTTTAATTGCATTATTTATTTTGAGTATTTGCTCATGTAATTCTGAGAGAACAACTTGCAGGAGTGTTCTCTCAATGCCATGTGAGTCCCAGGGATCAAACTCATAACAGCATGGTAACAAGAGCCTTTATCCACTGAGCCACCTTGCCTGCCTACGCTTCAAGATTTTAAAGTACTGTATACTCTTACATAGTTCTGTGGCACTGTGAAATGGCATTAAGAGAACTGAAAACCAAAAACATTGTTGTTACATATATTTGGTGATCTTAATGGTGGAAGTACTACTGTTGCAGGTGTTATGTGGCACAGATCTCTAACTTGTTATGTTTTGGCTTAGGAAATGTTTGATGCTACTCTGAAGGATCGAGAACTGAGCTTTCAGTCGGCTCCAGGAACTACCATGTTTCTGCACTGGCTGGTAGGAATGGTGTATGTGTTCTACTTTGCCTCCTTCATCCTGTTGCTGAGAGAGGTAGGTTCTATAAGGAAGTGCTGGTGTTCTGAATGTTTAGAAGGGCTTTGCTTTGACCAGCAGTGATCCTTTAAAGGCGAAGGTGTTTTCCTCACTAAACCATGTTCTCTACTGTTCTAAGAGGGAGTAACTAATAGTATAGCTTGGTTTGATTACTTTAAATTGATGTTTATGTCAAAAAGTGACAATGTTTTAAAAACAGTCAAGTCTAATTAAAAACCAAAGTTCTTACTTGATATACATCATAGCCTCTGTTGTAAAATCCTAAAATTGGTTGTGATAATAAATTGGCCTTAAACTTCATCCCCAAGAGAGTCCTTGTAGACCACGGCTCAGTGAGGATCCTTTATGATCCAGTTCATTTGCTAGATGGGTACCCTCACAGATCCTGTTCTAACTGGTTTAAAAGTGAGGGAAGATTAGTATTTCCTCAATATACATTTGGAACTCCAGATTCTGTGCTGTGTGCTGCAGTAAAACAAAGGCATGATTCCTGTTCTACTTTGTCCTTGGGAATGAATAAATCCTTTGAACAAATTAGCTACTGAGATGGTGATGGAGGAGAAAGCCTACAAAGCCAGTGGGAATGGAATGTGAATTCATTTCTGCCATACCCTGTGAAATATGTGAGGAGGGTGGGGGTACATTTGAATCCTTCCTCTAAATCAGACAGTGTGCAGTAATATTTATATGTTTTTTACCTCGGTGATCCAGATTTCTTGATAAATTGTTCTTAATTCGTGTTTTCCAGCTTACAATTAAAAGCATCAGAGGCCATAACAAGCACAGGAATTTCTGGCTAAGGAACTTGTTCCATAGCAGTTGTAAATTCTTTAGGACCATATTTTTCTGTTTATGTTCATATGCATAGCATAAGGATGTTATTGAGTATCACACTTTAAATATATTTGCAGGTACTTCGACCTGGTGTCTTATGGTTTCTAAGGAATTTGAATGATCCAGATTTTAATCCAGTACAGGAAATGATCCACTTGCCCATTTACAGGCATCTCCGAAGATTTATTTTGTCAGTGGTAAGCAGGTCTTTTCTTTTTCCTTCCCTTCTCCCCTCCCCCCCTTCCCTTCCTTCCTATTTCATACAGTGTTTTTGTTTGTATTCTTTTAGATTGGGAGGGCAGGGAAGCATACTGACTGTACTTACCTAAGCCTGTGGAATGTACTTACCAAGTCGTTTGCTTGACTCACAGTGGGTTGTGCCTGTTTCTTACTGCAGATTGTCTTTGGTTCCATTGTACTTCTGATGCTCTGGCTTCCTATACGTATAATTAAGAGTCTGCTGCCTAATTTTCTTCCCTACAATGTCATGCTCTACAGGTAAGGATTTTGTTGTTATTTTGGTGGTTTTGGGGATTGAACTCAGTACTAGTATGTTAAGCAAGTACCATACCATTGAGTGGCATCCCCAACCCTGTAAATACATTTGTAAAACTTAGACAAGCTGTAAGGATGTATGGGAACTTAATGTTTAAATCACATTAAGTATTTTATGTAATAGTTTCATTTTACCATGAATAGTCTCAGTCATATCTGTTAGTAGTTACATTTTCAAAGGAAGACTTATTTTTGCATTAGTTTCAGTAGCTTCATTACCCATAGTTCTCCTCAACCTGTGGGGAATGCGATTGCTTCCTCAAATTTACTTCTGTCCTTTTAAGTCTTGGCAGTTCCAAGTCCTTAGGACTTGCACTAAACCAACTCATTCATAGCTCAGTAGCTTAGTTTCCGTCTCCCTTTGTTCTCCATTTATATCCCACCCTCATCCTTGCTGTCTCTTAATTTTCTGAGTTTGGTTGTAACTGATAGACTGAGGCGACAGTTGAGGAAAGCCTTGAAGGGAGGTGAGAAAGGGGTGCTGAGACATGTGGATCCCTTGAGACTGATTCGGGTGGGCACAGCAGCATCCAGGTCTGTTTGACAGGCTAGTTGGCTAAAAAGGAGATAGCAAAGTGGTTGGCTGTGAAGTCGGAGAAGTCCTTGAAAGCCAGCTCTTTGAGTGTTGGAGGCTGCAGTAAACACTTTGACTATGAGGCTTACTCTGGCTCCTGAATTCTAAGAGAGTGAGAATAATCAGGTTAGAAGCAGGAGGAGAGCCAGGAGATAGTGTGATGATCCTAGTGGAGATGGAGAGGGTATAGATGAAGGAGGTAGCAATGGGATCTAAGAAGCAGTTAGTTTATAATACCGCTAGGAGTCAAAGGAGGTTAGCAGCGTGGATGGGAGGTGTAAAGAAGGGAGTCAGAAACCAGTTCTGTTCTTAGCATGGGTAAGTTTGGACTTAGTGTATTGAGGGGTAGGTGACAGTGGGAAGAGATCAGGGGTTTTGTGGGTGCTTGTTCTAAGTGTGATGATGCACATCGGCGTGGAGCACTGAGTTCCATGGTTGATACACAAGTCTGGAGTAGGAAGAAATGTCAGTAGCAGATGAAGGTGGTATTGAAGCCATGAGAGTCACAGTCACACAATCAATAAGCATAGTTGAGAAAGAGGATAGAACTGGGACCCTCAGGACCCTCATACTTTTTGACTGGGAAAGCAAAGGAGAAACAGCTGGTTTGGAAGCTGTTGAGGGAGATATTAGGAGGAAGGGTGAGCAGCTCTAACATGCTGCTCTCACAGTGCAACTGAGCACTGTGGCATGGCCATTGGTGGACACCAAGGGACCAAGAACAGCTTCAAGGGAGTTTGGGATGGCAGCCTCACTGACTTGAAGAGAGAGTGAGAGAAAGGCAATAAATCAAGACAATGGGTTCATTTGGCTTGCAGATTTGTTTAATCTGATTAGATGTTTTATAAGTTATAATGGAAATAGAACTCATGTTGTAAATCTGTGACTGTTGTAGTGATGCTCCGGTGAGTGAGCTGTCCCTTGAGCTGCTCCTACTGCAGGTCGTCTTGCCAGCATTGCTAGAACAGGGGCACACGAGGCAGTGGTTGAAGGGGCTTGTGCGTGCGTGGACTGTTACTGCTGGATATTTACTGTGAGTATGGCAGCTGACTCCCTGGTTGTCTATGTCGTCTGTGCTATAACTTTTTCCCCCTTTTTTTGATACTGGGGATTGAAGGACCTCATATGTACTATACAAATGCTATGCCACCGAGTGACATCTCCAACCCCATGTTTCATTTTAATTTTGAGACAGTCTTGGCCAAGCTATAGCCCTAGAGTCCTCATGCCCCAGTGCTCAGAGTATAGGCATGTACTACCTTGGCCTGTCTTGTTTTATAACCTTTTTGAAAGAAGTGTGATCTGTAAAAAGTAGTTTTAGAGGTTAGAGATATGGCTCAGCTGTAAGAATTCTTGCTATTCTGCCAGAGAACCTAGTTCCTTTCCCAGGACTAATGTCAGGCCACTCACCACTGTCTGTGAGTCCAACTCTGGGTATCTGACACCTTTTCTGGCTCTGGGGGCACCTACACACATGTGGCATAGATACACACATGCACACATATAAATAAAAACTCTTAGAAAACCCTAGGTTTAATAAATAGTTGAGTACTGTCTGCAGGCTGCCCTTTCAGAGAGGGTGTATGCACACTGGCCCCTCTTGTGCAGGCTCCCTGCTGCACCTTCTTTTGTACTGTCAGATGTGACAAACAAAGGGTATTGGGGCCAGGTCAGACTACACTGTGAGCTTATGTAGGAATGTGACAGTTCCATCAGTACACATATGCAGTACATTTGAAGACAAACTGACTTACCAGGTAGTTTTCTAAGGTTTGATTTCTTGTTTGTCACTTAGTTACTTTTCGCATTGCTGTGATAAAATAGCCAACAGAAGCAGCTGAAGGGAGTGTTTGCTTTGGCTTACATTTTGAGGGTAGAGTCGGTTGTGGTCCCGGGGGAAGTTTTGGCAGCAGGAGCTTGAGGCATCTGCTCCCATTACATTTGCATTGAGGAAGCAGAGAGAGAGCGAGAGAGATGCTGGCCCACAGCTAGCTTTCCTAGTTTATTCTGCTCAGGGTCTTTGGCCTGCCTAGTGAACGGTATCACTCACTTTTGGATGGGTCTTTCCACCTTAGCCTAAGTTAGACACTCTCATTGGCATTCCAGAGGTCTGTCTCCTAGGTTCTGTCTTAGATTTCCATTGTTGTACTAAAACACCATGACCAAAAGCAACTTTGGGAGGAGAGGATTTATTTCATCCTATACTTCAGGTAGCAGTCCATCACCAAGAGAAGTCAGGTCAAGAACTCAAGGAACCTGTAGGCAGGAAGGATGCAGAAGCCATAAAGAAATGCTGTTTATTGGCTTGATTCTTAGGCTTTATCATACTGTTTCTTATATCCCACCCCACCCCCAAACCATCTGCCCAGGGATGGCACCCACTCCCCGTGGGATGGGCCTTCCCACATCAATCACTAATCAAGAAAATGACTTGATTATATAGGCTTACCCACAGGCCAGTCTGCTGGGGGCGTATTCTTCATTTATTGTGTTCCCTCTTCCCAGATGACTGTAGCTTGTGTCAAGTTGACATAAAACTGGCTAGCACTGTGATTCTAGATTTTGTCAGGTTGATGATGAGGGTTAACTCCCATAGCCATTTGTTTTTTTGAGTCCATAAGATAGGGGAGTTTCTGTGAAATATTTGGCATACTGTGGTAAATTACCGTGTGATGTAGACTTGGTTATATTTGATTAAACACCCCTCTTCTCGTCTGAATTGATCTGTAGTTTATACAGGAGACACAGTAGTCCTTAGGGAAGAAGAAGAAGGTTTTCACTCTGTGCAGCCTGATGCCAGCTGTCTGTGCTTTCCTCTAAATCACTGACTTCTTCCCAGATGCTGGGTGAAGAACAAAATAGGTTGCGTTTGTGGAGTGTCCCACAAGCTAGCTAACGCAGTTGAAGCAGACACCAGCATATTTAGTCTAGATAGCAGGAATAATGCTCTATGTAGAATCCACATACACGATTTCTACCCTTTAAGAAAATACATCATGATTGTCTTTGTCACTTTGACCTGAAATGAGACCAGTGTAACTAACTGGTAACTTTTGTGTAGGGACCTTCATTCCTACTTACTGGGAGACCAGGAGGAAAACGAGAACAGTGCAAATCAGCAGGCCAACAATAACCAGCCTGCTCGAAACAACAATGCTGTTCCTGCTGGGGAGGGTCTGCATGCAGCCCACCAAGCCATACTCCAGCAGGGAGGCCCTGTTGGCTTTCAGCCTTACCGTCGGCCTTTCAATTTCCCACTCAGGGTAAGTCTGTACAGCCTGACTTGTGTAAATCAGTCTTTACTTTGAATTTTCTGTTGAGAATTAATGCTGTTAAAATTGATGCTTTGTAGCTATGTCTTACCATTCATGGAAACAAACCTGTTTTATTACTCATTATGCAGTGTAGATGTTCAAAGTAAGTTTATCAGATTTTGGAGATGGATACTGTGTGGAATTAGGATTCCATGGACTTTAAGATCTCTTGTTTGAGAAAAAAAGATTGTAAATTAGAAGCTAGCATGATGGATAACATTATACTGTGTGGCAGGAACTGTAATGACATGTAAGTGTTCACCTCGGATTTCATCTCTACTTAACAGCTATCGGAACAGAACTGTGTCCCTCAGTAGGGCAAAGAACCATGAAGTAAAATACATTGAGTGTGGAGTAGTGCGCGTATGGCCATCTCTCCTCTATGCATGCCATCTCCTAAGTATATTCAGTTATCTGTAGTTCCAAGCTCACCATATCTAGTGTATAGTTAAAAACCTGGCATATGCCAGATGTTGGTAGCTAATGAAACTGGAGACCAGCTTGGCTAAAAATATGCCTGTTTTTCATGGTCTTGAAGCTAGGAATCACTCTGTGATTCAGAATCTTGGCAGAAATTTATCCTGATGACTAGTGCCATTTACATGCAGTTCATTATATTTCAAATCCCCGTTTATTATGGTTTGAGGTTGTGAGTCTGATCATTTTGAAACTTGAATAGATTTAAAAAAAAAAAAAACCCTCTCATTCCCAGTTCTTTTTCTGTAAAAATAGTCATCATTTTTCTCTTACCTGTGGGTTGTATGTAGCCATTGTTTACACGCCTTGAGTGTCTGTGATATTTTTGATTCGTGTTAGGGCTATAGAGATCATGCATGTAGTCTTTTCCCTGAAACCACTTTCAGTCTACTTTGGGAGATTAAAAAACAAAACCAAACCGTAGCAGATTTGGGTTCTCACTACTTTTGGTTTGTAGCACAAGTGCATGGAGATCTTCATGGAGGAGGTGGTTGCTCGGCTGTCTTTAATGCTGACAGGGCAAGCAGATTAAGAAATGGAAAGTAGGAAGGCCATTCCAGGCAAAGGCCAGGAGGGGGTACATGGGACTTGGTAAGCTCGGAACTGCAGGTAACTGAATGTAATGGGGCCGTTTGCAGAGGATAGATGAGGGACAATGGAAGCTGTGGCAGACAGGGCTCTTGGATAAGCAGCAGCTGCGTGGAGAGTCCTGAACATCATGCGTACACATCTATTCTGAAGCAACAACTTATTCTAGAAAATGTTGCTTATAATGGTGAAGGAAACTGGAAGGTATTTCTTCAGTTCCCTTTATATGAGAATCCTAAAAGCAGACCTCATAGTTAATACCCGTTTCACTTAACTGTGGTTTTCACTCAGCCCTCTTGCTGAGTGAGGGGCGGTGGGGGATGGGAGGGAGGCCATCAGAGACAGAATCACTAAGGCTTTTGAGGCAGGCAAAGCTGTAGTGTTAATTGAGTTTTTTCTCATCAAGAACACTGCCCTCTGATCTTGGGGAAGGTCTACCTGGTAAGGTAGAAATTGAGCTGCAATGCTGTCTTGCAGGCCAGGAAAAAGGGGTTCCTCTTCTCTGTGTGCTATTGTTCTGTTGTTACTTCCCAGCACATTAGCCACTGGCTATGTGTATTTATTTATAGATAAAATTAATGAAAATAAAATTTAAAATTCTAACATTACACAACATTGTTCATATGTCAGAAGCTCAATAGCCACATGTGACCAGTGACTTTTGTGTTGGACAGTGCAAAACTAGATGTTTCTATCACCACACAGAACATCTAATTGAATAGCATTGTTACTGAGTTGAGAAGGTTGGATATTTTAAAATTGTTATACTAAATTTTGGGTGAGTTTGTTTTGCTGAGTATAATAAATATGTTTGCTTCTTTCTTGTGGGTATATCTGATTGTGTGAAAACACTTATTTTCCACAGGCTGTCTCCCTATCCTGATAACATAAGTGCAAGCTCTCTCCCTCCCCTGAAAGTACAGGTGTAGGTTCCCTCCCTCCCCTGAAAGCACAGGTGCAGGCTTTCTTTCCTCCCCTGAAAGCTCAGGTGCTGGCTTTCTTCCCTCCCCTGAAAGTAGAGGTGCAGGCTCTTTCTCCCCCCTGAAAGCACAGATGCGGGCTGTTTTCTACTTCCCTAAAAGCATAGGTGCAGGCTGCCTCCCTCCCCTAAAAGCACAGGTGCAGGCTGTCTCCCTCCCCTGAAAGCACAGGTGCAGGCTGCCTCCCTCCCCTAAAAGCACAGGTGCAGGCTGCCTCCCTCCCCTAAAAGCACAGGTGCAGGCTGTCTCCCTCCCCTGAAAGCACAGGTGCAGGCTTTCTTCCCTCCCCTGAAAGCACAGTTGTAGGCTGTTTCCCTTCCCTGAAAGCACAGTGTAGGCTGTCTCCCTCCCCTCTTTCTCTCCTCAGTGCTGGTGTTCCAGGCACATGTCCCTGTGCCCAGGGGCAGGCTTTTACAGTGAGAGTGTTACTTGGACTCTTGGAGTGTCAGAGTACACTGAGAACATGTGAACCACTTGCGAACTGTTTTTCTTGCAGATATTTCTGCTGATTGTCTTCATGTGCATAACATTACTAATTGCCAGCCTCATCTGCCTTACTTTACCAGGTATGAATTTATCCCAGCATTCAGCTGTTCAATGTTAAGATTCTTTTCTCAAAACAGGCTATATCTTATGGAGAAGAGATTTGTCATCAAATAGAAACTGGAAATAGTTATAATGTTTGGTTCACAGGCTATTGATCCCTTAAGAGTATTTCATCCTGTTGCGATCTGTAGATCATAAGTTCACCAGTTCCAGAAACAGTTATGGGTTTCCCCAGAGCATGGCACTACAGGTTCTCAGTTTTCATGGTGGATCACACTATGAATTTTCAAAGTCATTTGTAAGATTTAAGACATTTTACAGTCAGTATATAAAGAACTTTATAAAGTTAGACTGTTTCCTCAAATCTGCAATTTACAAATATTGATCTTCTCTGGTATTGACTTTGCTCCAAGTTTCAACCAAATAATATTTCTTCATCTAACAAGTAAGCTGCTCTGGTTGGATACAGTAGTTTGCTGTCCTCTCCATTGTTCAGCCCTCAGTGGGATGGAGTATAAAAAGCCAGTGACAAATGAGAGTAGCTTGTCAAGTTGTCTATGTCCAATGAAGACATTCCAAATCATGCTGATAGTTGTTAACCATTAAATGGTGTATTGAGTAATTCTTGATTATGATACTAACTCAATAATTTTATACATCAAATTTGTATTAAAATTTGTCCCACAAGTTGTTATAAGGCTGAGAAAGAACAACTAGGGACATTAAAATTAAAGTGATGTTTCTTAAAAATTTTTTTATTTGAAGAAATTGTGATTTTTACCTTCATTTGGTTAAAAATGAAGTTTTTTGTTTCTATGTGGAGACTTTAAAAAAATTTATTGATTCTTTGAGAATGCTATTTTATTTTGGTTTTTCAAGACAGGGTTACTCTGGGTAGCTCTAGCTGTCCTGGAGCTTGTTCTGTAGACCAGACTGGCCTTTGCCTCCTGAGTGCTGGGATTAAAAGCATGTGCCACCACCACCCAGCACTACAGTGTTCAACCAATCAGGAACCACTGCCCTTAAAGAAACCAGAGTTCTTCCCTAGTAGCCATCAGCTGTTCCTTAGTTAAGGGGGGGTCAGGGCTTATGAACTCCTTCTACTCCATGCTAGAAGTGGCTTGACTTGATTTTGTTGAGATCATGTGCCAGCAAACAAAGCCGCTGTGAGTTTGAGTGTAGTGGTCCTGTTTTGCTGTGTTTGGTGTTTTCTAGTCCCTCTTTCTCAATGATCTTTGAGCCGTGGGAAATGGGGATGTGTATGATACAGATATCCTCTAGGCCAACTCTCTACGTGAAGACTTATGTAAGACCTTGTAAGACTTGAAGCTTCCTTGTCTTTCTACATCATAGCTGGCTAACTACCTAGCTACAGTGTGAACACAGATGTAGTTTTTATGTTTCATTCTCATATTTTTAGCCAGTATTTTAAAAATCAGTAGACAAAACTGTTTTTTTCTCCATTTTTTAATTTAAATTAGAAACAAGATTGTTTTAAATGTCAATCCCAGTTCCCTCTGACTCCCCTCCTCCTCTGTATCTCCCCCCCCTCCACTAACACCCTATCTATCCCATACCCTTTCTGCTTCCCAGGGAGGGTGAGGCCTTACATAGGGGGTCTTCGGAGTCTGCTATATCCTTTGGGATAGGGCCTAGGCCCTCCCCTGTGTGTTTAGGCTCAAGGAGTGTCCCTCTATGTGGAATGGGCTCCCAAAGTTTTAGGGATAAGTAATGATCCACTACAAGAAGCCCCATAGATTTCTGAGGCCTCCCCACTGACACCCATAGAAGAAACTGGTTTTTATGTTTGAATTTAATACTGTTATTTAAACATTTCCCTTTAATCTAATCCTACATGGTAGAAGGAGTAGTTTTAGTTCATTACAGAAGAGCTTTGACAGGGTGCACAGTTGAGGCTAATGGAACCTTGTTTCTTCCCGTAGGTTGCCTTCCTTAGGCACAACTTCACTGGTGGTCTGTAATCTATCCCAGTCTTCTCAGAAGTAGAGAGAGTGGAGGAGGGGAACAGAAGGAAGAGAGAGGGGGTAGAAATTGACTGTTATACGTAAAACTAATAAAAACATTTCAAAGACAGACCCTAGAGTAGAAACTTATGTAGAGCACTAAACACTTTTGCAGGGTGTCAGTGGTGATTTTGGTGTCTTGGGATTAATACACATGTTTACTTATTTTATAAAACAAGTATATTCATCCTCCTTTTTTTTTTTTGCTGTGAGTTGAACCTCAGGGCTAGTGAATGCATGATTGTATTCCCAGTACAGTGTTTGTCTTTGAAAGAGCCATTTCCATATTCACACTATTTTGAGAGTTGATAAAAAAAATCTATTCTTATTATGGTTATAGCTTGTGGTGTTTGACTGTTGAGCTAGCTTAGTTTGACTAGGAGGTAGTATGCAGGTCATCAGGCAAAAACATGAGCTTTATCATATAGACATATATTCAGGTCTCTCTTCTACCTGAATGTGGCTGAGCCTTGTTGTGTGTGGTGGATGAAGGGTTAACTATTGGAGAATGAACGAGATGACAGGTGGGAAATTCTCAGCACACTGACCAGCTCTGTTTAGTATTCAGACAGCATTAGGAAGGCAGTCTATAATAGAACACTAGAGATTTGAGTCATCTCTCAAGCCTTATTGAGAATCAGTTATGTATGGAAAGTTAAAAAATTCTATAACTGATATGCTTCAGCAGTTAACTGTGTGGCTGGACCATAGAGTTTATTCCCAACATTCTTCGCTGTGCTTATGACTCAGCAGTCAGGAAGCTGAAGCAGGAAGATTGCTTTTGAGTTTGAGAACACCTCTGACTGTAGTGTCAAGCCCTGTCTCAAACGAAAGACAAAGAAAAAAACTTAACAGCCTTTTGGAAGATCTCAAGTCTGTGTCTTGTTTTATTTTGGTGTTGATTTTTTAAATGAATGTTTATATGGTATTCCTTGATGCTGCATTTTGAAATGTTATTGTACCTACTCTGTTATTTTGAAAAGCTAAGATTTCTGTGCAAATGAATGGATCATTTGGAAGAGAATTAGCTTAAATTGTTTGCAGGGTTCCTAGATAAAGTGTTGACGGCACAAATAATAGAAAATTTCTACCTTTATCCTATTAGCATACTAATTTCAGTTGGTAATAAAAATAATGAAAGCATCAGTGCTCATAACTTCCCAGGCTAGGAGAAATTAGTAACTGGCATGACACATCAGGGCGCATATTCTGGGAGAATCAGCTAGCTCATTGACTTTATTTGGGGTATTTCTAAATCAAACAGTTCATTTTTCTAGAGAATTGTTTTTGTTTATTATGATGTGAAAATATTTATAAAATGTCAAGATTACAGTTCTCTTTACCTAGCCACATGTCTCATTTGTCAGCTTTTCTATTTTCAGTATTTGCTGGCCGTTGGTTAATGTCATTTTGGACGGGGACCGCCAAAATCCATGAGCTGTACACAGCTGCTTGTGGTCTGTATGTATGTTGGCTAACCATAAGGGCGGTGACGGTGCTGGTAGCCTGGATGCCCCAGGGACGCAGAGTGATTTTCCAGAAGGTGAAAGAGTGGTCCCTCATGGTAGGTTTCTGTAATAAGATATATTGGTCCTATCTGATGACAGTAAATACTCTAACAGCTGCTTCTCATTTATCTTCTCTTGGGTCACTGGTTTTCAGAAGAGTTTATTTTTTTATCAGAAGGAATACTCCTTTAAGATAGTAACCTTCCATTTCACTTAAACCACAGTTCTATACCGAGATGCACATGAGTTAACAGAAGAATGTGTTGCTAAGTAATCTCATGAAATCATTAACAGTTACAGAAAGTGCTTTTGGAGATGAGAATGCATAAGTAATGGAAGTCATTCTCAAAACCCTGATTTCACACAGAGTCAAAGACAGTTAGATCCTTATCTGTTGCCTGGGCTGGTGAATATGGAGGGCACTTCTTTGCCTAGTCATTGGGTCATCAGCTCTGATTTCTGTATCTGTGTTTATATGTTGCTTTCTCTTAGAGTGTGTACATTTATGTTTATGCTGAATCCCTTTTTAATGTTTTATAATTTCACTTATTATTTGCACATACTATTTGACACCACATGTTAACTCAGTAATACCTGTGTATATGAGGTATATTCTAATTAGAATAGCATATTTCACTTTTCGATCATTGTACAATTACTGTATGTTGATAAAGTCCATGTGTGTAGTGAGAGATTTATTGTACATGATGAGTGGACAGAGTTGATTGCTACTTAGTCCTTAGGGTAATGAGCAACTTACAATATTTAATACAGAGACCAGCTAATTTATTTGGTAGTCTATCATATCTTCACAAATTCCATGTAAAGAGGTAGTATGTATTCTACCAATACCATGTTTGGTCATATATTAGAATAGTTGTATCCACTGAAGCCAGAAGGTTAAAGGTTACTTTAAGACTGATCTCATTGTAAGTATTTTGTAGTTCCTTTTACTTTTATCAATTTTTTCTTATTTTTCTACTTAATCCAAATTCTAAAACTGCATTGTGAATACACCAGCTGTAGTTGCTAATGTATTGACCAGATAGGCTAATGTATTGACCAGATAGACATCATTTCTTCGTCAGAAAATCATACTGTTCTAATGTGGTCAGTCTGATTGGCTTGATGCAGTACTTGAACTAGAGTTAGGATGAACCACCACTTTCCCTGAGAGCTCTCAGATCCACTTACGAGTTAGGTAGCTGTTGGATCGGTGTTTTGGCAAATCGGTAGGTTTTGCAGGTAGACAGAAGTACTGAGAAGGATATTTTGAGGAAAGCATCACAGTTACCTTGCTAATTATATATATAGTAAATGAAAGTTTTGGGAAAAATCTGTTTCATAGCAACAATCCATAGTAGTAATAGGTTTCGTTGCAGCTAGAGCTCTGCATTCATGCATTCTAGCAAGTTTACTTGATGGGTTTGGGGATGACTAGACTGATACTCTCTTCCCTAACAAGCTGGAGGACCCAGATTCATTCCTCAGGACCCACATAACATGCTGAGTGTGATGATGTGTTCTTGTAATCAGTGATGAAGGGGCAGAAACAGGAGACTTGCTGGCTGAGCAGCCTAGCCTAATTGGTGAGTTCTGCGCCAGTGAGACACTCTTTCTTAAAGGAGGGCGATGACATTTGAGATTATCCTCTGACATCCATTTGCATATGTGTACATGGCATGCAGATTCACAAAGCACATGTCCATATATGCATTAAAAAAGAAACTCCACTGAAATATCTAACATGAAAATGTATGTATATGTTGCTTAAAATAAAATTGTTGCCCCATTGGGCATCAGGCTAAAGAGGAAACAGCCTGACGGTAGACTAGACTTTGTCTGGACTGAATCTCTATAGTGATTGGATGTCCATTTCCTACTAGATAATGAAGACTCTGATAGTTGCTGTGCTGCTGGCTGGGGTTGTCCCACTGCTCCTGGGCCTCCTGTTTGAGCTGGTGATTGTAGCTCCTCTGAGGGTCCCTCTTGACCAGACTCCCCTCTTCTACCCTTGGCAGGTACATGTGTCTTATCTTTGTGATTGCTGCTAATGATTTGTGACCAAAAAAAAAAATCTTTGATTATTTTAGTTCACTTTATTCAGTTGGTTTAGGAAGATTGTTTTTCAGTTCTAGGAACCCTTGTTGTTGAAAGAATGTCCTTTGCTCTTGCTTTTAAAATGTAAATGCCACATAAATCCCTTTCTCAGAATACTTTATGGATTAAAATGTTGCTCTTCACTGAGCTTGCTGTCTAGGACTCATGTGGAAGAACTGATCCACACATATGATATGGGATGCACTTTTTCCCTGTCTCCCTAAAATAAAGAATGAAATTAAGAAAAAAATGTAAGGTTGTATTTCATGCTGTTGTGAGGATTTGCAGTTCTAAGCAGGGACTAGTGCTTGTAGGGTTTGATGTACATTGTTTAAAATGTCTTGGTGGGATGGGAGGGGCAGGGTAGTCACTAGCTAGCTGAAGGGGAGAGGGTGGAGGCAGGTACCATGGAGACCTTGGTTTCGGTGGTGCTGGGAATGGGAAACAGTCCATGTCTATCTCGTACAGTTCAGGAAAACCACAAATACCTGAGCTTTCAAGCCTTTGAAGTAATTTCTTAGGCCCAAAATGTCTTATTACAACATAAGCTAGCTCAGTCCATACCAATAACACAGGACAAGCAACAAACACGGTTGATAAAATGATAATGTCCTTTTATTTGTTACTGGGGTCTCATTAATGCCCAGAATTTCTATATTTTCTCAAGAAAATAATGTAGGTCTCTAAAAGATAATGAGTATTTTATTCAACTTGAACTTTTACATCTTAATCCCCACCCCATGTTTTTTGAGAGTTTTGTACAGTATATTTTGATCATACTCATTCCTTCCCTCCACTCTTCCCAGATTCATTCCTCCTTCCCTGGCTCCCAACTTTGTTCCCTTGGGGAAGATGGATTTTTAATCTATCAAATATGTGCTGCCCATGTATTCGTGGATGTGTGGCCTCCCACACACACCTTTTTTTTTTTTTTTTTTTAGACAGCGTTTTCTCTGTGTAACAGCTCTGGCTGTCCTGGAACTCACTCTGTACAGACTGGCCTTGAACTCATAGAGATCCACCTGCCTCGGCCTCCCTCTCTGGTCAGCATAGAACTTAAAGAAAACTGATTCTTTCCAATAAACTGTTAGCTGTCAGTTGCTGTGCAGCTGCTGTTGTGAAACTGAAGAGCATTGTGTAGGCTTTGTCAGAGTCAGTGAAGATGTGTTAAGTGTTCCTGGTATCCTCTGGTTACAGGACTGGGCACTGGGAGTGCTGCATGCCAAAATCATCGCAGCCATAACTCTGATGGGTCCTCAGTGGTGGTTGAAAACTGTCATCGAACAGGTGAGAAGCCAGTTTCAGAGAGAGATAGTCTGAAATGGGTTGTGATTGTATTTAGCTAATGGAATTTTAGTTTTAATGTTTCTGCTTTTTTGACCTCTTTATTTTCATTAATGTGCACATACAGTTTTTTTTTTTTTTTAACTCTGTGTGTGTGTGTGCGCGCGCGCTCGAGCACGCACACTTTTACTCACTTGGCCAACTTGCTGGCCTTTCTTGTTTTAAAGAGGAGGCTGTTTTTCCTCGTATTATAGCTGTTAAAAATAATTTATGCCTTGAGAATGAGTAACTATTAAATAGCTTTGAATTCCAGCTGATACAATGCTTTTAAAGAAATAGTAAAAAATCTAGGTAGCTGGTAAGCTAAAGAAAAGGGGTTTGAAACTGCAGGCAGCATATTCGGGGAAGAGGGGAAACTGATAGATAAAGGACTAGTTAATAGCTCATGGCAGCCACTGCCTTCCTGCATTTGCAGCACTTGAGATGTGAAAGACAGGAGGATCCCGTGCCCTAGGTCATCCTCAGTTATGTAGCAAGTTCAGGGACAGCCATGGTCACACGAGACCCAATTTTAAAAAGAGTGCATAATAAGGTTTATCAGTGTTGGTTTCTGTGATCCTTTCTAGGCCTGTAAAGATTCAAGTTGTTTCTAGCTAACATTTGCCCTCTTAGTAGTCTTAGGAGGGTGAACCACCGTTGTACCTGCTTTTATCTAAAGAGAGAGGAAGGATCAAGTGCTTCCTGCAAGTGCTGCTCCCAGTTGCCTCCTGCTTAAATCCATGCTCATGCCAAGGATGTTGAGGCCCTTTAATGCTTATTCTGGTTTCACACATCATGGTGGCTTTTTGCCAGTCACCCATAACTCACTTGAAGGTTAGCCAGTAAACTAAATACCTACAGCTTTGTCTAAAGTGGAGGCGGAGCTGATCCTTGTCATTTTTCCACTGCAGACGTTCTGATGCAACTTTGCAATTCATACTTATAAGCCTGTACCAGATAAAAAGTTACTACTCGCATAACAGGGTAGGGTTGCTTAGGAATAAATACCCTGATTACTTAGTGTGTAGGATGTTGTGGTATTAGGAAGCTGTCAGATAACCTGGCTGTCACGGTACTAACCTTGAAAAGAGTAGATTCTGCTTTTGAGTGCTAATCAGCAGGAAGTACAGTAAGTCACTTGAAAAGGGTTTCTACTCACATCAACCAAGTAGAGCCTTTAGTACTTGTTCTTTAAACTTTAGCTACTAGGAAATGTACTCAAGGACAGCCCAGCTTTCTTATTCTTAGGAGATTGCCAGACCGATGAGTCTTACAGGTCTGCAGCAGTTAAGACCCATCTCTTCCTGATATAAAGAAAGTAAAGGCAGTAGTTCTCTCTGCCCCATCTCCTGCCACCATGGGGAAATCATTGGAAGTAGTCCTGGACCCTCAAGCTGTTGATTCTTAGACTAGGAGTGGGGCCAGGAAACAGTTCATCAGAAAGCCAGTGTGTGAGTTGGTGTGTGTGCTGTGGCAGTACATCCCTTCAGATAGAAGTAAGAGCCTGTCCCCTGGAATGTTGAAACTCCGACCTCTGCAAAGATGTCTGGAAATGGGGTTCATTTGCAGCTGTTGTTGTTTATGGGGTCCCTTTGTCTGTTGCATTTTAGAGTGGGGGGTGTGGGACAAGGGGGCAGAAGATGAGAAACAGTAATGAAGGCTGACTGAGAAGCACTGTGGTGCCTGCTCCTTAGTGATGGTGCATGTGGCTTGCTTTGATGGGAGGTGGACCGTGTATCTAGAAGCTTGATCCTGTTTGTTCTTCAGATCTTGGAGTAAGTAAGGGCTTGAGTTAGTCCACATCCTGGCTTCTAAGAAGCTGTGGAGCCAAGAGATAAAACAGTTCTGTTTTATCCCTCTGTCTACAACAGTGTTTTCCATTTTCAAGGTTTCCTACTTTGATCCATTTTTTTTCCCCCTGCAAAACTCCATAGTAGCATTTTTCTAAGATAGTTAGGATTTCCTGGGTGCCACAGCACTCATGTGAAGGCCAGAGGACAAGTTGGGCAAGTCATTTCTCTCCTTCTGTATTGTGGGTTTTGGTAACCGTCACTTGTCACTGTTTCAGGTTTATGCAAATGGCATTCGGAACATCGACCTGCATTATATCATCCGTAAGCTGGCAGCTCCAGTGATCTCCGTGCTCTTACTTTCCCTGTGTGTACCGTATGTCATAGCTTCTGGTGTGGTTCCTTTATTAGGTGGGTAATGCTTATCTTAGAACACTAAAAAAAATACTAACATACATAAGCTAGTTTGTTGCCATTTTGGCTGTTTGGAATAGCCAGCCTACTGGCTTTTTTATATTATGTTTATTAAGATATATTACCGTTTTCCCATTAACATGTAGACTTCAGAATTACTATTTGAAGCCTGGCAGTGGCAGCACCCGCCTTTAATCCCAGCACTCGGGATGCAGAGGCAGGTAGATCTCTGTAATGTTGAGGCCTGCCTGGTCTACAGAGTGAGCTCCAGGACAGCAAGAGCTCATAGTGAGACCCTATCTTGAAACACAGATGTATGCATGTGCACACACAGGTGCACACACACACACACACACACACAATTACTGTTTGATTTCCACACCTATACCTTTTCATATGTGGGTTACAAATATCATTTTGAAGACAAAGGGTAGGTACTTTATAATCCAAGCACTAGGGAGGCCAAAGCTTGAAGATCTTAAGTGTGAGACCAGTTTGCAGTTTGCATTACACATCAAGATCCTGTCTCAATGAAAAAGGAAAAGTAAATTTTATTATACCTCTTGGGAAACTTTTAATAAAAGGGGTAATAGTAGTGAATGAATAATAAAGCACTTATTGGCCCTGTTTTAGCTTTGCATAGCTACTGTTATTATTCTTTAGGGTGTGTGTGTGTGTGTGTTATTCTGAAACAGGGTCTTTCATTGGTGTGTAGTTCACTTATTTGGCAAGGTTGGCTAGCCATTGAACCCCAGGGATCTGTCAGTTTCTGCCTCTGCAGCAATGTTATTACAGGTGTGACCGTCATGCCAAAATTTCCCGTGGGGGTTCACGGGTCAGACCCAGGTCCTTCACTGTCTAGCCTGTCTCCCCACCCAGTCTGTTGTTCTTAGACCTCTTGAAGGTTTTATCAACTCAGTTTAGAGATGAGGACGCTGAAGTCCATAGAGATTGAGCATCTTCCCCAATTGCAGATTTCAAGGAGCGAGAGATTTGAGCAGCGCTGAGCTCCAGCGTGCATGGTCTTTCACCACAGTAGATGAGTGACGTTTAGGGTAAACCACTTGTGAGACTTCTTCGGAGTACATCTCTGCTTTTAAAGCCTTCCTATTCCAAAGGAGAGTGAAAACTCATGAGCTGGAAGTTGAAAAGGAAGTAATTGGGTTTTATAACAATGAATCAACAATGTTTGATTATATACTGTTTGTGATTGTGGGAAGGTGGGGGTCTCAGGTAGTCCAATCTGCACTTTCTGGTAGGTGAGGAGGACCTGGGATTTCTGATCTTCTGCTTCTGTCTCCCTATCGTTGGGATTATATGTTGTTCCCTATGCCTGGATTTATGTAGTGCTGCTGGGTATCCAACCCAGCTGGCCAACCACTGGACCAACTGGCATCCCTAGTCAGATCTTCCATCTTACAGGCACAGGTTTTGTTTGTTGTTTTCAGTGCTGGGAATTGAACTTATGGCCTCACTCAGGCTAGGCAAGTACTCTAACTATGAGCCCTATTCCCTGCTCTATATAAGCACAGTATGTTCAGTTTTTAAATGGTGATATAGCTGAAATAAATAAATGACACACCACCAATTGCTTGTGGAGTCCAGGATGTTTACATTTGATGAAACTTGTGCAGCACCTACCTGCACTCAAGTTACTTCACAGAAGAGAAGCAGATGTTAGTGTGGGGCTCATTGCCTGTGTGTAGTCCTCAAGTCTATCAGAGCATTTGTGAAGCCTCTCTGCTGCACCCAGATCCCTCTTCCTAGGGAAAGGCCAGACCTTATCTTAGTCCACAGGCCCATTAGTCCATTTTCTTTTGCTTTAACAAAATTGTCTTTGTTTGGTTTGCCAGGTGTTACTGCCGAAATGCAGAACTTGGTTCACCGGCGGATTTACCCGTTTTTACTGATGGTTGTTGTATTGATGGGGATACTGTCCTTCCAGGTCCGCCAGTTTAAGCGCCTTTATGAGCACATTAAAAATGACAAGTAAGTCTAGAATTCTGTTCATCTAGCCACTCTTAAGGTGGTGTCCTTTTGTGGGTTTTGTGCTCAATATGACAAATCATATGAGGAAAGTGAGTGGGTGTACTGTGTAGTATTAGCGGGGTTTCCTAACAGACTGAGTGTGTGGAATGTTTATGGCTGGAGAAGAGGGCACCCTGGGAAGGATGGAACCAGGGAGCTTGCAGGCTTCAGAGAAGTCTGAGTCCTGTGCTCTCATCTGTCTTACAAAGACTGTAAGTTTGTAACTGCCTGTGCCTGTTTGCCTGGGAGCCATCATGTCAGTGTTAATAGCACTGCCCTTCATTTGTGCATGCCCTGTTTGAGACACATTCCATAGTCCTCTTCCTTGTTCTGAGCATGCCTGTGAGGAATGTTTTCAAGAAGGAAACAATGTAAGTACTGACAGGCAGAGTGTAAAGGACAGTCCCCCTGCAGGGTTGAAGAGGGAAGATTCTCAGTGCTTAATCACGGCTTGGTAGAGGAGCACTGCAAGTTTTCCTACCTCTTCCCTTTTTCATTCTGGAGACCCCCCCCCCCATGCTTACCCTTTTCAGTCTTCCAGATCTCTGCCCACCTGTATCTTATGTTTTTATTATTTTTTAATCAGCATCATTTTTGTTTCTCTCCCCTGTCCCCTCAGTCGTCCTTTTCTCCCTCCTGTAACCACCTCTCTGCTTTCATGTCACAGAGAGGGAAAGAGGCTTGAGTTCTGGTTCCCACGCTTTATCTTTCATGTCACAGAGAGGGAAAGAGGCTTGAGTTCTGGTTCCTACTCTTTATCTTTCATGTCACAGAGAGGGAAAGAGGCTTGGGTTCCTAGTTCCCACTCTTTATTTTCTAGTTCATGGCCCAGTGCACTCTTCAGCATATGTTATTTGTCTGTGTATGTACCATTTGTAGCTTGATCTATGTGTAGGAGGTACGGAGAGAGAGGGATACGGACTTTAGGGTACAGGAGGGAGGTTGAAAGAGTGGAACATGAGTTCATCAGAATCTTCTGCCATTGAATCATTTTGGGTCTTGAGCAGATTTCCATCACTTAGTCTGTGTAACCTTGTATTTCTTTGCTTTTGCCATGGCACTGCCAACATTCGAGACGTTTTTGATGGCGTGTGTTTGGGTAGGATTCATGTATCTTCTCAGATAGCACCATCGTTGAAGACATTTCTAAAACCTCCATTTCAAAAGGCACTGCGTTGTTGAAAGCAGTGGTGTAAGAAGTGGTTAATGTGAAGAAAAGAGCTAGGCATAAGAAGAGGGATTAAGATACAGAGAAGTGATGGGTGAAACGGTTAGAAGGTGAGCATGAGAGTACAGAGCTAATCGAATTGAGCCTCTCAGCACGCACTTTTTTATCCTCAAAATAATCATGTGACATGGTATTACCACCCTTGTGTCACCGAGAAATAAACTGGGGTCCTAGCCCTCTGTCCCTGAGAGCTCATTGCATTCAGGCTCCACTTTTTTCTAGTCTCAGCATGCACATGGTTGGCTTTCCTGCACCACCCCAGCTCTGTACTGGAGCCTCCAGGGTGCCTCCACATACATGTGCCCAGCCCTGACAGCTCTTGCCCTGCCACTTGGCTTTGTCACCTGCCGTATTCCAGGAGTGGGTTCCCAGGATGTCTCCTTACTCAGCCCTCTTTGCAGCTTCTCCTCTGCCTTGCTAGGGGGTGGGGGATGGTTACCATTGCCTTCTCCCTCTTAACAGTGTGTAAGTTAGCAGCATCTTTCTGTTCATCCACATGATTCAGTCTCACCAGCTACCTTTGACCTTGCTGAAAGCTGCCCTTAATTGCTCCTGAGCATGAGAACCAGAGTTTTTCAGGTCCTGCTGTTTTCATTTCCCAGCCCTTTGTCTGTCACATTTGTAGTCTGCTTCCTAAAATCTGAACACTAAGGTGGCTTATATAGTGTTAACCCTAACAAATTGAAAAAAGAAAATGCCCCTCATCTGTTTGCTGTACCCACCCTGGAGTGTCTGCAGTTCTGAGGCCCTCAAGGTTCCACCACTGCACATCCCGTGCAGTCTCCACTGCTCTGGCACTCTCTTTCCCACAAACCTTGCTCCTCTCTGGCCTGCCTTTTGAAAGGATGCCAGTAAGTGGATCGGAACATAGCCAACAAGGTGTCACTGCTGCCTAGAAGAATGGTGTATGGGTGAGTCCTACAGGAAAGTAACCACCCTGTTTTTGCACTCTAGGTACCTTGTGGGGCAGCGCCTGGTGAACTATGAGCGCAAATCTGGCAAGCAAGGCCCGTCCACACCACCTCCACAGTCGTCCCAAGAATAAAGTGCTTGTCTCAGCTCCTTGACCTTCTCCTTGCCTTTCCGTGTCCTTCTTTGTGGACTCTCACTCTGGAGATTCTCAGCGCTGTTTTTAAGTTAAATGTACTTGACTTGTGTCCTCAGCGTTCAGAGGGCAGCGCATCCGGCTCTGCTGCTCCTCACTGCATCTGCCGACATCACTGCTGTCTGAGATCTGTACATGTGTAAATAGGAGTTCCTCGATGCCCTAAAACCTTGGATTAAACAGAATGTGCATTGTACATCTTTAACAAATGTATATTAATTTATTAAATCTAGTTGTCACTTTATTTTGGACCTGCTGTGATCTCGACAGGAAATGTGCCACAGAGCAGTAGTGCATAGGCAAGACTTTGAGTGACAGCTTGTGGAGCACAGTTTATGGTGTTGCCAGCCATTCTCACCAGATAACTAACTGCATCCTGTTCTTGGCTGGCCAGTCCTTACCAGGAGCCAAATGAGCAGTGGACAGAGTGCCTCACAAACAGTTGTGTTTGGAAGTTATTCCATGTAACACCAAAGCTGTTGTACATTTTCTACTGCCCGATTGTCTTCATGTGTCCGTGTTTGTAATATTGTATAGTATGTTGCGCTAGATGAGGAAATTATTTTTAATTTTGATAATTTAATATTCCTAGTGGTCAGAATCGGGAGTTGGGGTTTTCTGCTTGCTAGGGGCATGTTTATACTTAGAAAGATACACTAGCAATGAAGGCTTTCATTAGTCTCCTCCCTTTCCATACAGCTCTTCCTCCTGTCAGCAGGGGCCAAAGTGTCATGCCAGCTGTGAGAAATCTTAGGGGATAACATCAAATAATACTCATTGTGATGGGTTGGAGGCTAACGTCAGGCTGTGGTGTGGAGCTGTCAGTGTGCTGCAGCTGAGACCCAGTGACTACAGCAGGAACTTGCACAAATAAAAGTAGGTTTTATTTGTTGAAAGGAAGCAGACTGCGCTGGTCTCCTGCTATAGGAAGGAGCTGCATTGAAGGAAGTGCTGTGAGGCCTTAGAGAACTGAACACTCAAGCCTGGTTCCTGTAGCCAAAGTTTGAAGTTTAAAAAGAATAGGATGGTTGGTCCGTCATCCAAATGTTTAATGGTAAAGGTGTATTGTAAGGTTAGTATTAGAAGCGTTCCTAGACTATAAAAGAATTCCACGGAGTATTAAAACCCATAGGTAGAAAGAACTGAATTTTGCTCCCCCCCTTTAAGTACAAAAGCCAAACATAAGCTACCAAAATTAAGAGCAATGTGTTCTGCTTTTGTTTGCTTTTTTTATTCACTAAGTGATAAACAACAGTATATTTAAAACAAAAACAGTGCTTGCCATGGGATCCAGTGTTATTAACACTGTTTGTCACTTTGTAACAGTTCTTTCTCTTGTGTGTAGTGTACAGGCATCCTTCTAGCAAACCCACCTTTACTTACAGACTTAGACCTGTTATAAAGAATTAGCGTTTTAAAATGTGGCGCTACCTGCCATGGATACGTCTGTGAAAAACCTAATCTTTTGGGGAGAAAGATGTCAGTGAATTGGTCATATACCATTATTTATATTTCATTTTTTGAAGACTTTATGGGCCCACTACAAAGTTATTAACCTCCGAAATTCTAAACAAACCTTGTTTTGTTGAAAAAACAATACAGGTTACCAAAATTTGCCCCTATTTTATTGGCAGGAAGCTCTGTGCTCTCTTACTGCAGGGTTTTCAGTTGTGTTTTGTCCTGTGGCTCTCAGTTAGATACATCCTCATAAGATTTTATTGTACATAACAGTTGCTAGGGTGGCATACAGGGTTTATTCACCAATACCCTAAACAATTAAAGCCCTCAGTTCAGGAACTGCGTTTGTGTTTGCTTCCCGTTCTTACAGTGGTTTTAAAGAGCTCTGCATCATTTTGAATTGGACTAACCCAGTCTTCAAGGAAGCTCACTAGGACAGACCTTTGTGCTTTATGACTTGTAATTGGAAGACAAATCACCATTTGGGATTAGTTTTATATGACCAGTTATCAGACAGACAGTTTGAAATGTGTAGTAGTTCATTACTAACAAATTACGGATTGATTTTTAAACTACAAAGTACTAATAGTTGAGATGAAAACTGAAGAAAATGCCAATGTAAAATTCGTGTATGGCTAGCCTTAAAGTTATGTGTTTATAGTTGTGGTCCCCTCACCCTCCAAGCCCATGCCCTCGGGGAAAGAAGGAGGTAGGACATCTCTATTCCAAATGTGAACAAGTGATTTTTACTTCAATATTTGGTTTAATTATTATTCCCCTGAAATCTTAGATTGTCTCCTCACACAAGTAGCAGAGTAACTCCTCTGATGAATTTACCTACTAGGTGTTTCACAGTTGCCCCATTAAAGTATATTCTTAAGTTTAGGTTGAACTGATGAATTTTTAAGACAAACACTAAAGATTCATTTGGACATTTCTACACTGTTGTGTCTGCAGACACAGGACCTGGTGCCCTTATGCAAGAACTCTGGCACTTGTCACGGTGCTACTAAGTAGCTCCTTCCTTTCCTCTCCCGGATGGGGACTTTCCAGCTAGTTACTTCAATGCCTCGATTTTACATGTGATGACGCTCAAAGTTCTTGTTTAAAACAATCCTAGCATCCTAACTGTTCAGTCATTATCTAGGGAAAAGATGAACGCAGAGTACCACTGAAGTGTTACTGAAGACCTCATTTATGAAGGGTTTCTAAGCTCTTTGCTTAAGCTGCCCTGTGTACCCAAACACTTAGTTTGCCCTGTCAGTCAGATGTTTGTTTTCAGCGTATCGCTGCTGTGTCAAATCTTTAAACAGCTGTCATGAGTAAGGGCTTCTTTCAAATACTCTCCAACAATAGCTCTGGCATTAGTATAAAGGTAGACAGTGTACATGGATATGTGTGTTTCCATTCCTGTCTGTTTGTATGAGTGCCTCATTTTGTAATCACGACAGTCCTGTTGTACCTTAGGTGGAGATGAACGACTAAAGTCTGGGAGTGTCTGCTGTAGGAGTGAAATAGAACACTTTGTGATGTGGACATCAGTTTTCTATTGCCGTAAACACCTATACAGATCAATTTTATGTATATATATTCAAAAATGCTCCCTTTTTTATGTGGTCATTTGTTGCCTTCTGAGTTAAGAGAACAGAATTGAATAAAGTGAATGTTAGTTGTAGCCTCTTTTTATTTTTGGCTACCTGTTTTTTTACTTTGACGTAAGATTGCCCTTAATTTACAAAGGTATGATGAGGCTAGGTACCGTGGGATATATGTGTAACCTAGCTATGGCTTGCCTGGGCAACAAGAAGGCCCACCTCAAAACGAATGAATACAATTCAGAAATATCTAGATGTTTATGATTATAAGAGAAACAGCTAAGATTCTATAGTCCTCTGTCTTCTTACTTTGGGTGGCAAGTGTAGCTTCGGAGGACACTTCTGTCCCTGCTCCTGTACTTGAGTGGAGAATATTCTACTGAATCAGTGAAGCCTCTCAACTTGTGCCACAGGCTGAAGCTGCCCACTTTCTACATATTCACGTCATGGGCCTTCTCTTTGGGATTGAGACTGATAAGGGCATGTCAGAAACCATTTTATGTCATTGCCTGTATACCAGAGAAGGAAAGGGTTACTTGAGCTCTGGCTGTCCTAGAACTGGATCTATAGCCCAGGCTGGATCACAGAGTTCCACCTGCCTCTGCCTCCCTAGTGTTGGAGTAAAGGCGTGCACCACCACTACCGGGCTAATTTTTCTAAGTATTTTTTTTCTCAAAAATGTTGAATATACATTTTTCTTATTTCCACTCATTTAAATACATTGTTACTTAATGTGGGAGTGGTGAGAAAATGCTCTTTGAGTCACAGATGTCTTTTAATCTGTGAAGTTACATCTTCATCAAAGCAAATTGATACTCAAACAATTGGCCGTTAATTCTCCTTATCCACTCATTACAAAGAGAGTGATTAGGAGACTCAGTGTGTCAAGGGACTGACGAATTAGTCTCTACCCGAAGATGTCTGCCTTTAAGGACCACAGTGAACAGTGACCAGAAGATGGGAGGGGTAAGTCAGACGCCTGGGCCAGCACACAGGGCTCTCAGGGAGACTGCTGGCACCTAACTGCTTCATTGGAGGATCACACATACACACCTGGTTCCTCATCACTATGCTGCTCCCCGCTGCTACTTGGCACTCACCTTTAAAACTAAAGGTAAACCATCTCTCTTCATCAGTTTACATTGTTTATCCATTTATGAACTTTTCCCCTTTGTCCAAGTTTCTGCTTGCCATTTATTGGTTATTTGGGACACTCTTGGAGGAGGAGCGGCTTCCTCAGGAGCCACACACTTGTCCTTTGCTTAGGAGGCCAGTTCCTTGCAGCTGTCTGTGGGTCTGCTAAAGCAGACACTCCCATATGTGGACAGTGGTTTCTTCACAAGGGTGCAGATGTTGAAAAACTGAAGACCTGGATGGTTGTTGCAGACTAAAAAGCTAATTAATACCACAGATAAGTACTAATTAGAGGCAAAACGAATTAGCCCTAACTTAAAGCCTTATGGAGGCAAACCTTTTTTTTTGAAGCTCAGTAGTGGGTTAGGCACACATTTTTTAAGATTCAGTTTATTTAAGGAGAGAAAAAGTCAAAATTTAAATCTCCGAGAGACTTCTCTAAGAATAAAAAGGACAAGCTCGGCAGTGGTGGTGCACACCTTTAATCCCAGCACTTGGGAGGCAGAGGCAGGAGGATCTTTGTGAGTTCAAGGCCAGTCTGGTCTACAGAGTGAGTTCCGGGAAAGCCAGGGCTACACAAGAGAATCCCTGTCTCAAAAAAAAACTCAAAATTTAAAAATAAAGAGCAAGCGTCTCGGCACTCGGATTGTTCTATGGTATTTCTCGCTTTACGGGGGTCATGTGGTGGCAGTGTGGGGCAGGGTCAGAATTGGTTACTTAGTGAAATTAAGTGTTGTCCAGGCTGGTCTCCCAACTCTGGTCCAAAGAACGGCAGCCTTGCTCCACTGAAACGACGCTGTGTGCCAGTCAGTCCCCGTCATCCAGCTTTAAGGAGGTCGATTTTACCTACATCATGTTGAAAGACCCCCGGAGAGGTTCTTTCGTGGAAGAAGACCCACACCCAGGAATCAGCGAAACCACGAACTTTGGATGTAAGAACAAGAGGATTTATTAATAACACGGATATCCGGGGCTTAGCTTCTGTTTTGCCAAGCCCCGAGCCCCGGAAGGAGGGTCCTTTTTATAAGGGAAAACAGGCATAGTACAGAAGCGAAAAGCATCAAATCAGCATTTTCTCAAGGTTTAATAGCCAGGCGAAATGGCCTTATCTCCTGCCTGTCCAGATGGCTGGCCTTGGGACGGAGCTATCCGGCGGGGGTTGGCCTTGCGTGGGGCGGGGAGTGAGGGCCAGCAGCTGCAGAGATCAAAAGGTCGGGGAGGGTGCTAAGGAGGGAGAGTGCTAAGGAGGGAAGGATGTATTCGCGCGCCCCGCCAGCTGCCGACCAGAGTAGAAAGGCTACAGCCCGGGTGGGGGGGGGTGTCTTTCAATGTTGCATCCTTTGAATAGAGACCATGATTTAGGTGTTAGTAAAAGTGACCCTCCTTAACTAGATAAGGGACAGTATTTACTCTTTATACCCACGTTTAAGCTTTTCCGTAGAATAAATAATTTAGATTAGCCATATTAGTAACATAGCTAAGGCATCAGAAAATTCTGTGGTCCCCAGATAGGTGAGCACTTGGGTCCACAGTGTCTGAGAACCATTTTGTCAAAGCCGCTTTGGTTTGGAAATGTGTATGCCTATGGGGGCGGCAGAGGCGCAAGGCCAAGGCCCTGTTCTCATCAGAAGACAGCTGGGGACCTCTTGGAGGTCCAGACTGGAAAACAAGCCCATATCCAGCCCTTTCCCCTGGGCCGGGTAAGTCACTGGTCACGCGATCAGGGCCCGGGTCGCCCTTAGCTCGCTGAGGCTGTTCGCGCCTGCGCAGCTCGGGTTGCCTTGGATACCGCACGCCACAATCGCGCGCACGCTCTGGAGCTGAGGGCGGTTGGGCCTCAGTTCCCCAGGAGCGGGCAAAGGAGCCGGCAAGAAGCGGAGACCCGCCGCTGCGCTGACCCCCGCTGACCCCTGTCTCCCCTCCCCGCAGCCCACCGGATCGGATCGTCGCGGGCCGCCGCGCTCTGCCCTGAGCCATGCCGCTGCCCGACACAATGTTCTGCGCGCAGCAGATTCACATCCCCCCGGAGCTGCCCGACATCCTGAAGCAGTTCACCAAGGCTGCCATCCGCACGCAGCCGGTGGACGTGCTGCAGTGGTCGGCGGGGTAAGCGCGCGCAGGCCGGGAGCCTCACCCGGTTCAGACGCCTGAGCTGTGGTTGTAGACTAAAGCTTACAGGACAACCGTGGGAAAATAAATAAATAAGTGACCCCACTGAGTTAAAAAAAAAAAAAAAGAAAGAAAAAAAAATCAGTCACAGGGACGCTTACAAATGTAGCCGCCTAGAACAATGAGCTCGCGCCTCCTCCTCCTTGGGTTCAAGGATGCAAAGGCTGTCATCCAGGAAAACTGGAGAGCTCGGCTCACAGCCTGAAAACCTTCACACATGAACATGGAAAAACATGAGCCCTCTCCCGGACCATACCATTATAATCTTAGCCACTCGTCCTTTTGGTTTTACAAGAGAGCTCTTTGCCACTTTTTTGTTGTTTTTGTTTTTTGTTTTTTGTTTTTTTTCGAGACAGGGTTTCTCTGTATAGCTTTGGAGCCTCTCCTGGCACTCGCTCTGGAGACCAGGCTGGCCTCGAACTCACAGAGATCCGCCTGCCTCTGCCTCCAAGTGCTGGGATTAAAGGTGTGTGCCACCAACGCCCGGCTCTTTGCCACTTTTTAAACCACGAGAATGAAGTATCTTTAGCCAAATGTCACTTTCTCTGAACTATATAGCTAAAGCGGCTTCGTTTCTTTTCTGTTTTAACGATTTGACTTGCTTTAAAACAACAGACATTTATCTTTACAGTTCTGGAGGTGAGATGCCCCAAATCAGTTGACACTGGCAACAGGCCATTGGGATGGCTTTGGGGAGACCAGCTGCTTATCAGTGCTGCGTTCTAATGGCCCTTCTACATCTACGGGTTCTCCCTCTCCTGAGGATCCCTGTGATACTTTTGGGAGCCATCCAGTTTGTTCAGGATAATTTCCCCATCTAAAGTCCTTAATTGTGCGAAGGCACTTGCCATGTAGAGTACCGTGTGCAGTTTCCAGGGAACAGGGTCTGGACATACTCCATCAGGGTCACCACCCTTTATCTGTTCTCTAAACTTCCCCTATGCAATATTATGGTCCCTGGCTTTAAGCATGGTGGGAGCCTTAGGAAGACTAGGGTTTTTGTTTGTTTGTTTGTTTGTTTGTTTTTTAATAAAAGTTTATGTATAGCAGTCCAAGCCTCTGCCCCCACCCTGGCCCATTTGATAACACTTGCTGACATGAAGGGCTTGCTCAAGGACTTCAGGTTCCTTTGATTGGTGGTGAAGAACAACTATAACCTTTAGCCTTTAGCCATTTAGGGCCAGAGTTCTGCATTTCTCTCATTTCTGCCCTCAGCCCTCCTCAGAGGAGCACAAGTCTTAATGTGTAGGCGGAGTTGACCCTAAGGGGTGAGGGGAGAGGGGAGAGGGTTTCTTTTGGTCTACTGTCTCCACTGTCCACATCCACCCATGTTACAGGTTTAGAATGTTTGTGGTGACATACCTGTTGCCCTGCTGCTTAATTTCATGTGCTGCCCCCCCCCCCAACACAAGTTCTTTGGTTTGGTTCACAACTGTAGCCCCAGATGCTGCCTGACACACAACTGCTGCTCTTCTGGCCAAACCTGATGTGAGTCCACTCTTGAATTGTTGCCTCGAGGAGCCATTTCTATGTTTGCCTTTAACCTAAGAATTTTCAGTGTCCTTGAAAGGAACAATTAAGGGGGAAGTACCTGGCCAGATTGGGGGAGAGGAGGGGGAATGGAAAATGGAAAGTAGGTGATCTCTGTATGCCTCGGTGTTTAGTGTCAAATACCTTAGAAAGCAGCTGTCAAAACATGAGTTGCCTTAGGTGTGGGGGCCCCAGAGAGATGAATAAACAACATTGAGTATTTGCTTGCTTTTCCAAAGGACCTGAGTTAAACTTCTAGTGCCCATGTCACACAGCTCAAATGGTGTGTAGCTCCAGCTACAGGCCATCTGGCACCCGTGGACTCCAAGGACATCTGCACTCACATGCACCTGCCCGAATGTAGACACTAAGTGTATATATGCATTTAACATAAATTAATATACTATTTTTTTATAAAGTGATGTAGCACAACATTGGATTCTGGTCCCTTTGTCCACATTTTCAAAGCTCTTGGAGGAAGGGGACAGAGGCCAACAATGAGATGAGTACAGTTCAGTGAGGTCCTCCTGGCTCCCACCAGAGTTCCCTGTCACTTGGAGTTTCCGGGAGACTCAGCTATCAGTCATCATGTCTGCTGTGCAGCTAGAGAAACCAGAATGTCCAATAAAGGTCCAGGGGGTCGCTCAGCAGAGGTGCCAGGGCTTCGCTGTTTGCAGCCGGCCCTGGGTGCCCCTGCCACATTTGCTGGGGTGTCAGCCTACATGCCTTGGGAGCTGCATGTGTGTTGACACTCTTCAGTGATGTCTCTCGTTGCAGGTATTTTTCAGCCCTGTCCAGAGGAGACCCACTTCCTGTAAAGGACAGGATTGAAATGCCCGTGGCCACGCAGAAGACTGACACAGGCCTGACCCAGGGACTCCTCAAAGTCCTGCACAAGCAGGTGGGTGAACCTCTTAACTGCCTGTGCTTCTGTTACCATGCTGTGCCCTTGAAGCATTGGGACAGTTGCCCTGTCCCCAGGCCTGCCCTGCCACATTTAGAGATGACTTTCTTGGAAGGAATCCCAATAGCTAGCTTTTCTTGTATTTTGTGTATGGATATGTTTGTGTGTAGGCAGGGTGTGTGTGTGTGTGTGTGTGTGTGTGTGTGTGTGTGTGTGTGTGTGTGTCTGTGTGCGCACGCTTGTGTATACCAGAGACCAACAAATACGTTTCATGTTTTAGTTTTTTATATATATATATAATGTACATTGGGGTTTTGCTTGCATGTATGTCTGTCTGAGGATGCCACATCCCCTGAAACTGGAGTTACAGACAGTTATGAACTACCATCTGGGTGCTGGGAATTGTGAACCCGGGTCCTTTGGAAGAACAGTCAGAATGGCCAGTACTCTTAATGAATGAGCCATCTCTCCAGCTCCCACACTTTAGTTTTTTGAGACAGGACTTGCAATATAGTCCAGGGTATCCACAAACTTGAGGTAACCCTCCTGCCTCAGTTTCCTGAGTGCTAGGATTACAGATGAACATAGGTCTCCAGTTTTGAAGTTAGTCTTGCACTGGGAAATATTCCGGACAGTAGGAAACATGTGCTCCATGTCTGGATGTTCACTTCAGGAGGCCAGGGTAGAACATATTTTTTTCATTGTCTCTCGCCTCTTCTCTCCTACCCTCTCTTCCTCTTAATTCCCTCCTCCTTCCGTGTGTGTGTGTTTGCTGGAAGTAACTTACATATCTTCCTGTATTATTCTCCACCTTATTTTTTGAGACAGGGTCTCTCACTAAACCCAGAGCACAATGTTTCAGGCTAGCAAAGTCTGAAGCTTTTAGGTGGGCATTTGAGTAACAAGCACTTTCCCCACTGAGCCTTCCCTCCAGTCTTTTCTCTCTCTAAATGTTGCTAATATCCATTTAGCTGCCCCTCCCTGCCTCTGTACCCCTCCCAGCTTTCATCACCGGGTGGATTCAATCTGCCATCATACAAACCGTATATCCCATGCACATGATGTAAGTCTTAAGATGTTGAAGCATCATTTTAGTTTTACATGCCTTTTCTACTTACACAGAGTGTGTCATATTATGTTTTCTAAACAGTGTAGCCACAAACAATACGTGGAATTAAAAGATCTTGAGAAGAAGTGGAAAAATTTGTGCCTGCCGATAGAAAAGTTCAGAGCTATCCTGGAACTGGATCCATGTGATGAAAAAATTGAGTGGATAAAATTTTTAGCACTTGGATGTAGCTCCCTGGGTGGGGTATGTACCTATAAATAACATCTTAATATAATTATTATCTCATAATCTGTATAACTATATTCCTGGCTTAAAAAATAATTAGGGTTAAAAATAATTTGGGTTTAAATAGCTACAGAAAACACTTTGACTACTTTAAACTTTCTCTTGGGAAAAAATGTATTTTCTTCCGGAGACAAGGTTTTCCAGACTCCAGTTATGCGATGTAACCTCAACTGCAAGGCCGGTAAGAGCAGGGCAGACACATGGCTACTCTTGGAATATATTCAGGTTTCCAAAGGGGACATACCAATGAGTTATTTTAATGGACAGTGTAATTTTGAAAGCTGGTATGAGTTTTCTTCCTCTGTGGGAAGAGACATAAAATCCCATTGCATTTGACTTACTATCCAATATTAATATCTAGTAAATAGATGCAGTGTAACTCTGCTGCCATTACACTGTAACTCCAACCATTTAGGAATAAGACAGCAGAGTGATTGATTGGATGGTCCTCAGTTGAGGACCAAGGGCATTTGTGAGCATGGAGACTGGGCATGAGGGTGGGCGGGGACTGGAGTGGGTAGGTGTGGTTGGAGCTTCCTTAGGAGGCCAGAGTGTGATGAGCCTGAGCCTAAGTGAGGCCAGGTGAGTGGATATGCTGCAGCTGGGACTCCAGTAGGAAGCCCTATCCCTTGAGAGAACGCAGGTGTCAGGCTGGTGGCCGCACGCCCAGCAGTGGGCAGGTATATCGTTTCTGGTCAACCCTTGGGCTCTTTGTGCTGAAACCTGGACACTGACAAAGCAAGTGTCCTCACAGGAGCTGTGCTGCCCAGTGGCATATTCCCTGGAAAGACAAAGTCAAATGTGATTAGTTAGTTATTAGAGAAACTGTGTCCCTGTGCTCATCGGGAACTCTGAAATTAACATTTTCATAGCATAGAATTGATACCTAACATTTGGGGTTAATGTTGATGGCTTATGCCTCTAAAATAGGCATGAAAATTTGATATTAGCAATGAGAAAGAACAGGATAATTCATGATTTATGAATTACTCTGTGCCACCTCTCGTCATAAAAACAATCTGAGATGTATACATTGATTGACACTAGGTGGCGGTATTTTGTAAGGAATGGAGCGCTTCATCTTCGACCGTGACTCCGTCAAAACCACCGAGTTCTGTTTTCTTTTGTGCTATATTATCCTTAGGAGATAAATTTATATATATCAAAAAGCAAACTGGAGCTGGGCAGTGGTGGCCTACACCTTTAGTCCCAGCACTTGGGAGGCAGAGGCAGGAGGATCTCTGTGAGCTTGAGGCCAGCCTGGTCTCCACAGCGAGTGCCAGGATAGGCTTCAAAGCTACACAGAGAAACCCTGTCTCGAAAAACAAAAACAAAGAAAAAAGCAGCTGGTCACAGAGGGTTCCTTCCTGTCCCCTAACCTAGGTCATTTTTGGGTACTGACCTCGCTGCTTGCCTTTGTCTCTTGGGGGCCAGATACCACAGAGGATCTCGAGTCTAACCTGGGTCAAGTACAGCTGGGAGTAGCAAGCCTTTCCTTCTATGGTCCCTGTGAAGGGGTCTGCTCAGTCCTGCTTCACCCCACAGTGTGTGGAGAGTGAGCTCTCTCTAAGCATGGGCCGTGTTTCCAGAGACACTGATAGCTCCACAGCTGCCCGTGCAGGCCCCATACAAGAAATGAGTGGTGGCATACCGCCTGCTCACGGGTATCCCTTCAACTGCTGCAGAACTGGCACCGAGACCCTTTTAAGTTTGGGGTTTGCTGGCTTCTACCGGGCATATACTCTGTGCCCGTGATCGTCTCCTAGGAGAGTTATAGTCCAACTCACTGAGGCTCTCTGAAGGAACAGAGACCTGAAGCCTTCTGTGCGAGTGAGGTGGAAAACTGAGCAGCAGGGCATTAATAGATGCACAGGGCCCTCTGCCCTGCTGGTCACACCCTCTTCAGGACAGCTCTGGTTGGCACTTGTTCTCTGTGCCCCTTGGCTTGGTGCACAGTATGTTTCTGGATCTGGTGGAGCTGTGGTGACTAAAGTTCATGGTTAAATGATGCTAGACTCCAAACCCAGAACCACATGGAGGAAGTTCATGGTTAAAAATGATGTGCTTATTGTCTCAGGGTTTCTATTGCTGTGAGGAAACACCATGACGAAAGAGCAAGTTGGGGAGGAAAGGGTTTGTTTGGCTTACACTTCAGCATTGGCGTTCATTATTGATAGAAGTCTGGACAAGGACACAAACAGGGCAGGAACATGGAGGCAGGAGCTGATGCAGAGGCCATGGAGGGGGAGCTACAGTTTGCTCCATGGCTTGCTCAGCCTGCTTTCTTTCTTTTTTTTTTTTTTTTTAAAGATTTTATTTATTTATTATATATAGAGTCTTGTGCCTGCAGGCCAGGAGAGGGCACCAGATCTCATTCAAGGTGGTTGTGAGCCACCATGTGGTTGCTGGGAATTGAACTCAGGACCTCTGGAAGAGCAGCCAGTGCTCTTAACCGCTGAGCTATCTCTCCAGCCCTCAGCCTGCTTTCTTATAGAACCCAGGACCAGCAGCCCAGGGATGGCACCACCCACCATGAGCTGGGCCCTACCCCATTGATCACTAAATGAGAAAATGCTTTACAGCTAGATCTCATGGAGGCATTCCTCACCTGAGGCTCCTTCCTCTCTGATGACTCTGGGTTGTGTCAAGTTGACACAAAACCAGCCAGTACACTTACCTTGTCCATGGCAGTCATTCCCATTTTGGTATAAAATGCATGAATTCACCATGTCTGGTCAGTTGCGTCCTGGTCAAACCTTGCTTCTTGCTTTGTGTTGTGGAAGCTATGCATCCACCTGGACCTTCTCTGAGATGGAGAAAGAACACTCTGTGAACAATGTCTACAGAGCACACTTGTGTTTCTGTTGCTGGTGTTGTCTTTAAATCTCTGACTCCAAGAGTGACTATGCCCCATGCTTGTCCTGTTCCCTGCCTAGTCACTGAAGGCCGCCATGAAGAATGTCTGTGAGATCCTCACTGAAGACCCAGAGGGCGGGCCTGCTCGAATTCCCTTTGATACTTTCTCCTACATCTACCAGTACTTGTCTGGACTGGACCCAGATCACCCGCCCGGGGAGAGAGAGCTCTTTCTTGCCACTTTAAGAGAGAAGTCGTAAGTACAGCTCTCTGTGGGTTTCTGGCATACTGAGTGAGAGAATCTCCATCCTCCACCTCTCTTTACTAGAACTTGCCCCTGGTGGAAGGCAAACAGAGTCAAAGGGCAGCTGCCTGTCAAGGACCATCAGCAGAAGAGCCGCAGCCCCTCAGCCTGTCCTCTTAGTGTCAGATAGGGTGGGACATAGATTCCATCTCCTAGACTTTAGGTGGAGGGACTGTCCTGTCGCCAGAAGAGCTCAATTACAGCATGCACTGTCAGATAGTTCTCAACGATAGCTTGTGGAAAAGTGACATTGGTGGAATTAGCCTCACCAACACATGAAGCTTAGAGAGATTGTTACCAGTGGGCAGCCTGACGGCAGCCAACAAATGCCAAATTACCCACAGGGTCACTCTCACAGTTGTGAATGGAGGAGCTGGCATATGGCACCTGCACTGTATCTCCAGGCTGTTGGCATTGACAGAAATGTAGAGAGTGAGCAGAGGTGCTTTTTTCACTCATGGCTGCCTAGGGTTGGTGTCTGCTCTCTGTAGTAGGTGGCCTGAGGTGCCTCCCTTTGGGACGGTTTGCACCTGTGCTCTACTGATGTGGGAGCACTGTCGTCTTGGTCTGGAGGGCTGTGGGGGAGCTCATAGGGTCTTTAGGTTAAGTTCTTTCCTGATAATGTCAGGGTTACCCCAGGAGTGGCTCCATGACAGTGTATGTGGAGGAGATGGGGGAGGGCTGACAGCAAAGCCAAATATGGCAGCCGAGGAGAGTGCTGGCAGAAGCCAGACTGCAGTGATGACTAGGAGATAAAAGTATAGTCTGTGGCTTTCCATGTGTGGCTGCAGGGCAAGGGTGCAGAGGTGGGCAGGGTGCATGAGTAGAAATAGGTTAGTACTCTAGAGGGAGGGGCCGAAGATAAGGGCACTAAAAGGGAAGTGGGAGAGCTCAGCTTGTCTCACTAGGTCCTCATTTGCACCCACCCTAGAAAATCCCAACTGTTCTAGTTCGGGGAAGCCTAATGGGCCTGGCTGCCCAGGTAACCATATTCTGGGGCTATGCAAGGCATGGGCTAGGCATATTGTAATCTCCCAACCAGCTCTCTTCGAGAGCTTAGATTGCACCAATACTGGGCAGCATGGCCTGTGGTACCAAGCCAGGCCAGGCTGCCTTGGCTGCCCCGCCTCTCCTGCTCCTCCTCATCAACTGGGTAATTAGGCTTCTTTTACAAAAGGAGCCATTGTTCATGTCTGCCAACTCGGAGTTCATTGCCCTACCCCATAATCCATCTATCCATCCATCCATCCATCCATCCATCCATCCATCCACTCACTTGCCATCTGTTTGGTTCTGACAGCATCTGATACCCCTTGACAGCCACACCTCCATGAATAGTGATGTTATTCATGATCTGTCTTAGCTGTTGAGGCACAGCAAGCCATGTGAGCTCTGCAGTCCTGGTTTCCTCTGGCCTATGGGCCAGGGTGGGCAACAGAGAGCACCTTGGGAGGCATGAGAGGATTAGAGTGGTCACTGGCTGTCAAGAGAAGCATGATGTGGTGCATCCTGGGCAACATTTGCCCACTTCCTAACATAAGAGTGGCTCCCCAGCACTGGTGTTTTGCCTGTAAATAAACATCAATTGTTGCACAAGCAAATAGAACTCAGAACTGTTACTGGTTGGCAGGAGTCTGGTGAGGCATCAGTGTCCAGTATTTGGGATAATGTCAGCTAAATAGCACCCTGTAAAAATTCAATTACATTTCTGATAACATCTCTATCTGTTTTCCATCCAGAGAATCTAGAAAGAATAACATGATAGGACTTTCGGACTTCTACCTTGGAAAAAAGACATAGGAAGCCTTGACAAGAAAGCTCTGAAGAATAAACCATTAATACAGAGGAACACATTTAATGGAGTGCATTTGAAAACCTTGGTGCCAAATACAGCTTGTCATTAACGGCTTTTGTGTGACGTGAGTTTTTCCTCAGTGGAACTGTAGTGTGGCAGGAACCAGCTTAGTTGCTGCTTCTCACTGTGTCTTGGAAGGACCATAAAGCTGACAACCCCAGAGCAGTAGAAGAGTCAGTCTTGGTAAACATATCTTGAGAGTGCAGGGAAGGAAGTGGGTGGGAGCTTTCAGTGTCTGGAACAGGAATACACAGACCCTTGATTCTTCAGAGCCAACTCCCCTGTCAGAGTGGGGCTGTCGTGGAGAAAAGGATAACAATAGTTTTGTTTGGGATGTAACTTGATGGTAGAATGCTGAAGCACAAAGACCTTGGTCTCAGGGTCCCACCCCACCCCTGTTGACTGGATGTGCTGGAGAGTCTGCCTCCGTTGCTGAACATCTCACAAAGAACACTTGCCCACAGTCTAAAAGCAAGTCTTCTTGGTTGATAGAGGATTATCTTAAAAATGTATGTGCGTGTATCTATGTGTGTGTGTGTGTGTGTGTGTGTGTGTGTGAAAGTGCTCTCTGTGGCCAGAAGAGAGGGCATCGGACCCCATGGCGCTGGAGTCAGGTGACTGAGAGCCACCCTATGTGGTGCTGGGAACCATTCCACAGTCCTCTGCAAATGCAGCGCTTCTGTTAGCCTCTGAGCCATGCCTCCAGCCTAACATGACTTTTTTATATAAGCCTCACACGATACTCACATGTACATCCAACATGTCTTCTCAAAGCCAAACACTGGGTTGGTTTGTCTGTGTTTGAGTCTGGGTCAAATGTATCCCAGACTGACCTCAAACTCACTATGGAGCCAAGGATGACTTTGAAAATTTGATCCTCCTATCTTCACCTTACAAATAGCAAATAACAGATTTGATAGGGGCAGAAAACGAGCCTCTTCCTGAGTTTGTACTCTCTGGCAGTTGCTCTTTGGACCCTACCATGGTGGTTGGGCCACTCCCTCATGACCACCCTCCTGTTATGCTCCCTGCTCTGTTGAGACACCCCTCTTCAGATGTGGGACAGGATGTGAGCAGTCCTGTTATCTTTAGTGTCTGTACTAGCATTGTCCCTTCTGCCTCTTTTGTCCAGATGCCCCTCCCCTGGCCCCATGCTGTGTCTCTCAGGTCAACTTCATGACCTGCGTGTCCTGAGCTCAGTTCCATGTCCCATGCCTTCCAGGCAAGGCTGCCTAGGTCAAGACATTTTTCTGGCTTGCATTTCCAGACAGACTCAGCTGGACTCCAGTACTAGCCAGCACTGTCCCTAACCCCCTCCCCAACTGGTTTCCTAACACATGGCCATGAGCCCTGGCTCTGGGACATCTGGGATCTAGTGTGGGTCTCCACAAGTTGATTTGTCCCTCGACCATGACACAGGAAGGAAATGCCACAGCTTCTGCCACCACAATGTCTAATCCTACACCAGTGTCAGGGTTGACCTGGTCTGTCACTAGGCACTTCATAAATAACAGTTTGGAAAACAACTGTAAG